>NC_139697.1:967602-1137602 GCF_964188405.1 Protomyctophum parallelum
GTTAATATGGTGAAGGTGTGTTGTAGTGTGGATGTGAGGTTAATATGGTGAAGGTGTGTTGTAGTGTGGATGTGTGGTTAACATGGTGAAGGTGTGTTGTAGTGTGGATGTGAGGTTAATATGGTGAAGGTGTGTTGTAGTGTGGATGTGTGGTTAATATGGTGAAGGTGTGTTGTAGTGTGGATGTGTGGTTAACATGGTGAAGGTGTGTTGTAGTGTGGATGTGTGGTTAACATGGTGAAGGTGTGTTGTAGTGTGGATGTGTGGTTAATATGGTGAAGGTGTGTTGTAGTGTGGATGTGTGGTTAATGTGGTGAAGGTGTGTTGTAGTGTGGATGTGTGGTTAACATGGTGAAGGTGTGTTGTAGTGTGGATGTGAGGTTAATATGGTGAAGGTGTGTTGTAGTGTGGATGTGTGGTTAATATGGTGAAGGTGTGTTGTAGTGTGGATGTGTGGTTAATATGGTGAAGGTGTGTTGTAGTGTGGATGTGTGGTTAATATGGTGAAGGTGTGTTGTAGTGTGGATGTGTGGTTAATATGGTGAAGGTGTGTTGTAGTGTGGATGTGTGGTTAACATGGTGAAGGTGTGTTGTAGTGTGGATGTGTGGTTAATATGGTGAAGGTGTGTTGTAGTGTGGATGTGAGGTTAATATGGTGAAGGTGTGTTGTAGTGTGGATGTGAGGTTAATATGGTGAAGGTGTGTTGTAGTGTGGATGTGAGGTTAATATGGTGAAGGTGTGTTGTAGTGTGGATGTGTGGTTAATATGGTGAAGGTGTGTTGTAGTGTGGATGTGAGGTTAATATGGTGAAGGTGTGTTGTAGTGTGGATGTGTGGTTAATATGGTGAAGGTGTGTTGTAGTGTGGATGTGTGGTTAATATGGTGAAGGTGTGTTGTAGTGTGGATGTGTGGTTAACATGGTGAAGGTGTGTTGTAGTGGGATGTGTGGTTAATATGGTGAAGGTGTGTTGTAGTGTGGATGTGTGGTTAATATGGTGAAGGTGTGTTGTAGCGTGGATGTGTGGTTAACATGGTGAAGGTGTGTTGTAGCGTGGATGTGAGGTTAATATGGTGAAGGTGTGTTGTAGTGTGGATGTGTGGTTAATATGGTGAAGGTGTGTTGTAGTGTGGATGTGTGGTTAATATGGTGAAGGTGTGTTGTAGTGTGGATGTGTGGTTAATATGGTGAAGGTGTGTTGTAGTGTGGATGTGTGGTTAATATGGTGAAGGTGTGTTGTAGTGTGGATGTGTGGTTAACATGGTGAAGGTGTGTTGTAGTGTGGATGTGAGGTTAACATGGTGAAGGTGTGTTGTAGTGTGGATGTGAGGTTAACATGGTGAAGGTGTGTTGTAGTGTGGATGTGTGGTTAATATGGTGAAGGTGTGTTGTAGTGTGGATGTGAGGTTAATATGGTGAAGGTGTGTTGTAGTGTGGATGTGTGGTTAACATGGTGAAGGTGTGTTGTAGTGTGGATGTGTGGTTAACATGGTGAAGGTGTGTTGTAGTGTGGATGTGTGGTTAACATGGTGAAGGTGTGTTGTAGTGTGGATGTGAGGTTAATATGGTGAAGGTGTGTTGTAGTGTGGATGTGTGGTTAATGTGGTGAAGGTGTGTTGTAGTGTGGATGTGGTTAATGGTGAAGGTGTGTGTAGTGTGGATGTGTGGTTAATATGGTGAAGGTGTGTTGTAGTGTGGATGTGTGGTTAATATGGTGAAGGTGTGTTGTAGTGTGGATGTGTGGTTAATGTGGTGAAGGTGTGTTGTAGTGTGGATGTGTGGTTAATATGGTGAAGGTGTGTTGTAGTGTGGATGTGTGGTTAATATGGTGAAGGTGTGTTGTAGTGTGGATGTGTGGTTAATATGGTGAAGGTGTGTTGTAGTGTGGATGTGTGGTTAATATGGTGAAGGTGTGTTGTAGTGTGGATGTGTGGTTAACATGGTGAAGGTGTGTTGTAGTGTGGATGTGTGGTTAATATGGTGAAGGTGTGTTGTAGTGTGGATGTGAGGTTAATCTGGCTGAAGGTGTGTTGTAGTGTGGATGTGTGGTTAATGTGGTGAAGGTGTGTTGTAGTGTGGATGTGTGGTTCATATGGTGAAGGTGTGTTGTAGTGTGGATGTGTGGTTAATATGGTGAAGGTGTGTTGTAGTGTGGATGTGTGGTTAATGTGGTGAAGGTGTGTTGTAGTGTGGATGTGTGGTTAATATGGTGAAGGTGTGTTGTAGTGTGGATGTGTGGTTAATATGGTGAAGGTGTGTTGTAGTGTGGATGTGTGGTTAACATGGTGAAGGTGTGTTGTAGTGTGGATGTGTGGTTAACATGGTGAAGGTGTGTTGTAGTGTGGATGTGTGGTTAATATGGTGAAGGTGTGTTGTAGTGGGATGTGTGGTTAATATGGTGAAGGTGTGTTGTAGTGTGGATGTGTGGTTAATATGGTGAAGGTGTGTTGTAGTGTGGATGTGTGGTTAACATGGTGAAGGTGTGTTGTAGTGTGGATGTGTGGTTAATATGGTGAAGGTGTGTTGTAGTGTGGATGTGTGGTTAATATGGTGAAGGTGTGTTGTAGTGTGGATGTGTGGTTAATGTGGTGAAGGTGTGTTGTAGTGTGGATGTGTGGTTAACATGGTGAAGGTGTGTTGTAGTGTGGATGTGTGGTTAATATGGTGAAGGTGTGTTGTAGTGTGGATGTGTGGTTAACATGGTGAAGGTGTGTTGTAGTGTGGATGTGTGGTTAATATGGTGAAGGTGTGTTGTAGTGTGGATGTGTGGTTAATATGGTGAAGGTGTGTTGTAGTGTGGATGTGAGGTTAATATGGTGAAGGTGTGTTGTAGTGTGGATGTGTGGTTAATATGGTGAAGGTGTGTTGTAGTGTGGATGTGTGGTTAATATGGTGAAGGTGTGTTGTAGTGTGGATGTGTGGTTAATATGGTGAAGGTGTGTTGTAGTGTGGATGTGTGGTTAATATGGTGAAGGTGTGTTGTAGTGTGGATGTGTGGTTAACATGGTGAAGGTGTGTTGTAGTGTGGATGTGTGGTTAACATGGTGAAGGTGTGTTGTAGTGTGGATGTGTGGTTAACATGGTGAAGGTGTATTGTAGTGTGGATGTGAGGTTAATATGGTGAAGGTGTGTTGTAGTGTGGATGTGTGGTTAATATGGTGAAGGTGTGTTGTAGTGTGGATGTGTGGTTAATGTGGCGAAGGTGTGTTGTAGTGTGGATGTGTGGTTAATATGGTGAAGGTGTGTTGTAGTGTGGATGTGTGGTTAACATGGTGAAGGTGTGTTGTAGTGTGGATGTGAGGTTAATGTGGTGAAGGTGTGTTGTAGTGTGGATGTGAGGTTAATATGGTGAAGGTGTGTTGTAGTGTGGATGTGTGGTTAATGTGGCGAAGGTGTGTTGTAGTGTGGATGTGTGGTTAATATGGTGAAGGTGTGTTGTAGTGTGGATGTGTGGTTAATGTGGCGAAGGTGTGTTGTAGTGTGGATGTGTGGTTAACATGGTGAAGGTGTGTTGTAGTGTGGATGTGTGGTTAATGTGGCGAAGGTGTGTTGTAGTGTGGATGTGTGGTTAATATGGTGAAGGTGTGTTGTAGTGTGGATGTGTGGTTAATATGGTGAAGGTGTGTTGTAGTGTGGATGTGTGGTTAATATGGTGAAGGTGTGTTGTAGTGGATGTGAGGTTAACATGGTGAAGGTGTGTTGTAGTGTGGATGTGTGGTTAATATGGTGAAGGTGTGTTGTAGTGTGGATGTGTGGTTAATATGGTGAAGGTGTGTTGTAGTGTGGATGTGTGGTTAACATGGTGAAGGTGTGTTGTAGTGTGGATGTGAGGTTAATATGGTGAAGGTGTGTTGTAGTGGATGTGTGGTTAATATGGTGAAGGTGTGTTGTAGTGTGGATGTGTGGTTAATATGGTGAAGGTGTGTTGTAGTGTGGATGTGTGGTTAACATGGTGAAGGTGTGTTGTAGTGTGGATGTGAGGTTAATATGGTGAAGGTGTGTTGTAGTGGATGTGAGGTTAACATGGTGAAGGTGTGTTGTAGTGTGGATGTGTGGTTAATATGGTGAAGGTGTGTTGTAGTGTGGATGTGAGGTTAATATGGTGAAGGTGTGTTGTAGTGTGGATGTGTGGTTAATATGGTGAAGGTGTGTTGTAGTGTGGATGTGAGGTTAATATGGTGAAGGTGTGTTGTAGTGTGGATGTGTGGTTAATATGGTGAAGGTGTGTTGTAGTGTGGATGTGAGGTTAATATGGTGAAGGTGTGTTGTAGTGTGGATGTGTGGTTAATATGGTGAAGGTGTGTTGTAGTGTGGATGTGTGGTTAATATGGTGAAGGTGTGTTGTAGTGTGGATGTGTGGTTAATATGGTGAAGGTGTGTTGTAGTGTGGATGTGAGGTTAATATGGTGAAGGTGTGTTGTAGTGTGGATGTGTGGTTAATATGGTGAAGGTGTGTTGTAGTGTGGATGTGAGGTTAATATGGTGAAGGTGTGTTGTAGTGGATGTGTGGTTAATATGGTGAAGGTGTGTTGTAGTGTGGATGTGAGGTTAATATGGTGAAGGTGTGTTGTAGTGTGGATGTGTGGTTAATATGGTGAAGGTGTGTTGTAGTGGATGTGTGGTTAATATGGTGAAGGTGTGTTGTAGTGGATGTGTGGTTAATATGGTGAAGGTGTGTTGTAGTGTGGATGTGAGGTTAATATGGTGAAGGTGTGTTGTAGTGTGGATGTGTGGTTAATATGGTGAAGGTGTGTTGTAGTGTGGATGTGTGGTTAACATGGTGAAGGTGTGTTGTAGTGTGGATGTGTGGTTAATATGGTGAAGGTGTGTTGTAGTGTGGATGTGTGGTTAACATGGTGAAGGTGTGTTTTAGTGTGGATGTGAGGTTAATATGGTGAAGGTGTGTTGTAGTGTGGATGTGTGGTTAACATGGTGAAGGTGTGTTGTAGTGTGGATGTGTGGTTAATATGGTGAAGGTGTGTTGTAGTGTGGATGTGTGGTTAATATGGTGAAGGTGTGTTGAAGTGTGGATGTGTGGTTAATATGGTGAAGGTGTGTTGTAGTGTGGATGTGTGGTTAATATGGTGAAGGTGTGTTGTAGTGTGGATGTGTGGTTAATATGGTGAAGGTGTGTTGTATTGTGGATGTGTGGTTAATATGGTGAAGGTGTGTTGTAGTGTGGATGTGAGGTTAATATGGTGAAGGTGTGTTGTAGTGTGGATGTGTGGTTAATATGGTGAAGGTGTGTTGTAGTGTGGATGTGTGGTTAATATGGTGAAGGTGTGTTGTAGTGTGGATGTGTGGTTAATATGGTGAAGGTGTGTTGTAGTGTGGATGTGTGGTTAATATGGTGAAGGTGTGTTGTAGTGTGGATGTGTGGTTAATATGGTGAAGGTGTGTTGTAGTGTGGATGTGTGGTTAATATGGTGAAGGTGTGTTGTAGTGTGGATGTGTGGTTAACATGGTGAAGGTGTGTTGTAGTGTGGATGTGTGGTTAATATGGTGAAGGTGTGTTGTAGTGTGGATGTGTGGTTAATATGGTGAAGGTGTGTTGTAGTGTGGATGTGAGGTTAACATGGTGAAGGTGTGTTGTAGTGTGGATGTGTGGTTAATATGGTGAAGGTGTGTTGTAGTGTGGATGTGTGGTTAATATGGTGAAGGTGTGTTGTAGTGTGGATGTGTGGTTAATATGGTGAAGGTGTGTTGTAGTGTGGATGTGTGGTTAATATGGTGAAGGTGTGTTGTAGTGGATGTGTGGTTAATATGGTGAAGGTGTGTTGTAGTGTGGATGTGTGGTTAATATGGTGAAGGTGTGTTGTAGTGTGGATGTGAGGTTAATATGGTGAAGGTGTGTTGTAGTGTGGATGTGTGGTTAATATGGTGAAGGTGTGTTGTAGTGTGGATGTGTGGTTAACATGGTGAAGGTGTGTTGTAGTGTGGATGTGTGGTTAATATGGTGAAGGTGTGTTGTAGTGTGGATGTGTGGTTAATATGGTGAAGGTGTGTTGTAGTGTGGATGTGTGGTTAATATGGTGAAGGTGTGTTGTAGTGTGGATGTGTGGTTAACATGGTGAAGGTGTGTTGTAGTGTGGATGTGAGGTTAACATGGTGAAGGTGTGTTGTAGTGTGGATGTGTGGTTAATATGGTGAAGGTGTGTTGTAGTGTGGATGTGTGGTTAACATGGTGAAGGTGTGTTGTAGTGTGGATGTGTGGTTAATATGGTGAAGGTGTGTTGTAGTGTGGATGTGTGGTTAATATGGTGAAGGTGTGTTGTAGTGTGGATGTGTGGTTAACATGGTGAAGGTGTGTTGTAGTGTGGATGTGTGGTTAATATGGTGAAGGTGTGTTGTAGTGTGGATGTGTGGTTAATATGGTGAAGGTGTATTGTAGTGTGGATGTGTGGTTAATATGGTGAAGGTGTGTTGTAGTGTGGATGTGTGGTTAATATGGTGAAGGTGTGTTGTAGTGTGGATGTGTGGTTAACATGGTGAAGGTGTGTTGTAGTGTGGATGTGTGGTTAATATGGTGAAGGTGTGTTGTAGTGTGGATGTGTGGTTAATATGGTGAAGGTGTATTGTAGTGTGGATGTGTGGTTAATATGGTGAAGGTGTGTTGTAGTGTGGATGTGTGGTTAATATGGTGAAGGTGTGTTGTAGTGTGGATGTGTGGTTAATATGGTGAAGGTGTGTTGTAGTGTGGATGTGTGGTTAACATGGTGAAGGTGTGTTGTAGTGTGGATGTGTGGTTAATATGGTGAAGGTGTGTTGTAGTGTGGATGTGTGGTTAACATGGTGAAGGTGTGTTTTAGTGTGGATGTGAGGTTAATATGGTGAAGGTGTGTTGTAGTGTGGATGTGTGGTTAACATGGTGAAGGTGTGTTGTAGTGTGGATGTGTGGTTAATATGGTGAAGGTGTGTTGTAGTGTGGATGTGTGGTTAATATGGTGAAGGTGTGTTGTAGTGTGGATGTGTGGTTAATATGGTGAAGGTGTGTTGTAGTGTGGATGTGTGGTTAATATGGTGAAGGTGTGTTGTAGTGTGGATGTGTGGTTAATATGGTGAAGGTGTGTTGTAGTGTGGATGTGTGGTTAACATGGTGAAGGTGTGTTGTAGTGTGGATGTGTGGTTAATATGGTGAAGGTGTGTTGTAGTGGATGTGTGGTTAATATGGTGAAGGTGTGTTGTAGTGTGGATGTGTGGTTAATATGGTGAAGGTGTGTTGTAGTGTGGATGTGTGGTTAATATGGTGAAGGTGTGTTGTAGTGTGGATGTGTGGTTAATATGGTGAAGGTGTGTTGTAGTGGATGTGTGGTTAACATGGTGAAGGTGTGTTGTAGTGTGGATGTGTGGTTAATATGGTGAAGGTGTGTTGTAGTGTGGATGTGTGGTTAACATGGTGAAGGTGTGTTGTAGTGTGGATGTGTGGTTAACATGGTGAAGGTGTGTTGTAGTGTGGATGTGTGGTTAATATGGTGAAGGTGTGTTGTAGTGTGGATGTGAGGTTAATATGGTGAAGGTGTGTTGTAGTGTGGATGTGTGGTTAATATGGTGAAGGTGTGTTGTAGTGTGGATGTGTGGTTAATATGGTGAAGGTGTGTTGTAGTGTGGATGTGTGGTTAATATGGTGAAGGTGTGTTGTAGTGTGGATGTGTGGTTAATATGGTGAAGGTGTGTTGTAGTGTGGATGTGAGGTTAACATGGTGAAGGTGTGTTGTAGTGTGGATGTGTGGTTAACATGGTGAAGGTGTGTTGTAGTGTGGATGTGAGGTTAATATGGTGAAGGTGTGTTGTAGTGTGGATGTGTGGTTAATATGGTGAAGGTGTGTTGTAGTGTGGATGTGTGGTTAATATGGTGAAGGTGTGTTGTAGTGTGGATGTGAGGTTAATATGGTGAAGGTGTGTTGTAGTGTGGATGTGTGGTTAATATGGTGAAGGTGTGTTGTAGTGTGGATGTGTGGTTAATATGGTGAAGGTGTGTTGTAGTGTGGATGTGTGGTTAATATGGTGAAGGTGTGTTGTAGTGTGGATGTGTGGTTAATATGGTGAAGGTGTGTTGTAGTGTGGATGTGTGGTTAATATGGTGAAGGTGTGTTGTAGTGTGGATGTGTGGTTAATATGGTGAAGGTGTGTTGTAGTGTGGATGTGTGGTTAATATGGTGAAGGTGTGTTGTAGTGTGGATGTGTGGTTAACATGGTGAAGGTGTGTTGTAGTGTGGATGTGTGGTTAACATGGTGAAGGTGTGTTGTAGTGTGGATGTGTGGTTAACATGGTGAAGGTGTGTTGTAGTGTGGATGTGTGGTTAATATGGTGAAGGTGTGTTGTAGTGTGGATGTGAGGTTAATATGGTGAAGGTGTGTTGTAGTGTGGATGTGAGGTTAATATGGTGAAGGTGTGTTGTAGTGTGGATGTGAGGTTAATATGGTGAAGGTGTGTTGTAGTGTGGATGTGAGGTTAATATGGTGAAGGTGTGTTGTAGTGTGGATGTGTGGTTAATATGGTGAAGGTGTGTTGTAGTGTGGATGTGTGGTTAATGTGGTGAAGGTGTGTTGTAGTGTGGATGTGTGGTTAATATGGTGAAGGTGTGTTGTAGTGTGGATGTGTGGTTAATATGGTGAAGGTGTGTTGTAGTGTGGATGTGTGGTTAATATGGTGAAGGTGTGTTGTAGTGGATGTGTGGTTAATATGGTGAAGGTGTGTTGTAGTGTGGATGTGAGGTTAATATGGTGAAGGTGTGTTGTAGTGGATGTGTGGTTAATATGGTGAAGGTGTGTTGTAGTGTGGATGTGAGGTTAACATGGTGAAGGTGTGTTGTAGTGTGGATGTGTGGTTAATATGGTGAAGGTGTGTTGTAGTGTGGATGTGTGGTTCATATAGTGAAGGTGTGTTGTAGTGTGGATGTGTGGTTAATATGGTGAAGGTGTGTTGTAGTGTGGATGTGTGGTTAACATGGTGAAGGTGTGTTGTAGTGTGGATGTGAGGTTAATATGGTGAAGGTGTGTTGTAGTGTGGATGTGTGGTTAATATGGTGAAGGTGTGTTGTAGTGTGGATGTGTGGTTAATATGGTGAAGGTGTGTTGTAGTGTGGATGTGTGGTTAATATGGTGAAGGTGTGTTGTAGTGTGGATGTGTGGTTAATATGGTGAAGGTGTGTTGTAGTGTGGATGTGTGGTTAATGTGGTGAAGGTGTGTTGTAGTGTGGATGTGTGGTTAATATGGTGAAGGTGTGTTGTAGTGTGGATGTGTGGTTAATATGGTGAAGGTGTGTTGTAGTGGATGTGTGGTTAATATGGTGAAGGTGTGTTGTAGTGTGGATGTGTGGTTAATATGGTGAAGGTGTGTTGTAGTGTGGATGTGTGGTTAATGTGGTGAAGGTGTGTTGTAGTGTGGATGTGAGGTTAATATGGTGAAGGTGTGTTGTAGTGTGGATGTGTGGTTAATATGGTGAAGGTGTGTTGTAGTGTGGATGTGTGGTTAACATGGTGAAGGTGTGTTGTAGTGTGGATGTGTGGTTAATATGGTGAAGGTGTGTTGTAGTGTGGATGTGTGGTTAATGTGGTGAAGGTGTGTTGTAGTGTGGATGTGTGGTTAATATGGTGAAGGTGTGTTGTAGTGTGGATGTGTGGTTAATGTGGTGAAGGTGTGTTGTAGTGTGGATGTGTGGTTAATGTGGTGAAGGTGTGTTGTAGTGGATGTGTGGTTAATATGGTGAAGGTGTGTTGTAGTGTGGATGTGAGGTTAATATGGTGAAGGTGTGTTGTAGTGTGGATGTGAGGTTAATATGGTGAAGGTGTGTTGTAGTGTGGATGTGAGGTTAATATGGTGAAGGTGTGTTGTAGTGTGGATGTGAGGTTAATATGGTGAAGGTGTGTTGTAGTGTGGATGTGTGGTTAATATGGTGAAGGTGTGTTGTAGTGTGGATGTGTGGTTCATATGGTGAAGGTGTGTTGTAGTGTGGATGTGAGGTTAATATGGTGAAGGTGTGTTGTAGTGTGGATGTGAGGTTAATATGGTGAAGGTGTGTTGTAGTGTGGATGTGTGGTTAATATGGTGAAGGTGTGTTGTAGTGTGGATGTGTGGTTCATATGGTGAAGGTGTGTTGTAGTGTGGATGTGTGGTTAATATGGTGAAGGTGTGTTGTAGTGTGGATGTGTGGTTAATATGGTGAAGGTGTGTTGTAGTGTGGATGTGTGGTTAATATGGTGAAGGTGTGTTGTAGTGTGGATGTGAGGTTAATATGGTGAAGGTGTGTTGTAGTGTGGATGTGTGGTTAACATGGTGAAGGTGTGTTGTAGTGTGGATGTGTGGTTAATATGGTGAAGGTGTGTTGTAGTGTGGATGTGTGGTTAATATGGTGAAGGTGTGTTGTAGTGTGGATGTGTGGTTAACATGGTGAAGGTGTGTTGTAGTGTGGATGTGAGGTTAACATGGTGAAGGTGTGTTGTAGTGTGGATGTGTGGTTAATATGGTGAAGGTGTGTTGTAGTGGATGTGTGGTTAACATGGTGAAGGTGTGTTGTAGTGTGGATGTGTGGTTAACATGGTGAAGGTGTGTTGTAGTGTGGATGTGTGGTTAATATGGTGAAGGTGTGTTGTAGTGTGGATGTGTGGTTAATATGGTGAAGGTGTGTTGTAGTGTGGATGTGTGGTTAATATGGTGAAGGTGTGTTGTAGTGTGGATGTGTGGTTAATATGGTGAAGGTGTGTTGTAGTGTGGATGTGTGGTTAATATGGTGAAGGTGTGTTGTAGTGTGGATGTGTGGTTAATATGGTGAAGGTGTGTTGTAGTGTGGATGTGTGGTTAACATGGTGAAGGTGTGTTGTAGTGTGGATGTGTGGTTAACATGGTGAAGGTGTGTTGTAGTGTGGATGTGTGGTTAATGTGGTGAAGGTGTGTTGTAGTGTGGATGTGTGGTTAATATGGTGAAGGTGTGTTGTAGTGTGGATGTGAGGTTAATATGGTGAAGGTGTGTTGTAGTGTGGATGTGTGGTTAATATGGTGAAGGTGTGTTGTAGTGGATGTGAGGTTAATATGGTGAAGGTGTGTTGTAGTGTGGATGTGAGGTTAATATGGTGAAGGTGTGTTGTAGTGTGGATGTGTGGTTAATATGGTGAAGGTGTGTTGTAGTGTGGATGTGTGGTTAACATGGTGAAGGTGTGTTGTAGTGTGGATGTGAGGTTAATATGGTGAAGGTGTGTTGTAGTGTGGATGTGTGGTTAATATGGTGAAGGTGTGTTGTAGTGTGGATGTGTGGTTAACATGGTGAAGGTGTGTTGTAGTGTGGATGTGAGGTTAATATGGTGAAGGTGTGTTGTAGTGGATGTGAGGTTAATATGGTGAAGGTGTGTTGTAGTGTGGATGTGAGGTTAATATGGTGAAGGTGTGTTGTAGTGTGGATGTGTGGTTAATATGGTGAAGGTGTGTTGTAGTGTGGATGTGTGGTTAATATGGTGAAGGTGTGTTGTAGTGTGGATGTGTGGTTAATATGGTGAAGGTGTGTTGTAGTGTGGATGTGTGGTTAACATGGTGAAGGTGTGTTGTAGTGTGGATGTGAGGTTAATATGGTGAAGGTGTGTTGTAGTGTGGATGTGTGGTTAATATGGTGAAGGTGTGTTGTAGTGTGGATGTGTGGTTAATATGGTGAAGGTGTGTTGTAGTGGATGTGTGGTTAATATGGTGAAGGTGTGTTGTAGTGTGGATGTGTGGTTAATATGGTGAAGGTGTGTTGTAGTGTGGATGTGAGGTTAATATGGTGAAGGTGTGTTGTAGTGTGGATGTGTGGTTAATATGGTGAAGGTGTGTTGTAGTGTGGATGTGTGGTTAATATGGTGAAGGTGTGTTGTAGTGTGGATGTGTGGTTAATATGGTGAAGGTGTGTTGTAGTGTGGATGTGTGGTTAATATGGTGAAGGTGTGTTGTAGTGTGGATGTGAGGTTAATATGGTGAAGGTGTGTTGTAGTGTGGATGTGTGGTTAACATGGTGAAGGTGTGTTGTAGTGGATGTGAGGTTAATATGGTGAAGGTGTGTTGTAGTGTGGATGTGAGGTTAACATGGTGAAGGTGTGTTGTAGTGTGGATGTGTGGTTAACAACAAAACAAAACAAATAGTGTTGTCTCCTGCCTTTATTTTCTTCTTTCTATCGATTTGATCGGCCCAATATATTGTGTTCATTGTCATGATTTGTCACGATCCGAGTTGGCTTTGTCCGCGACGTAACCGTCTTTATATAAATACTTTAGGAAAAGCCTATGGAGGAAATGAATGGAGAATCATTTCCTGGGCCACTCGTCGTTCTGAAAGGGGGAGGGACTGCGACACTCTATAAAAGAGGGCTTGCCAGCCATTCTCTTTGTCCCTCTCCAGATGACAGCACCCTTCTGAGACAACACTATTTGTTTTGTTTTTCTTCTTATATAATCTTGCTGTGTTCCTACCTGTGTGAGGAAGCGGTCCTTCCTACCGTACCTGTGTTAGTCGACTAAATGTCATACGATTTTAGTCGACTAAATCTACAGTTGATTTAGTCGACTAAAATGTGTTTTGACAGGCCTTGATGTCGTTGTAATGACATATATTTTACACTTTGGTTGCATGCTGAAAATAGCAGATATACAATCTCACAACGTGTCGCGCTGCTGCGACGCGTTGTGAGATTGTATATCTGCTATTTTCAGCATGCAACCCAGCATAAAACTGGATCTCTTGTCCACTAGAGTCCCTTCCTAACATTTTAGTCTAGTTTTTATTTGTTGACGAAATTGTCAGTATATTTAGTCTTAGTTTTAGTCATCATAGATTCATTTTTATTTTGTTTTCATTTAGTTTTAGTCAGTGAAAAAAGGTAGTCGACGAACATTTTCCGTCTTAGTTTTAGTCGACGAAAACAACACTGGTCCGTACCTGTGTGAGGAAGCGGTCCGAGGCCTGGCTGTACCGGGCCAGCACCACCGGACCCACGGGCTGGCTGTACTGGAACTGAGGGTTGTAGGTGAAGTCCGACCGGAAGAACTTCACCTTCTCTTTGTCCACGTTGGACGGCTTGATGGCGGTGAGGATGCACTGCTGCTGCGGCGGCCTGCCGCCGCCGCCGCGCCCGCTGTCCAGCGACGACGGCCACCACGGCCTGGGCAGGGCGGGCAGCCTGGGGGGGGTGGCGTGGGGTGCCCACGGGGGGCAGGCCTTCATGGGCCGAGGGGCCGGCCGAGGGGACAGGCCCATGGGGCTGCCCCGCACCCAGATGGGGCTGCCCCGCACCCAGATGGTAGTCCTCACTGAGGCTGCTGGAGAGGACTTATTGGAGAAGATACCTGACAGAGAGAGAGAGAGTATAGGGGCGGTAACCATTATAACAATAATAATAATAATAAAACTTTATTTGTATAGCACCTTTCATGACATGAAATGCAGCTCAAAGTGCTTTACAGAGCAATGGAGAAAAAAAAAGAAAAGCAAGGCAACGACATTAAAAAACAAGCAGTAATGCAATACAGGGAGGACATGAATAACAAAAAATAAAAGATCAATTCAAAGCAATGTTGTAGAAGTGGGTCTTGAGCTGAGCTTTAAAAATGTCTACAGAGGCTGCCTGTCGAAGGTACAGTGGGAGTTTGTTAAACTACAGAGGCTGCCTGACGAAGGTACAGTGGGAGTTTGTTAAACTACAGAGGCTGCCTGTCGAAGGTACAGTGGGAGTTTGTTAAACTACAGAGGCTGCCTGTCGAAGGTACAGTGGGAGCTTGTTCCATGCCGTCGGCCCGTAGAAGCAAGAAGCTGCTTCACCGTATTTTTGAGTTGCCATTTTTTTAGGCAAAGCGAGCAGGCCGGCAGCAGGCCGGCACTTAGGGGGCGGTTTGGGACACATTTAGGCAGGCAGTCATGTAGGTAGGAAGGTGCGAGACCATTGAGAGCTTTATATACAAGTAAAATAATTTTTAAATCAATCCTAAAAACAACCGGAAGCCAGTGCAGTGAAGCCAAAACTGGAGTAATATGTTCTCTCATCTTAGTTCTAGTTAAAACTCTGGCTGCTGCATTTTGGACAAGTTGTAATCTGTCAGTTGTTTGCAGTCCAGAAAAAAGTGCATTGCAGTAATCAAGCCGAGAAAAAACAAAGGCGTGGATTAGCGTTTTTGCATCGTCCAAAGACAAATAGGCTCTGATTCGTGCAATATTTCTAAGGTGAAAAAAGGCATTGGAGATTTATATATTTTTATCATTTGAGACAAACTATTGCAACTTCAGGACGAGGATAAATCCCGGTTCTCTGGTAACGAGCAGTTCATCATCATCATCAATCATCATCACCTGCGACGGCCGACTTGGACTTCATGGAGGCGGCGTTCCCGTCCGGAGCGCGTCGGCGTCGCGCTCCCGCCGTCGCCGTCGTCGCCACAGCGACCGCACGACTCGCTGTCACGCACGAGCGGGTCCTCTTCAGGAAGGACGAGGTCTTAGCTCGCCTGTAGGGGGAGCCCTTCTGCTGCTGCTGCTGGGGGCTGTCCCTCTGGGGGCTGTCCCTCTGCTCCTCCTGTCACCATTATTACTATTATTATTATTATTACTATTATTACTTGCGCAAGCAGAGCGCGCAAGTAATAATTTTGCCCGGTCTTCGTTCACCGTGACAGCCAACCCGCCATTTGATGTGTATGCAAAATCCGTGCCTGGTTTGCTGGGACCAGATTACATAAATGACCATATGTCTTACGTCATCATTTAGAGCTAGTCATACGTATACTATATACATAATCAGTCAAATAAAATAGCAAATTGTGCCTGATCTGCTGGGACCAGAGTACGTGGTGTGTATATGTATGACTAGCTCTCAATGATGACGTAAGAAATATGGTAATTTGTGTAATCTGGTCCCAGCAAACCAGGCACAAATTTGCTGTTTTATTTGCATACGCATCAAGTGGCGGGTTGGCTGTCACGGTTTTTGGCGCAAAGTAACCACAGTATACCGCTAATCAACTTACAACTACATACTCTATATAGTATATGTATATGTATACGTATGTCTTACGTCATCATTTAGAGCTAGTCATACGTATACTATATACATCATCAGTAAAATAAAATAGCAAATTGTGCCTGATCTGCTGGGACCAGAGTACGTGGTGTGTATATGTATGACTAGCTCTTAATGATGACGTAAGAAATATGGTCATTTGTGTAATCTGGTCCCAGCAAACCAGGCACAAATTTGCTATTTGCATACGCATCAAATGGCGGGTTGGCTGGCATGGTTTTTGGCGCAAAGTAACCACAGTATACCGCTAATCAACTTACAACTACATACTCTATATAGTATATGTATACGTATGTCTTACGTCATCATTTAGAGCTAGTCATACGTACTGTATACTATATACATAATCAGTAAAATAAAATAGCAAAGTAATACAAAGTAATGACGTAAGTAATACAACATTGTGTTTCTGGGGTGTATAAAAGTATCGATAGTGTAAAAAAGCTAACCATAAAGCTTAACGTTAGTGTAGTGTGTAAAAACTAAGCGGTCGAAAGTACTTGCGCGCTCTGCTTGCGCACTAGTTGGCCATTTATGGCCTACTAGTGTGCAACAAGCAAGTATGCACTCGACAGAGTGCAGTTCTAGTTATTACTAGTTACTAGTTGTTACTGAGACAATCTGAGATAACTGTATGTGAGACAATCTGAGATAACTGTATCTGAGACAACCTGAGATAACTGTATCTGAGACAATCTGAGATAACTGTATCTGAGACAATCTGAGATAACTGTATCTGAGACAACCTGAGATAACTGTATGTGAGACAATCTGAGATAACTGTATCTGAGACAACCTGAGATAACTGTATCTGAGACAATCTGAGATAACTGTATCTGAGACAATCTGAGATAACTGTATCTGAGACAATCTGAGATAACTGTATGTGAGACAATCTGAGATAACTGTATCTGAGACAATCTGAGATAACTGTATGTGAGACAATCTGAGATAACTGTATCTGACTGAGACAATCTGAGATAACTGTATCTGAGACAACCTGAGATAACGGTATCTGACTGAGACAACCTGAGATAACTGTATCTGAGACAATCTGAGATAACTGTATCTGAGACAACCTGAGATAACTGTATGTGAGACAATCTGAGATAACTGTATCTGAGACAATCTGAGATAACTGTATCTGAGACAACCTGAGATAACTGTATCTGACTGAGACAATCTGAGATAACTGTATCTGAGACAACCTGAGATAACTGTATCTGACTGAGACAACCTGAGATAACTGTATCTGAGACAATCTGAGATAACTGTATCTGAGACAACCTGAGATAACTGTATGTGAGACAATCTGAGATAACTGTATCTGAGACAATCTGAGATAACTGTATCTGACTGAGACAATCTGAGATAACTGTATCTGAGACAACCTGAGATAACTGTATCTGACTGAGACAATCTGAGATAACTGTATCTGAGACAATCTGAGATAACTGTATCTGAGACAACCTGAGATAACTGTATCTGACTGAGACAATCTGAGATAACTGTATGTGAGACAACCTGAGATAACTGTATCTGAGACAACCTGAGATAACTGTATCTGAGACAATCTGAGATAACTGTATCTGAGACAAACTGAGATAACTGTATGTGAGACAACCTGAGATAACTGTATGTGAGACAACCTGAGATAACTGTATGTGAGACAATCTGAGATAACTGTATGTGAGACAACCTGAGATAACTGTATCTGAGACAATCTGAGATAACTGTATCTGAGACAATCTGAGATAACTGTATGTGAGACAATCTGAGATAACTGTATCTGAGACAATCTGAGATAACTGTATGTGAGACAATCTGAGATAACTGTATCTGACTGAGACAATCTGAGATAACTGTATCTGAGACAACCTGAGATAACTGTATCTGACTGAGACAACCTGAGATAACTGTATCTGAGACAATCTGAGATAACTGTATCTGAGACAACCTGAGATAACTGTATGTGAGACAATCTGAGATAACTGTATCTGAGACAATCTGAGATAACTGTATCTGAGACAACCTGAGATAACTGTATCTGACTGAGACAATCTGAGATAACTGTATCTGAGACAACCTGAGATAACTGTATCTGACTGAGACAACCTGAGATAACTGTATCTGAGACAATCTGAGATAACTGTATCTGAGACAACCTGAGATAACTGTATGTGAGACAATCTGAGATAACTGTATCTGAGACAATCTGAGATAACTGTATCTGACTGAGACAATCTGAGATAACTGTATCTGAGACAACCTGAGATAACTGTATCTGACTGAGACAATCTGAGATAACTGTATCTGAGACAATCTGAGATAACTGTATCTGAGACAACCTGAGATAACTGTATCTGACTGAGACAATCTGAGATAACTGTATGTGAGACAACCTGAGATAACTGTATCTGAGACAACCTGAGATAACTGTATCTGAGACAATCTGAGATAACTGTATCTGAGACAAACTGAGATAACTGTATGTGAGACAACCTGAGATAACTGTATGTGAGACAACCTGAGATAACTGTATGTGAGACAATCTGAGATAACTGTATGTGAGACAACCTGAGATAACTGTATCTGAGACAATCTGAGATAACTGTATCTGAGACAACCTGAGATAACTGTATGTGAGACAATCTGAGATAACTGTATCTGAGACAATCTGAGATAACTGTATCTGAGACAACCTGAGATAACTGTATGTGAGACAATCTGAGATAACTGTATCTGAGACAATCTGAGATAACTGTATCTGAGACAATCTGAGATAACTGTATCTGAGACAACCTGAGATAACTGTATCTGAGACAATCTGAGATAACTGTATGTGAGACAATCTGAGATAACTGTATCTGAGACAATCTGAGATAACTGTATGTGAGACAATCTGAGATAACTGTATGTGAGACAATCTGAGATAACTGTATCTGAGACAATCTGAGATAACTGTATGTGAGACAACCTGAGATAACTGTATCTGAGACAACCTGAGATAACTGTATCTGAGACAATCTGAGATAACTGTATCTGACTGAGACAATCTGAGATAACTGTATGCGAGACAACCTGAGATAACTGTATCTGAGACAATCTGAGATAACTGTATCTGAGACAATCTGAGATAACTGTATCTGAGACAATCTGAGATAACTGTATCTGACTGAGACAATCTGAGATAACTGTATCTGAGACAATCTGAGATAACTGTATGTGAGACAACCTGAGATAACTGTATCTGAGACAATCTGAGATAACTGTATGTGAGACAACCTGAGATAACTGTATCTGAGATAATGGCACTTGTTTTTGCATAATCGTCAACCAGAAATACAAATTGTAACGTCCAATGAAAAAGAAAAAAACACAATAAAATTGTAAATCTCATGCATGTGGTAATTTATCGTCTTAACACTTAAAATGTGTAATGGTGACTGACATCCCTACCTGGGGACTGTGTCTCTGTCTCTGTCTGTCCCTCTGGTCCTCAGCATGGGGACTGTGTCTCTGTCTGTCCCTCTGGTCCTCAGCATGGGGACTGTGTCTCTGTCTGTCCCTCTGGTCCTCAGCATGGGGACTGTGTCTCTGTCTGTCCCTCTGGTCCTCGGCCTGTCGCAGGACATTGTAGCTGTTGGTGGTCAGGACTCTGGGGGACACTCTGTCCAAATGGTGGTCCCCGTGGGACATCTTGTTCATCTTGACGTGCTGGTGGGGCGATGTCCTCGGGGGGCTGGCGAGGGTCTTCTCAGTGCGGGGCGATGTTCTCAGGGTCTTCTCGGCGGGGGACGGTGTCCTCAGGGTCTTCTCAGTGTTGGGCGATGTCCTCAGGGTCTTTCCAGTGTTGGGCGGTGTCCTCAGGGTCTTCTCAGTGTTGGGCGATGTCCTCAGGGTCTTCTCGGTGTGGGACGGTGTCCTCAGGGTCTTCTCAGTGTTGGCCGATGTCCTCAGGGTCTTCTCAGCGCGGGACGGTGTCCTCAGGGTCTTCTCAGTGTTGGGCGATGTCCTCAGGGTCTTCTCAGTGTTGGGCGATGTCCTCAGGGTCTTCTCAGTGTGGGACGATGTCCTCAGGGTCTTCTCGGCGACCGAGGAGGACTTCAGGACGTGATGTTTGGACATCTCCACCTCCGGCCACCGGAGTCGCTCTGGAAAGTGGGCGAGAAATAGCAGACCTAAAATAAAAAGATAGCAGATCTACAAGCTCGAGTGGCGCGCTACGAGCTTGTAGATCTGCTATTTTTCAATAGCTATATTATAACAATTATACAATTTAAAATAATAGCCAGCAGCTCATCAACACATCTGTAGACGTGGCGAATCCTGTGGCTTTCTCTGTGACTCCTTAGTGACTTAGTGTTTCTCTGTGACTCCTTAGTGTCTTAGTGTCTTAGTGTTCTTTCTCTGTGACTCCTTAGTGTCTTAGTGTTCTTTCTCTGTGACTCCTTAGTGTCTTAGTGTTCTTTCTCTGTGACTCCTTAGTGTCTTAGTGTTTCTCTGTGACTCCTTAGTGTCTTAGTGTTTCTCTGTGACTCCTTAGTGTCTTAGTGTTCTTTCTCTGTGACTCCTTAGTGTCTTAGTGTTCTTTCTCTGTGACTCCTTAGTGTCTTAGTGTTCTTTCTCTGTGACTCCTTAGTGTCTTAGTGTCTTAGTGTTCTTTCTCTGTGACTCCTTAGTGTCTTAGTGTCTTAGTGTTCTTTCTCTGTGACTCCTTAGTGTCTTAGTGTTCTTTCTCTGTGACTCCTTAGTGTCTTAGTGTCTTAGTGTTCTTTCTCTGTGACTCCTTAGTGTCTTAGTGTTCTTTCTCTGTGACTCCTTAGTGTCTTAGTGTCTTAGTGTTTCTCTGTGACTCCTTAGTGTCTTAGTGTTTCTCTGTGACTCCTTAGTGTCTTAGTGTTCTTTCTCTGTGACTCCTTAGTGTCTTAGTGTTTCTCTGTGACTCCTTAGTGTCTTAGTGTTCTTTCTCTGTGACTCCTTAGTGTCTTAGTGTTCTTTCTCTGTGACTCCTTAGTGTCTTAGTGTTCTTTCTCTGTGACTCCTTAGTGTCTTAGTGTTCTTTCTCTGTGACTCCTTAGTGTCTTAGTGTTTCTCTGTGACTCCTTAGTGTCTTAGTGTTTCTCTGTGACTCCTTAGTGTCTTAGTGTCTTAGTGTTCTTTCTCTGTGACTCCTTAGTGTCTTAGTGTTCTTTCTCTGTGACTCCTTAGTGTCTTAGTGTTTCTCTGTGACTCCTTAGTGTCTTAGTGTCTTAGTGTTCTTTCTCTGTGACTCCTTAGTGTCTTAGTGTTCTTTCTCTGTGACTCCTTAGTGTCTTAGTGTTCTTTCTCTGTGACTCCTTAGTGTCTTAGTGTTCTTTCTCTGTGACTCCTTAGTGTCTTAGTGTTCTTTCTCTGTGACTCCTTAGTGTCTTAGTGTCTTAGTGTTTCTCTGTGACTCCTTAGTGTCTTAGTGTCTTAGTGTTCTTTCTCTGTGACTCCTTAGTGTCTTAGTGTTCTTTCTCTGTGACTCCTTAGTGTCTTAGTGTTCTTTCTCTGTGACTCCTTAGTGTCTTAGTGTCTTAGTGTTTCTCTGTGACTCCTTAGTGTCTTAGTGTTCTTTCTCTGTGACTCCTTAGTGTCTTAGTGTTCTTTCTCTGTGACTCCTTAGTGTCTTAGTGTTCTTTCTCTGTGACTCCTTAGTGTCTTAGTGTTCTTTCTCTGTGACTCCTTAGTGTCTTAGTGTTTCTCTGTGACTCCTTAGTGTCTTAGTGTCTTAGTGTTTCTCTGTGACTCCTTAGTGTCTTAGTGTTCTTTCTCTGTGACTCCTTAGTGTCTTAGTGTTCTTTCTCTGTGACTCCTTAGTGTCTCAGTGTTCTTTCTCTGTGACTCCTTAGTGACTTAGTGTTCTTTCTCTGTGACTCCTTAGTGTCTTAGTGTTCTTTCTCTGTGACTCCTTAGTGTCTTAGTGTTCTTTCTCTGTGACTCCTTAGTGTCTTAGTGTTCTTTCTCTGTGACTCCTTAGTGTCTTAGTGTCTTAGTGTTCTTTCTCTGTGACTCCTTAGTGTCTTAGTGTTTCTCTGTGACTCCTTAGTGTCTTAGTGTTTCTCTGTGACTCCTTAGTGTCTTAGTGTCTTAGTGTTTCTCTGTGACTCCTTAGTGTCTTAGTGTTCTTTCTCTGTGACTCCTTAGTGTCTTAGTGTTCTTTCTCTGTGACTCCTTAGTGTCTTAGTGTTCTTTCTCTGTGACTCCTTAGTGTCTTAGTGTCTTAGTGTTCTTTCTCTGTGACTCCTTAGTGTCTTAGTGTCTTAGTGTTCTTTCTCTGTGACTCCTTAGTGTCTTAGTGTTCTTTCTCTGTGACTCCTTAGTGTCTTAGTGTCTTAGTGTTCTTTCTCTGTGACTCCTTAGTGTCTTAGTGTTCTTTCTCTGTGACTCCTTAGTGTATTAGTGTTCTTTCTCTGTGACTCCTTAGTGTCTTAGTGTCTTAGTGTTCTTTCTCTGTGACTCCTTAGTGTCTTAGTGTTCTTTCTCTGTGACTCCTTAGTGTCTTAGTGTCTTAGTGTTCTTTCTCTGTGACTCCTTAGTGTCTTAGTGTTCTTTCTCTGTGACTCCTTAGTGTATTAGTGTTCTTTCTCTGTGACTCCTTAGTGTCTTAGTTTTTCTCTGTGACTCCTTAGTGTCTTAGTGTCTTAGTGTTCTTTCTCTGTGACTCCTTAGTGTCTTAGTGTCTTAGTGTTTCTCTGTGACTCCTTAGTGTCTTAGTGTTTCTCTGTGACTCCTTAGTGTCTTAGTGTTCTTTCTCTGTGACTCCTTAGTGTCTTAGTGTTCTTTCTCTGTGACTCCTTAGTGTCTTAGTGTTCTTTCTCTGTGACTCCTTAGTGTCTTAGTGTTTCTCTGTGACTCCTTAGTGTCTTAGTGTTCTTTCTCTGTGACTCCTTAGTGTCTTAGTGTTCTTTCTCTGTGACTCCTTAGTGTCTTAGTGTTCTTTCTCTGTGACTCCTTAGTGTCTTAGTGTCTTAGTGTTCTTTCTCTGTGACTCCTTAGTGTCTTAGTGTTCTTTCTCTGTGACTCCTTAGTGTCTTAGTGTTTCTCTGTGACTCCTTAGTGTCTTAGTGTTCTTTCTCTGTGACTCCTTAGTGTCTTAGTGTTCTTTCTCTGTGACTCCTTAGTGTCTTAGTGTTCTTTCTCTGTGACTCCTTAGTGTCTTAGTGTTTCTCTGTGACTCCTTAGTGTCTTAGTGTTCTTTCTCTGTGACTCCTTAGTGTCTTAGTGTTCTTTCTCTGTGACTCCTTAGTGTCTTAGTGTTCTTTCTCTGTGACTCCTTAGTGTCTTAGTGTTTCTCTGTGACTCCTTAGTGTCTTAGTGTTCTTTCTCTGTGACTCCTTAGTGTCTTAGTGTCTTAGTGTTCTTTCTCTGTGACTCCTTAGTGTCTTAGTGTTCTTTCTCTGTGACTCCTTAGTGTCTTAGTGTTCTTTCTCTGTGACTCCTTAGTGTCTTAGTGTTCTTTCTCTGTGACTCCTTAGTGTCTCAGTGTTCTTTCTCTGTGACTCCTTAGTGTCTTAGTGTTCTTTATCTGTGACTCCTTAGTGTCTTAGTGTCTTAGTGTTTCTCTGTGACTCCTTAGTGTCTTAGTGTCTTAGTGTTTCTCTGTGACTCCTTAGTGTCTTAGTGTTCTTTCTCTGTGACTCCTTAGTGTCTTAGTGTCTTAGTGTTTCTCTGTGACTCCTTAGTGTCTTAGTGTCTTAGTGTTTCTCTGTGACTCCTTAGTGTCTTAGTGTCTTAGTGTTTCTCTGTGACTCCTTAGTGTCTTAGTGTCTTAGTGTTCTTTCTCCGTGACTCCTTAGTGTCTCAGTGTTCTTTCTCTGTGACTCCTTAGTGTCTTAGTGTTTCTCTGTGACTCCTTAGTGTCTTAGTGTTCTTTCTCTGTGACTCCTTAGTGTCTTAGTGTCTTAGTGTTCTTTCTCTGTGACTCCTTAGTGTCTTAATGTTCTTTCTCTGTGACTCCTTAGTGTCTTAGTGTTCTTTCTCTGTGACTCCTTAGTGTCTTAGTGTTTCTCTGTGACTCCTTAGTGTCTTAGTGTCTTAGTGTTCTTTCTCTGTGACTCCTTAGTGTCTTAGTGTTCTTTCTCTGTGACTCCTTAGTGTCTTAGTGTTTCTCTGTGACTCCTTAGTGTCTTAGTGTCTTAGTGTTCTTTCTCTGTGACTCCTTAGTGTCTTAGTGTCTTAGTGTTTCTCTGTGACTCCTTAGTGTCTTAGTGTTCTTTCTCTGTGACTCCTTAGTGTCTTAGTGTTCTTTCTCTGTGACTCCTTAGTGTCTTAGTGTTCTTTCTCTGTGACTCCTTAGTGTCTTAGTGTTCTTTCTCTGTGACTCCTTAGTGTCTTAGTGTTCTTTCTCTGTGACTCCTTAGTGTCTTAGTGTTCTTTCTCTGTGACTCCTTAGTGTCTTAGTGTTCTTTCTCTGTGACTCCTTAGTGTCTTAGTGTCTTAGTGTTCTTTCTCTGTGACTCCTTAGTGTCTTAGTGTTTCTCTGTGACTCCTTAGTGTCTTAGTGTTCTTTCTATGTGACTCCTTAGTGTCTTAGTGTTTCTCTGTGACTCCTTAGTGTCTTAGTGTTCTTTCTCTGTGACTCCTTAGTGTCTTAGTGTCTTAGTGTTCTTTCTCTGTGACTCCTTAGTGTCTTAGTGTTCTTTCTCTGTGACTCCTTAGTGTCTCAGTGTTCTTTCTCTGTGACTCCTTAGTGTCTTAGTGTTCTTTCTCTGTGACTCCTTAGTGTCTTAGTGTCTTAGTGTTTCTCTGTGACTCCTTAGTGTCTTAGTGTCTTAGTGTTTCTCTGTGACTCCTTAGTGTCTTAGTGTCTTAGTGTTTCTCTGTGACTCCTTAGTGTCTTAGTGTCTTAGTGTTTCTCTGTGACTCCTTAGTGTCTTAGTGTTCTTTCTCTGTGACTCCTTAGTGTCTCAGTGTTCTTTCTCTGTGACTCCTTAGTGTCTTAGTGTTCTTTCTCTGTGACTCCTTAGTGTCTTAGTGTTCTTTCTCTGTGACTCCTTAGTGTCTTAGTGTTCTTTCTCTGTGACTCCTTAGTGTCTTAGTGTCTTAGTGTTCTTTCTCTGTGACTCCTTAGTGTCTTAGTGTCTTAGTGTTCTTTCTCTGTGACTCCTTAGTGTCTTAGTGTTCTTTCTCTGTGACTCCTTAGTGTCTTAGTGTTCTTTCTCTGTGACTCCTTAGTGTCTTAGTGTTCTTTCTCTGTGACTCCTTAGTGTCTCAGTGTTCTTTCTCTGTGACTCCTTAGTGTCTTAGTGTTCTTTCTCTGTGACTCCTTAGTGTCTTAGTGTTTCTCTGTGACTCCTTAGTGTCTTAGTGTTCTTTCTCTGTGACTCCTTAGTGTCTCAGTGTTCTTTCTCTGTGACTCCTTAGTGTCTCAGTGTTCTTTCTCTGTGACTCCTTAGTGTCTCAGTGTTCTTTCTCTGTGACTCCTTAGTGTCTTAGTGTTTCTCTGTGACTCCTTAGTGTCTTAGTGTCTTAGTGTTCTTTCTCTGTGACTCCTTAGTGTCTCAGTGTTCTTTCTCTGTGACTCCTTAGTGTCTTAGTGTTCTTTCTCTGTGACTCCTTAGTGTCTTAGTGTTTCTCTGTGACTCCTTAGTGTCTTAGTGTTTCTCTGTGACTCCTTAGTGTCTTAGTGTTCTTTCTCTGTGACTCCTTAGTGTCTCAGTGTTCTTTCTCTGTGACTCCTTAGTGTCTTAGTGTTCTTTCTCTGTGACTCCTTAGTGTCTTAGTGTCTTAGTGTTCTTTCTCTGTGACTCCTTAGTGTCTTAGTGTTTCTCTGTGACTCCTTAGTGTCTTAGTGTTCTTTCTCTGTGACTCCTTAGTGTCTTAGTGTTCTTTCTCTGTGACTCCTTAGTGTCTTAGTGTTCTTTCTCTGTGACTCCTTAGTGTCTTAGTGTTCTTTCTCTGTGACTCCTTAGTGTCTTAGTGTCTTAGTGTTTCTCTGTGACTCCTTAGTGTCTTAGTGTTTCTCTGTGACTCCTTAGTGTCTTAGTGTTCTTTCTCTGTGACTCCTTAGTGTCTTAGTGTTTCTCTGTGACTCCTTAGTGTCTTAGTGTTCTTTCTCTGTGACTCCTTAGTGTCTTAGTGTTCTTTCTCTGTGACTCCTTAGTGTCTTAGTGTTCTTTCTCTGTGACTCCTTAGTGTCTTAGTGTTCTTTCTCTGTGACTCCTTAGTGTCTTAGTGTTCTTTCTCTGTGACTCCTTAGTGTCTTAGTGTTTCTCTGTGACTCCTTAGTGTCTTAGTGTTTCTCTGTGACTCCTTAGTGTCTTAGTGTCTTAGTGTTCTTTCTCTGTGACTCCTTAGTGTCTTAGTGTTCTTTCTCTGTGACTCCTTAGTGTCTTAGTGTCTTAGTGTTCTTTCTCTGTGACTCCTTAGTGTCTTAGTGTTCTTTCTCTGTGACTCCTTAGTGTCTTAGTGTTCTTTCTCTGTGACTCCTTAGTGTCTTAGTGTCTTAGTGTTCTTTCTCTGTGACTCCTTAGTGTCTTAGTGTTCTTTCTCTGTGACTCCTTAGTGTCTTAGTGTTCTTTCTCTGTGACTCCTTAGTGTCTTAGTGTTCTTTCTCTGTGACTCCTTAGTGTCTTAGTGTTCTTTCTCTGTGACTCCTTAGTGTCTTAGTGTTCTTTCTCTGTGACTCCTTAGTGTCTTAGTGTCTTAGTGTTCTTTCTCTGTGACTCCTTAGTGTCTTAGTGTTTCTCTGTGACTCCTTAGTGTCTTAGTGTTCTTTCTCTGTGACTCCTTAGTGTCTTAGTGTTCTTTCTCTGTGACTCCTTAGTGTCTTAGTGTTCTTTCTCTGTGACTCCTTAGTGTCTTAGTGTCTTAGTGTTCTTTCTCTGTGACTCCTTAGTGTCTTAGTGTTCTTTCTCTGTGAATCCTTAGTGTCTTAGTGTTCTTTCTCTGTGACTCCTTAGTGTCTCAGTGTTCTTTCTCTGTGACTCCTTAGTGTCTTAGTGTCTTAGTGTTTCTCTGTGACTCCTTAGTGTCTTAGTGTTTCTCTGTGACTCCTTAGTGTCTTAGTGTTTCTCTGTGACTCCTTAGTGTCTTAGTGTTCTTTCTCTGTGACTACTTAGTGTCTTAGTGTTCTTTCTCTGTGACTCCTTAGTGTCTTAGTGTTCTTTCTCTGTGACTCCTTAGTGTCTTAGTGTCTTAGTGTTTCTCTGTGACTCCTTAGTGTCTTAGTGTTCTTTCTCTGTGACTACTTAGTGTCTTAGTGTTCTTTCTCTGTGACTCCTTAGTGTCTTAGTGTTCTTTCTCTGTGACTCCTTAGTGTCTTAGTGTTTCTCTGTGACTCCTTAGTGTCTTAGTGTTTCTATGTGACTCCTTAGTGTCTTAGTGTTCTTTCTCTGTGACTCCTTAGTGTCTTAGTGTTTCTCTGTGACTCCTTAGTGTCTTAGTGTTCTTTCTCTGTGACTCCTTAGTGTCTTAGTGTTCTTTCTCTGTGACTCCTTAGTGTCTTAGTGTTTCTCTGTGACTCCTTAGTGTCTTAGTGTCTTAGTGTTCTTTCTCTGTGACTCGATTGATTGATTGAAATCTTTATTAACAGTTTGTAGAATTTACAGTACATTTTAAGCACAAACTCAATACAAAGACTGTCAACTGTGAGTGGACGACCCAATTAAGCATTACACTTGTTTACAACAGGGTCCACATTGTTCAATTCATCAAAACATTTAAAGACATACAAACATTTAGAGACATACAAATAGACATTTCTATGTAGCTAAAGAACAGAACAGGAATTCATCATATGGGAAGCAAAAAAGGGAAAAGATACAATATACAGTGAGGGAAAATGGGGGTGGGGGGGATTGAGATTTTACAGAGGCCAGTTTCGAATTGCAGCCATCCGTAGGTGCCCTTTGAGAGCGGTTATGAAGTGTCTTAGTGTTTCTCTGTGACTCCTTAGTGTCTTAGTGTTTCTCTGTGACTCCTTAGTGTCTTAGTGTTTCTCTGTGACTCCTTAGTGTCTTAGTGTTTCTCTGTGACTCCTTAGTGTCTTAGTGTTTCTCTGTGACTCCTTAGTGTCTTAGTGTTTCTCTGTGACTCCTTAGTGTCTTAGTGTTCTTTCTCTGTGACTCCTTAGTGTCTTAGTGTTTCTCTGTGACTCCTTAGTGTCTTAGTGTCTTAGTGTCTTAGTGTCTTAGTGTTTCTCTGTGACTCCTTAGTGTCTTAGTGTTCTTTCTCTGTGACTCCTTAGTGTCTTAGTGTTTCTCTGTGACTCCTTAGTGTCTTAGTGTTCTTTCTCTGTGACTCCTTAGTGTCTTAGTGTTCTTTCTCTGTGACTCCTTAGTGTCTTAGTGTTCTTTCTCTGTGACTCCTTAGTGTCTTAGTGTTTCTCTGTGACTCCTTAGTGCGACGGAATATAAAATAGTGGCTTCAGTGGCCATTATTTTATATCATATATTTATAAAATATATATATTTTCTGTTTCGATTATCGTTAATAAAAACAAAAAGTCAACAAAACTCCCCCAGAGTTAGTGTCCAAGTGTCCTTGAGCAAGGCGCTTTAAAGGCGCTTTATAAATGCATAATTTACACTATCGCTAAGACGATAAGTAAAGTTATGAAGTTGCTGATATTCTAGAACATTCCCGTCTCTGCAGAATGGTAAAGTAGTAGCTTACCTATAGATAGAATAGAATAAACCTCTGATGAAGTGTAGAAATAAAAGCTATTCTCCTTCAGAGTTCACATTAGAGTCCATTCATTCCTTTAAGAGAGGCAGAGAGCTCTGTGTGAGTCTGTGGATGAATGCTGCTGGTTGCTCTTACCCCCTCTCCTCTCCTCTCTTACATAACATGGGCTGTCCAGTCGATCACTCACCGCTCAATCTAAACGCAAACTAAACTGACCTTAACGTGAGAGGCGTGTCCGCTACAGCAGTGAGGGGACAAGTGCTGCATGTTTCACTTACAGTAGAAGTACCAATACTGTCTGCAATATAGAAGTTGAGCCAGAGAAATCTTCGTTCCTACTCTCACATATTTGGTCATGAAGTGTGGGTCACTCAATGACCAAAAGAATAAGGTTTGCGACAAGCGGCTGAAATTGGTTTTCTTCAACGGGTGGCTGGCATCTCCCTTAGAGATAGGGTGAGAAGTTCAGTCAGGCGAGAGAGACTCGGAGTAGAGTCGCTGCTTCTTCGCCTGGAAAGGAGCCAGCTTAGGTGGTTCGGGGCATCTGGTTAGGATGCCTCGTCCCACTGGGAGGAGACCCCGGGGCAGACCAAGGACCAGATTGATTATATCTCCACTGGGAGGAGACCAAGGACCAGTTGGAGGAAATACATCGACTCACTGGCTTTGGAACGTCTCGGAATCCCCCAGGAGTCTGGAGCACTCTGGTGGAGCTGTTGCCCCCGCGACCCGACTACGGATAAGCGGTTGAAGATGGATGATGGAGAAGTACTCTGTTACAAGTAGAAGTCCCGTAGAACTCATTGTCGCACAAGTTCAAAATGTGTTGAAAATATCTATACATTTAGATTGGCTATTTTCAAATGGCCGAAATATACAAAATATACAGGACCGCTGTGGTTTGTGTGTTTTGATATAATAAACACAATCTAGTAACTACTAAGTAAAGCTGTCAAATAATTGTAGTTAATAAAATAAAGACAAAGTACAATCATTTTGCACTTTAAAGTTGTGCTTAAGTAGAGTAGTTGAGTGCATGTACTTAGTTACTTTCCAACTGCATTACAGTGATGTCAGCACTAAGAGATGAGTCAGTCTCAGATGTGATGACCCACTGTATAGAGATGACATCATTAAGGATAAAGTACATTTACTTTACTCACTGTATAGAGATGACATCAGTAAGGATAAAGTACATTTACTTTACTCAAGTATTTCCATTTTCCAATTATTTATTATTCTACTACACTCTCAGAGGCAAATCTGAGATGTTACTTTAGATTTCAATTATTACAAAACATATAACCGATTTACCAATTAAGCCCTATGTTATACTGCTCTCAACGCATTGCTATGTGAGCTTGTAGATCTGCTATTTTCAAAAGATTGTGAAAATAGCAGATCTACAAACTCACAATGCCTCGCAAACTTGAAACGGAGCAATCTGCGTACTTTACTGAGGATACGTCCCAGTTGAAACCCCGATGACCTTAGGATACATGACTGAGGATACGTCCCAGTTGAAACCCCGATGACCTTAGGATACATGACTGAGGATACGTCCCAGTTGAAACCCCGATGACCTTAGGATACATGACTGAGGATACGTCCCATTTGAAACCCCGATGACCTTAGGATACATGACTGAGGATACGTCCCAGTTGAAACCCCCGATGACCTTAGGATACATGACTGAGGATACGTCCCAGTTGAAACCCCCGATGACCTTAGGATACATGACTGAGGATACGTCCCAGTTGAAACCCCCGATGACCTTAGGATACATGACTGAGGATACGTCCCAGTTGAAACCCCCGATGACCTTAGGATACATGACTGAGGATACGTCCCAGTTGAAACCCCGATGACCTTGGGATACATGACTGAGGATACGTCCCAGTTGAAACCCTGATGACCTTAGGATACATGACTGAGGATACGTCCCAGTTGAAACCCCCGATGACCTTAGGATACATGACTGAGGATACGTCCCAGTTGAAACCCCGATGACCTTGGGATACATGACTGAGGATACGTCCCAGTTGAAACCCCGATGACCTTAGGATACATGACTGAGGATACGTCCCAGTTGAAACCCCGATGACCTTAGGATACATGACTGAGGATACGTCCCAGTTGCATCCAGGCGATGCATTTTCGTTCTGCTACTCTAAGAACATTTATTTTGTATACCTTTACTCGAGTACATTTCTTATTCCGGACTTTTACTATACTTGCAGCAGAGTATTTCTCCGTTGGAGTATATGGATACTTGTACTGAAGTATATTAAATGTGAGTAGTTGTTCCAGTGGTGCCTGGTGAGTCGTGACAGTGCCCGGTGCACGGCAGAGGACTCAGCATGCCACACAGAGCCTGGAGACATCACATGGATCATCATCAGATCATCATCACCACCATTCTCTTTCTAGAAGCTGTGAACCATGCACTGGACAAACACATCGCCTCACACAGCACACTGTGTGAACGCAGAAGCAGCACGCTGTGTGCACGCAGTCGCAGCACACTGTGTGAACGCAGAAGCAGCACGCTGTGTGCACGAAGCACACTGTGTGCACGCAGAAGCAGCACACTGTGTGAACGCAGCACACTGTGTGCACGCAGAAGCAGCATGCTGTGTGCACGCAGCACACTGTGTGCACGCAGAAGCAGCACACTGTGTGCACACAGAAGCAGCATGCTGTGTGCACGCAGCACACTGTGTGCACGCAGAAGCAGCACGCTGTGTGCACGCAGAAGCAGCACGCTGTGTGCACGCAGAAGCAGCACGCTGTGTGCACGCAGAAGCAGCATGCTGTGTGCACGCAGAAGCAGCATGCTGTGTGCACGCAGAAGCAGCATGCTGTGTGCACGCAGAAGCAGCATGCTGTGTGCACGCAGTCGCAGCACACAAGGAATAGAGGTTCGCCTCCAGGCCGAGGCTACGTTTGCTGTACACTCAGAGTGTTCAGTAACAGTGTCAATATTATGAAATTAGCCCACTCATTGCTAGAGAGTGTGTTCAGTATTATGAAAGTAGCCCACTCATTGCTAGAGAGTGTGTGTGTTCAGTAACAGTGTTAATATTATGAAAGTAGCACACTCATTGCTAGAGAGTGTGTGTTCAGTAGCAGTGTCAATATTATCGTTCTGCTTTGCTGTTTCAGTGGGTGTTGCTCCTCTTTGGATGCACACTGCTGTTTCTCATGGAGGTTTGTGTGTTTCCTGTGTTTGGCCAATGCCCTACTCTCAGGTGCAGTGAATGCACTGATGCTGATTACTCAGGCAATTGGGGAGTGAGTGAGTGACAATCAGCTGAGTGTCGGTGGCAATGATTGTCTGTCCAGATTTAACCACTTGCTCTCCATTTCTCTAAGTTGACTTCACAGTAATCATTGCTATAGTGTGTTCAGTAACAGTGTTAAATAGCTCTATATTGTGACACTAATCATTGCTATAGTGTGTTCAGTAACAGTGTTAAATAGCTCTATATTGTGACAGTAATCATTGCTATAGTGTGTTCAGTAACAGTGTTAAATAGCTCTATATTGTGACAGTAATCATTGCTATAGTGTGTGTTCAGTAACAGTGTTAAATAGCTCTATATTGTGACATTAATCATTGCTATAGAGTGTGTTCAGTAACAGTGTTAAATAGCTCTATATTATGACAGTAATCATTGCTATAGAGTGTGTTCAGTGACAGTGTTAAATAGCTCTATATTGTGACATTAATCATTGCTATAGAGTGTGTTCAGTGACAGTGTTAAATAGCTCTATATTGTGACAGTAATCATTGCTATAGAGTGTGTTCAGTAACAGTGTTAAATAGCTCTATATTGTGACAGTAATCATTGCTATAGAGTGTGTTCAGTAACAGTGTTAAATAGCTCTATATTGTGACAGTAATCATTGCTATAGAGTGTGTTCAGTAACAGTGTTAAATAGCTCTATATTGTGACAGTAATCATTGCTATAGTGTGTGTTCAGTAACAGTGTTAAATAGCTCTATATTGTGACAGTAATCATTGCTATAGTGTGTTCAGTAACAGTGTTAAATAGCTCTATATTATGACAGTAATCATTGCTATAGAGTGTGTTTAGTAACAGTGTTAAATAGCTCTATATTGTGACAGTAATCATTGCTATAGTGTGTTCAGTAACAGTGTTAAATAGCTCTATATTATGACAGTAATCATTGCTATAGTGTGTGTTCAGTAACAGTGTTAAATAGCTCTATATTGTGACAGTAATCATTGCTATAGAGTGTGTTTAGTAACAGTGTTAAATAGCTCTATATTGTGACAGTAATCATTGCTATAGAGTGTGTTCAGTAACAGTGTTAAATAGCTCTATATTGTGACAGTGATCATTGCTATAGTGTGTTCAGTAACAGTGTTAAATAGCTATATATTATGACAGTAATCATTGCTATAGAGTGTGTTCAGTAACAGTGTTAAATAGCTCTATATTATGACAGTAATCATTGTTATAGAGTGTGTTCAGTAACAGTGTTAAATAGCTCTATATTATGACAGAAATCATTGCTATAGAGTGTGTTCAGTAACAGTGTTAAATAGCTCTATATTGTGACAGTAATCATTGTTATAGAGTGTGTTCAGTAACAGTGTTAAATAGCTCTATATTATGACAGTAATCATTGCTATAGAGTGTGTTCAGTAACAGTGTTAAATAGCTCTATATTGTGACAGTAATCATTGCTATAGTGTGTTCAGTAACAGTGTTACATAGCTCTATATTGTGACAGTAATCATTGCTAGTGTGTTCAGTAACAGTGTTAAATAGCTCTATATTGTGACAGTAATCATTGCTATAGAGAGTGTTCAGTGACAGTGTTAAATAGCTCTATATTGTGACATTAATCATTGCTATAGTGTGTGTTCAGTGACAGTGTTAAATAGCTCTATATTATGACAGTAATCATTGCTATAGTGTGTGTTCAGTAACAGTGTTAAATAGCTCTATATTATGACAGTAATCATTGCTATAGAGTGTGTTCAGTAACAGTGTTAAATAGCTCTATATTGTGACAGTAATCATTGCTATAGAGTGTGTTCAGTAACAGTGTTAAATAGCTCTATATTGTGACAGTAATCATTGCTATAGTGTGTTCAGTAACAGTGTTAAATAGCTCTATATTGTGACAGTAATCATTGCTATAGAGTGTGTTTAGTAACAGTGTTAAATAGCTCTATATTGTGACAGTAATCATTGTTATATAAAGTGTTACTTTGTTCAGTTACAGAAGTACAGAAAACAATGTCTCAGCAAGTCAGCATTCACTTTGAACAACATGAAGGTCAAAGTAAGGGGGATATTAACAGCTAATAATTAACACAGACACTACTAATACTTTTAACGTATTACTTTGACACCGATAATAATAAGAGTATAAGTTAAAAAACAAAGTGTCAACGTTACCTGTCACTTTTATAGAGTCCAGCATCTCTGTAGACAGTCTGTGTTTTCAACCGACGCAGCTTCCAGTGCAGTTATAAATAATACAGTTAGCTTCATGAGCTAACTGATTAGCTTCAGTGGAGTAAACAGACATCTACATTAAGTAAGGCAGCGTGGACATACTATGGTCCTTTATGACATTAACCTGGTGATAATATAACATATTAACATAACATGTTCTCCCAGCCAAACAGTCCCAGAGGCAGGGAGATGAGATGAGACTCTGCTATGGATGGATGGATCTCTACTCTTCTGGGCTGTTTTTGGTTGCCATGGTTTTGTGGCTTGCAGTGTTGCCAGGTTTTTGGGACAGAAACAAGCAACTCCCCCCCACCCCCTTCCATTCCGTTCCTGTTTTTTAATTTATATAGAATTGTATATTTGTACGTCTCTAAATGTTCTGATTAATTGAAAATGGTGGACCCTAGTTGTTGTACACAAGTGTAATGCTATATCAGTGTAACGGCCACAGTGCCTTTGTATTGATTAATTGATTGATTGATTGCTTGCTTGCTTGATTGATTGATTGGAGTATTTATTAACAGTATTACAGTACATTTCAACTGTTAGCTGTGAGAGGACGACACCATAAAATTTACACGACCTGTTTACAACAGGGTCCAGTGGGTCCACCTTCAATGATGTACTATTTTCAAATATCTACTAATTTGCCCAAAGTCACTTATAATAAGCAGACATGGCAACACGGGTGGCTAGCCAACGTCATTACAGAAACGTCAGAGTTTATGGGAGATGAAGTTCGTTTCATATATTTCTTAAACTATTTTATTTGAAAGAATATGGTATAATTAATTTGGCACACACATACAACGTCTCGATAGAGGTTTTTTTTTTAATAATATTATTATTTTAGGAGCAGAGCTGTCAACAGAAACATTGGATAATCCTTTAAGTATTTGTCTCCCTCTCTTGGCCAAACTGCGCATTACGGTGTATGTTGTAGGTATGATTGAAACTGTGGCTTTGAGCGGTATTTCCACTACAAATTTATAAAGCACGCATTGGTCACTTTAGCCCCATTCTATACATTTTTTCAAACATTTATTACTAATTATTTTACAAAACATTAGTCAAGTAAAAGTACAAACGTAATGGCATGCAAATATACTAAAACATATACTAAATAAATGGGTTCTTTAGTTTAAAATATATATTTTGATGCCAAAACGTTTGTACTTTTACTCAACTAACATTTTGAACACAGGCCTTTTAATTTTAACTTGTATCAGAGTTTTATGCTGTATTAAATAAAATCATACATTTATTAAATAAATCGTAGACGTAGACTTAAAACTGAACTGAAATGACTTCTATCAAACGGAACCAGTATCACCGGATACAGTAGGCAGGTCTAAAAGACGTCTGTCGTCATCATCATCTGGGTTGGTGGGTGCTGGTCTGCTCACCGATTGGCTCAGAGCGCACGTCTGTCATCGCTCCCTCTTCGCTGTGATTGGTCCTCCCGCTCCTTTGCGCGTCACAGTCACAGCAGACCGTGTGGTGCGCATGCGCCGTGCCGCTCAGCGCTGAAATTCAAATTTCGACTTTGGAACAGAACAGTTTGTTTGTTTGTGAAGAAAGAGAAGAGAAGAGGAAGGAAGAATCACAATAACAATCACATATCTATATTATTAACGCAGGGAACGGAATGGACCCTTTCACTGAGGTCAGTATTTATTATTTATTCCACTCTGTCTGTGAGGTTTATTTATCATGCTATCGCAGCAGTTAGCACCGCAAGGCTAACGCTAACGTTAACTTTTATTGTGTCAGTTATTCGGGAAGAAAACCAACAAGAACCACGCCTCAGTTATTTATTATCGTTTTGACGTTAATGTGTCAGTTTATGTGTGTTATAATTATGATATTAACCAGTCGCTGGATTGACCACTATAGCACCGAATGCTTTTTGACTGTTTGATTGATTGGAAATATTTATTAACAGTTTTGCAGAATTACAGTACATTTCAAGCACAAACTCAATACAAACTTACAAAGACTGTTAACTGTGAGTGGACGACACCATACAGCATTACACTTGTTTACAAGAGGGTCCACCTTGTTCAATTCATCAAAAACATTTAGAGACAATTATACAAATGTACACTTCTATCCAGTGAGGGGGAGGGAGGGGGGGGGGCGGTGGTGGATAAGATGCCTCTTTCTTTCATTCACATGGCCATTGTTTTGTGTCAACTGTCACATATGCTTTGATATTTTATTATTGCTATAATATACTGTATTAATCCGTGAATTAAGACGTTACAGCAGCATAATGTGACACACAAATACAACTAAAGCTAACTGGAATTTAATGACAATTAGTATAATGCTGCAGCTGCAACTTATTCATTATTTTTCCTTTAGTTAAAAGTATTTTTAGTTTTTTTTACACACACACACGGTTAGGGGGAAAAGCAATACTTAATGACCCAGACAGTGATTCATGTTTGGTTGACTAGTTATTACTATCACTATATTCTATATACTAAAATATATTTTTATGAAGTCTTTAGTAGAATCTTGACCTTTTAACTGTGCTCTGTATCTGATAATGGCTGATACAGTGGGCGCGTTCGGAAATACCACACCGGAGCACACTCGCCTATTAGTTTGCATTGCACAGTGGGCTCAGTGCGCTATTTCCGAACGCGCCCAGTGTCAACATGCCGGCTGTTGTAAATCTCCACTCATTCTCAACCTTTCTGATTTCAATCACACCCAGTTTTATTAGTTTGCATTTGGCCACAGACCCACCCATTATTATTATTATTATTATTATTATTATATGACAGCATACTAGCAAAGCATCCATATGGACCCCTGGAGGTCCTCGGACCAGGCCTTGAGCACCAGTGGTCTGGTCTAACTAACCGTTCATTTCCGTTTTAAGGAACAGTATGTCAGTCGGTCAGCCCTGGGTCTGTCCACTATAGTCAGTCAGTCCTGAGTCTGTCTGTCCACTAGTCAGTCAGTCCTGGGTCTGTCTGTCCACTAGTCAGTCAGCCCTGGGTCTGTTCTGTCCACTAGTCAGTCAGCCCTGGGTCTGTCTACTAGTCAGTCAGCCCTGGGTCTGTTCTGTCCACTAGTCAGTCAGCCCTGGGTCTGTCTACTAGTCAGTCAGTCCTGGGTCTGTTCTGTCCACTAGTCAGTCAGCCCTGGGTCTGTCCACTAGTCAGTCAGTCCTGGGTCTGTTCTGTCCACTAGTCAGTCAGCCCTGGGTCTGTCCACTAGTCAGTCAGCCCTGGGTCTGTCTACTAGTCAGTCAGTCCTGGGTCTGTTCTGTCCACTAGTCAGTCAGCCCTGGGTCTGTCCACTAGTCAGTCAGTCCTGGGTCTACTCTGTCCACTAGTCAGTCAGCCCTGGGTCTACTCTGTCCACTAGTCAGTCAGCCCTGGGTCTACTCTGTCCACTAGTCAGTCAGCCCTGGGTCTGTCCACTAGTCAGTCAGCCCTGGGTCTGTCCACTAGTCAGTCAGCCCTGGGTCTGTCCACTAGTCAGTCAGCCCTGGGTCTGTCCACTAGTCAGTAGGTCAGTAGTCGGTCAGCCCTGGGTCTGTCCACTAGTCAGTAGGTCAGTAGTCAGTCAGTCCTGGGTCTGTCCACTAGTCAGTCAGTCCTGGGTCTGTTCTGTCCAGTAGTCAGTCAGCCCTGGGTCTGTCTGTCCACTAGTCAGTCAGTCCTGGGTCTGTCCACTAGTTAGTCAGCCCTGGGTCTGTCCACTAGTCAGTAGGTCAGTAGTTAGTCAGCCCTGGGTCTGTCCACTAGTCAGTAGTCAGTCAGCCCTGGGTCTGTCTGTCCACTAGTCAGTCAGCCCTGGGTCTGTCCACTAGTCAATCAGTCCTGGGTCTGTCCACTAGTCAGTCAGCCCTGGGTCTGTCCACTATAGTCAGTCAGTCCTGGGTCTGTCTGTCCACTAGTCAGTCAGTCCTGGGTCTGTCTACTAGTCAGTCGAAATATTTATAAATGGTGAAAATAGCCGATCTACAAGCTCCCAACACTTCTCACCACGGCGTGTTGTGAGCATGTAGCTCTGCTATTTTCCATTTATTCTGTTGTGTGGGATGAAGCAAAGCAGAGCATGGACAGAATTAATTTAGGAAAATGTATAATGTTGTATATTAAAAAAAATAGATACAAGGTTTCTAGCTGACTGCAATGATATTATTTGTCTTCTCCTTTAAAAAAAAAAAAAGTTCATCCATGCTGCCTGACAGTTTTCTATGTCAGCGGTGCTCAACCTTTTTCATGTCAAGGACCCCCGGAATTATCTGCATTTGGCCGCGGACCCCCATCTCAAAATATGTAGTTCCAGCAGGGACCCCCCAGACGTAATGATTTGAGTTAAAAATAAAAACGTTCGCTCTGAAAGAATGTATTCAAAGATTTTCACGATTTTTCGAAAATAGCAGATCTACAAGCTCGTATGAGCTTGTGGATCTGCTATTTTTCAATAGCTAAAGTGTAACATAATGCTTTAAAACACCAAAAGGGGGTTCCCGCCCACAGAAAGAGGCTTTTTTCCATCATCATGTGGCATGATGTTCCCTTCCCTCAACCAATAGAATCCTACAGTTCAAATCCAGGAACCGCAAACGGCAGCTGTGTGTGTGTGTGTGTGTGTGTGTGTGTGTGTGTGTGTGTGTGTGTGTGTGTGTGTGTGTGTGTGTGTGTGTGTGTGTGTGTGTGTGTGTGTGTGTGTGTGTGTGTGTGTGTGTGTGTGTGTGTGTGTGTGTGTGTGTGTGTGTGTGTGTGTGTGTGTGTGTGTGTGTGTGTGTGTGTGTGTGTGTGTGTGTGTGTGTGTGTGTCATTCCTTAGGAATGAATGGCCGTTTTAAAAACGGCAGCGAGTCATGTTTTCCACACGTAGAGTAGAGTTGCCTGGAGGAATTCTACGAGCCGCGGGAATGTGTTTGGTCTTGTTGTCACAGGGAGACTAGCCTGACCTAAGCAGAGACATTTCTGGTCTAGAGGGGCGGGTCGCGCCTCTGAAATGCGCGCACCCTGATTGGATCTCATCGATCTGTCCGTCACCCCCGGCCCCTCCTCTCCCCCCTAGTGCAGCGCTACGTCACATAATTTAGAGCGACGCCCACCCGGAAGGGTTGACTCCCACTTTTAGACTGGTTCAGCCCACGGCTTTTTCCAGGCTTTCATCTTTCGCGCAGACGAAATGAAAGCCTGGGTATCGAGGCTACAGGGAGACTAACAGGGCAGTAAATCAGCTCTCATGACACTTTGACTCAGAGGAGGGGGGGGGGGAGATGGGATGGAACAAACACATGTCTGTTATCTGTGTGTTAGAACTAGTGCTGCATGCATGGCTTTTTGCGAGCCATAAACATCAATTAAGACGTCTAATTGCCAGTACCGGATGCCACAGACGATATTTAGAAAATCCCTCTAATCTGGTGTACATGGTGATGATGACATGCACATTACATGCATAATAGAATTACAATTTCTTTCTTTCTTTATAATGGGAGAATTGGCACTCAAAGCCTAAATTGGTGACCATTAGGTGGCGCTGAAGGAGTTGCTCAAAATAAATGTGACAAGAATTGTCATAATTGCCATAACGACTGTGGCTTTAAACGGACACAACATCAAAGTGCTTAAAGACTTTAGACTCTCTGGTAGCAAAAACACAAGAGTAACTAGTTAACTACAATGAATTGGACAGCCAACTAGTGCTGCATCGTTCTGGATCACATTTACAAACTATGAGATTATGAGAGCTATTGAAAAATAGCAGATCTACAAGCTCATAGCGCGGCACCGAGTGCCGCGCTACGAGCTTGTAGGTCTGCTATTTTCGAAAAATCGTGAAAATGTGGCGCGATTCTTTGAATATATTCTTTCAGAGCGAACGTTTTTTTAACTCAGATCTTTACGTCTGGGGGGGGTCCCTGCTGGAACTACATATTTTGAGATGGGGGTCCGCGGCCAAATGCAGATAACTCTGGGGGTCCTTGACATGAAAAAAAAGAAAAAAAGGTTTGAGCACCGCTGACATAGAAACACAGGGTTTTAACCCTGTGAGCACCGCTGACATAGAAACACAGGGTTTTAACCCTGTGAGCACCGCTGACATAGAAACACAGGGGTTTTAACCCTGTGAGCACCGCTGACATAGAAACACAGGGTTTTAACCCTGTGAGCACCGCTGACATAGAAACACAGGGGTTTTAACCCTGTGAGCACAGCTGACATAGAAACACAGGGGTTTTAACCCTGTGAGCACCGCTGACATAGAAACACAGGGGTTTTAACCCTGTGAGCACCGCTGACATAGAAACACAGGGGTTTTAACCCTGTGAGCACCGCTGACATAGAAACACAGGGGTTTTAACCCTGTGAGCACCGCTGACATAGAAACACAGGGGTTTTCAGAAAACTTCTTCTGAACAGGATTTAGAAGAACTTTGTAGAATCGTCCTCAGGTCTGAATGGGTTAACAGAACATCACACCTCTTGGGTCTCTCTCCCCCCCAAAAAATAAAATGCATTCAAAATTAATTATGAATTATTAGGACAGTTTCTAGTTCTACTACTAGTTTTTTCCACAAAGAATCATGCAGCAGCATTTAGAACCACTCGTTGGTCTGTCTTCTGTAAAGTTATTTCATTATTTTATTTTACCCCCTGTCTAAAGTAAAGTTAGCCTCCATGGAAAATAAAGGGAATGCATTTTAAAAATATCACTTTTCGTTGCTTTTATTATAGTCCTCTGACTCTCTCAGGAGTCAGTGTGCTTCACATTCACCCATGATGCACACAGACAGGCAGCACATTTACTAGTACATAAATAAATACAGTAGTGATTACTCTCAACCTTTTTACATGTCATGGCGTACAGTACAGTACAGTACAGTACAGTACAGTACAGTACAGTACAGTACAGTACAGTACAGCACAGCACAGCACAGCACAGCACAGTACAGTACAGTACAGTCTGTGCCGCTGTCTTCATTATTTTATTTCTCTGCCTTTGTGCTTTGCCAGTTCTTATTGGCTGAGCTCCAGTCAGGCAGTCGTTACCTCGGAGGGGGGGGGGGGGGGCATATGACCTTATTTGGAGCTGATTCCAGGTCTAGTTGAAACATGACCTCATCAGATAGGACTGCAGTCTGGAATGGAATATCAACGTAGACCCTCGCTGGTTCTTGTATGTTTGGGCGGGAACTACCTTTTGGTGTTTTAAGCATTATGTTATACGTTAGCTATTGATAAATAGCAGATCTACAAGCTCATAGCTTGTAGGTCTGCTATTTTTTGAAAAATCGTGAAAACGTTTTTAACTCAAATCTTTGCTTTGGGGGGGTCCCTGGAACAACATATTTTCATATGGGGGTCCGTGGGGGGTCTTTTGGGGGGGTCCCTGGAACAACATATTTTCATATGGGGGTCCGTGGGGGGTCTTTTGGGGGGGTCCCTGGAACAACATATTTTCATATGGGGGTCGGTGGCCAAAATGCATATAATTGTGGGGGACGTCCTTGACATGAAAATGTTTGAGAACGACTGACAGAAAACAGGGTTTTAACCCTGTGAGAACGACTGACAGAAACACAGGGTTTTAATCCTGTGAGAACGACTGACAGAAACACAGGGTTTTAACCCTGTGAGAACGACTGACTGAAACACAGGGTTTTTCAGAAAACTCTCAGGATTTAGAAGGCATTTGTAGAATCGTCCTCAGATCTAAATGGCTTAATCCCATCCAAGGCACCCTGACTTACTTTGTTACTTCATAGAACCTTACATTTATGTCCTATTACGGTATGTAAATTGTAAATATGTAAATCCTTCCCCATGAGATGCAGTATGTCACGAGGAAAACTAAAGAGAATATAATGTTTACATTATAAGGTCGGATTGAAAATAAGTTTTATATTTTAACCACTTCCATTTTCTGGTGGGCCGTGGTGGGGGGTGACATTCACCAAATATAGCAGATCTACAAGTTCACACAATGTGTCTCCGTCACGTTGTGAGTGGACGCGCTGTGAGCTTGTAAATCTATTGGACATGGACTAAGCATTTCCCCAGAGTAGGGATGAGAAACCCTGACATGGACTAAGCATTTCCCCAGAGTAGGGATGAGAAACCCTGGACTGGACTCAGCATTTCCCCAGAGTAGGGATGAGAAACCCTGACATGGACTCAGCATTTCCCCAGAGTAGGGATGAGAAACCCTGGCATGGACTAAGCATTTCCCCAGAGTAGGGATGAGAAACCCTGGCATGGACTAAGCATTTCCCCAGAGTAGGGATGAGAAACCCTGACATGGACTCAGCATTTCCCCAGAGTAGGGAATCTCCACACACTAAACATGAACTATAGTCAACAAACAACAAGGTAGAGAGAAAAGAGGGAACAATGCAGTAAACGCTGAACCCTAGCATCTGTATAAACAACCCTAGCATCTGTATAACACTCTGGGAGGTAAACGCTGAACCCTAGCATCTGTATAACAATCTGGGAGGTAAACGCTGAACCCTAGCATCTGTATAAACAACCCTAGCATCTGTATAACACTCTGGGAGGTAAACGCTGAACCCTAGCATATGTATAACAATCTGGGAGGTAAACGCTGAACCCTAGCATCTGTATAACAATCTGGGAGGTAAACGCTGAACCCTAGCATCTGTAGAACACTCTGGGAGGTAAACGCTGAACCCTAGCATCATAATGACTTTTCTTCTTCTCCTTCTCCGTCTACCAGAAACTCCTGGAGCGAACGCGCGCCCGCAGGGAGAACCTGCAGAAGAAGATGGCCTCCAGACCCGCGGCAGGCTCAGCCAGCGGCGGCAAGCGAGCCAGAGAGCCTCTGGCTGAGGCCAACAGCATGAGGAGTGATACGCACACTACAGGTAGGAGTGATACGCACACTACAGGTAGGAGTGATACGCACACTACAGGTAGGAGTGATACGCACACTACAGGTAGGAGTGATACGCACACTACAGGTAGGAGTGATACACACACTACAGGTAGGAGTGATACGCACACTACAGGTAGGAGTGATACGCACACTACAGGTAGGAGTGATACACACACTACAGGTAGGAGTGATACGCACACTACAGGTAGGAGTGATACACACACTACAGGTAGGAGTGATACACACACTACAGGTAGGAGTGATACACACACTACAGGTAGGAGTGATACACACACTACAGGTAGGAGTGATACACACACTACAGGTAGGAGTGATACACACACTACAGGTAGGAGTGATACGCACACTACAGGTAGGAGTGATACACACACTACAGGTAGGAGTGATACGCACACTACAGGTAGGAGTGATACACGCACACTACAGGTAGGAGTGATACACACACTACAGGTAGGAGTGATATGCACACTACAGGTAGGAGTGATACACACACACTACAGGTAGGAGTGATACACACACACTACAGGTAGGAGTGATACGCACACTACAGGTAGGAGTGATACACACACTACAGGTAGGAGTGATACACACACTACAGGTAGGAGTGATACGCACACTACAGGTAGGAGTGATACGCACACTACAGGTAGGAGTGATACACACACTACAGGTAGGAGTGATACACACACTACAGGTAGGAGTGATACGCACACTACAGGTAGGAGTGATACACACACTACAGGTAGGAGTGATACACACACACTACAGGTAGGAGTGATACGCACACTACAGGTAGGAGTGATACGCACACACTACAGGTAGGAGTGATACACACACTACAGGTAGGAGTGATACACACACTACAGGTAGGAGTGATACACACACTACAGGTAGGAGTGATACGCACACTACAGGTAGGAGTGATACACACACTACAGGTAGGAGTGATACACACACTACAGGTAGGAGTGATACACACACTACAGGTAGGAGTGATACACACACTACAGGTAGGAGTGATACGCACACTACAGGTAGGAGTGATACACACACTACAGGTAGGAGTGATACGCACACTACAGGTAGGAGTGATACACACACTACAGGTAGGAGTGATACACACACTACAGGTAGGAGTGATACACACACTACAGGTAGGAGTGATACACACACTACAGGTAGGAGTGATACGCACACTACAGGTAGGAGTGATACACACACTACAGGTAGGAGTGATACACACACTACAGGTAGGAGTGATACGCACACTACAGGTAGGAGTGATACACACACTACAGGTAGGAGTGATACGCACACTACAGGTAGGAGTGATACACACACTACAGGTAGGAGTGATACACACACTACAGGTAGGAGTGATACGCACACTACAGGTAGGAGTGATACGCACACTACAGGTAGGAGTGATACGCACACTACAGGTAGGAGTGATACACACACTACAGGTAGGAGTGATACACACACTACAGGTAGGAGTGATACACGCACACTACAGGTAGGAGTGATACACACACTACAGGTAGGAGTGATACGCACACTACAGGTAGGAGTGATACGCACACTACAGGTAGGAGTGATACACACACTACAGGTAGGAGTGATACACACACTACAGGTAGGAGTGATACACGCACACTACAGGTAGGAGTGATACACACACTACAGGTAGGAGTGATACGCACACTACAGGTAGGAGTGATACACACACTACAGGTAGGAGTGATACACTCTAACCCGTCCCCCATGTCCTCCTCTCAGCTCCTCAGCTGTCCTCTAACCCGTCCCCCATGTCCTCCTCCTCCTCTCAGCTGTCCTCTAATCCGTCCCCCATGTCCTCTCAGCTCCTCAGCTGTCCTCTAAGCCGTCCCCCATGTCCTCCTCTCAGCTCCTCAGCTGTCCTCTAAGCCGTCCCCCATGTCCTCCTCTCAGCTCCTCAGCTGTCCTCTAATCCGTCCCCCATGTCCTCTCAGCTCCTCAGCTGTCCTCTAAGCCGTCTCCGTCCAAGCGCAGCCGTTCTGGGGAGATGGTGGTCCCGCAACAGCTCCAGCTGGGCGAGGAGAACCGGGAGCCTGCGGTCCAGCCTGCGGTCCAGCCTGCGGCGCTGCTGTCGGACCCTCGCACGGACAAGAAGCCCCCGGTGGGACCGGCCAGCGCCCGGTCCTCCTCCCTGGAGAAGAACGCGGCCCGGCCCGTCACCCAGGCCCCGCCTCCAGAACCACCGCTCCAAAGTAACTCATTACATTTACTACTTGAGTGCAGTTTTGAGCTATTTGTGCTTTACTGGAGTATTTCCAATATTTTTACTTCTACTATTGTACTTACTTACTTCAAACTGTTGTACTCTTCACTTCACTAAAATTATTTGACAGCTTTTTCATTGTAGATTTAGATTATTATTACAAAGCTATATTTAAACCTGACTGTTTAGTGCTATATTTAAACCTGACTATTTAGATGAGTGCTATATTTAAACCTGACTATTTAGATGAGTGCTATATTTAAACCTGACTATTTAGATGAGTGCTATATTTAAACCTGACTGTTTAGTGCTATAATTATTTTGCAGTAATTGTGTCTAATTACTCATTCATTCTCTAGTACAGTGAGAAGGACTTACAATTGTAGGAGTTCATTTGAGGTTTTTTTTTAATATTGTGAAAACTGCTGATCTACAAGCTTGTAGATCAGCTATTTTTTATTTTATTTACAGTCTTAAGTCCTTCATGAATTAATACATGGTCACTTCACTGTGATCTGGGGACCCCCCCCCCAAATCATGTGGGGACCCACAGGTTGAGAAACACTGCTCTAGTGAACTATGTATTGTCATTTTATCTAATGTGTTTATTTGGACAAAATGTGAGTACTTTTTTCTCCACCACTGTTCCAGAAGAGACCTTCATGACTCCTCCTCCTCCAGAACAGACCGCGGCCCGGCCCGTGGCTCAGGCAGCCCCGCGTCCAGAACATGTCCAGGGTGTTGAGCCAGAGCCTGAGAGGAGGGCCCGGCCCGTGGCCCAGGGTGTTGAGCCAGAGCCTCACAGGAGGGCCCGGCCCGTGGCCCAGGCAGCAGAACCAGAACCTGAGAAGATGCTGGAGTGTCCTGCTGCCCCAGAACCACAAAGGAGTGAAGGTCCTTATTTTGAAGGTCCGTTTTTTTTTAAATGTTTTTAAAACATTAACCCGATTCTAAAACCCCTTATAAATCCTGACCTAAAGTTGCCTGAAAATCTTCAAAATGTTATATAGCAGCATCAATTGTTTTACAATCAGTGTTGTTTTTGGCAGCAAATTTCTATTTTAGTTTTAGTCGTAGTCTCCTGAATAGTTTTCACTTAGTCTTAGTCACATTTTAGTCACCTGGAATGTGTTAGTGTTAGTCTAGTTTTAGTCGACTAAATGTCATACGATTTTAGTCGACTAAATCTACAGGCGATTTAGTCGACTAAAATGTATTTTTGCGGGCCTTGTTGCCGTCATAATGACTTATTTTACACTTGCTGAAAATAGCCGATCTACAAGCTCACAACGCGTCGCGCTGCGACGCATTGTGAGCTTGTAGATCTGCTATTTTCAGCATGCAACCAAGTGTAAAATGACTTATACTGGAACTCTTGTCCACTAGTCCCTTCCTAACATTTTAGTCTAGTTTTTATTTGTCGACGAAATTGTCAGTATATTTAGTCTTAGTTTTAGTCACCATAGCATAGTTTTAATTTAGTTTCCATTTAGTTTTCGTCAGTGGAAAAAGGTAGTCGACGAACATTTTTCGTCTTAGTTTTAGTCGACGAAAACAACACTGCTGTACACATACTGTACCGAACCCCAAAAGGGTCTGTCTCTGTATATAACACAATGTTGATGTCTTGGTCTTCCTTCAGATCCCCAGCGGAGCGGCCACTCCGCCCCGGGTCTTCCTTCAGAGCCCCAGCGGAGCGGCCACTCCGCCCCGGGTCTTCCTTCAGATCCCCAGCGGAGCGGCCACTCCGCCCCGGGTCTTCCTTCAGAGCCCCAGCGGAGCGGCCACTCCGCCCCGGGTCTTCCTTCAGAGCCCCAGCTGAGCGGCCACTCCGCCCCGGGTCTTCCTTCAGAGCCCCAGCGGAGCGGCCACTCCGCCCCGGGTCTTCCTTCAGAGCCCCAGCGGAGCGGCCACTCCGCCCCGGGTCTTCCTTCAGAGCCCCAGCGGAGCGGCCACTCCGCCCCGGGTCTTCCTGCCGCCGGTAGAACGACGTGCGCGCAGCCCGACCGAGAGGCGGTGCCAAAGGAGGCCCCGCCCCCAGCCAGCGGCGCCGGGGGCATGAAGTCCCGCCTCCAGAGGCTGGCGGAGAAGAGGCAGTGCTGGGACAACAACGGTACGGAGAGATGAAAACATAAACGTTTATAGTTCAATAAAACGACCACCTCTGCATCCACGGGATGCACTACTGTACTACTGTACTGTTTCCTATTCTAGTTTATTTTGATAGCTTTAGTTATAATTCATATTTTTTGTTTTCTACATGAATATAACCACATTATAAAATGAGTTAAATGCTGCAATTTGTAAAATTTGGCAAAATATGACTTGTTGAAGTGGGACTCCTAAAATGTCCCTGGGACTCATTTCTAAAAGACCATCCCTGCATCCTGGGACTCATTTCTAAAAGACCATCCCTGCATCCTGGGACTCATTTCTAAAAGACCATCCCTGCATCCCGGGATGCAGGGATTATTGGAGGAATAATAATGGGGAACGGTAGCCCTAATTCAGGTCAAACTGGGGGTCCTTGAAATGTAAATAACTGAAAATCACTGCTAGGGCCGTAAAAATATTCTCATATGGGGGTCCCTGGGGATCCGTGGGCTAATGAGTGTCAATTTGGGGGTCCTTGACATGAAAAAGTTTCAAGCTAATCGCAATAATCAATGTAAAAAATGGATTACATATTGGTGCTCGTTAACTTTCGGTGGGTGCTCCTAATTCTTTTCTGGTGCTCCTTCATTCTGAATTTGGGAGCACCAGTGCTACCAAGTAAAACAGTTAATTCTGAGCCCTGTTTTTAAATGTTTCTAGGTGACTCGTCTGACGATGTCCCAGATAGCGTCCCTCCTCCTCCTCCTCCTTCGTCCCCTCCGAGGAGACAGGAGGAGGCGTGCGTCCCCCCCTCCTCCTCCTCCTCCTCCTCCCCCCCGGCCCCGGTGGGTCGGCGAGGACGCCTGGCTCACCTGGCCGCCGCCATGGGCTCGTGGGAGGACGACCTGAGCCGCCCGGCCACTCGCAGCAAGGAGGAGGACAAGCAGCCCGCCTCGGCCTGGGCTGTCAAGATGGCCGCCCGGGACGCTGCCGCTAAACAACCTGCTACTGTCGGCAGCAGCAGCAGCAAGCCTCCGTCCACCGCAGAGCAGGTAAGCTAACATTTTGCATCCCAAAAACGCACCATTCAGAATTTCAGACCCAACGTCGAAAATAAATAAATAAATGTTTTCTAAATCATGACAATTTTCGGAAAGATTTGAGGCACATTTTAAATGATTTTTCAAAAATAGCAGACCTACAAGCTCGTAGCGCGCCACTCGGTGGCGCGCTATGAGCTTGTAGGTCTGTTATTTTTCTCCTGTGTCCCCTTATATCTCCTGGTTTCTCAGAATTATAACTTATCTATTTAACCCTTACTGTAAGTGTAACAAGGGGAGGAAAGAGAACCTGCACTAAAACAGTGCCTTTAAGTGCAAATGAACTAAACAACATGCTCATGGGTGTGGTTGGTTTGTCTTATTTCCCCTCCAAGCAGCCCATCGTCGACTGTCCCGTCAAGGCCAGCAGAGTGGTCCCGCCCAGGGGCCAGGCCAGTCCCCAGAAGACCCCCGCCCAGGGGCTCTCCCACCAGGCCAGTCCCCAGAAGACCCCCGCCCAGGGCCTCTCCCACCAGGCCAGTCCCCAGAAGACCGTCATCCCTTGCTCGTTGTCTCTGGTGGTCTCCCAAAGCCCCCTGAAGGACAGGGGCCTCGACTTCACCTTCTCCAGCCCCAAGAAACCAGAGCTGGGAGCCAAACCCCTGACCGCTGGTCCCTCTGGCCCCGCTGGTCCACAGAGCAGAGGGAAGGTCCCCACCAAGGACCCCGGGACCCCCCTACAGCAGAAAGCCAAGGACCCCGGGACCCCCCTACAGCAGAAAAAGGACCCCGGGACCCCCCTACAGCAGAAAAAGGACCCCGGGACCCCCCTACAGCAGAAAAAGGACCCTGGGACCCCCCTACAGCAGAAAGCCAAGGACCCCGGGACTCCCCTGCAGCAGAAAAAGGACCCTGGGACCCCCCTGCAGCAGAAAAAGGACCCAGGGACCCCCCTACAGCAGAAAGCCACTGTCGGACCCACAGGTTAGACACACAGGGCCCTTGCGGTGTCTTGTGCCACTCCTTACCCTTTGCTATCCCTAAATGTACCTACTCTTTTTTTATTTTTACTATTTTTAAATACCGGTACATTTTAAAATAGTTCCCTCACTAAGTGATTTTTATTTATTTTAACCCTGGCTGTCACTCACAGGAGTCAAGTCCTTCGCGGATCGCTTCGGAGAGCGCCTTCAGGAACGCTCCAATCACGGCTCTCCTGCCGCCACAGGCTCCGCCCAGTCTAGGACGCCCGGCGCCGTCCCCCCCAGCACCAGGACCGTCGCCGCCGTGACCCCCGGCGTCTCCCCCAGCACCAGACTGGTCCAGGAGAGGCTGCGCGCGGCCCAGGCTGCCAACACCGCCACGGCAGACCTCACCCAGAGGCAGAAACTGGTACTGCAACGTTTACATTAACACTTTGACCGCGTCATTAATTCATCTTAATCCCCATTTGACTGCTGGTGTTTTTCACTAACCTTTGGGCAGGCAATCTCGGCTCGCTTTGCTCTTTGTCATGTGACCCGGATCAAGGAAGGGGCTTTGTTGTCGGCTCAATAACAAATGCTGGGAGTGTTTACTAGCGGTTTTTCACGGATCAAAAGCGCAAATACTTTTTGCCGTTATGCTGCAACGGTAATGAAACAATCTAGGCTAGGATTAAATAACGGGGAACGCAGTAGAACTGTTAATCATACCACGGTGCCGTGGGTAAACCAGAGCCCAGTTAAAAGTTAACGCCATGTAAAAACAGTTTACAGTCAGACAACACTGCACGATGTTCACGTTGTTGGAGCGACCGCACGATGTTCACATGGTTGGAGCGATACGTCTGTTCTCCACAAAACTTTGGCTATTAAGATAATTATGGAACATTCAATTGATCTCACAAGAGAGCACATTTCTCAGCACCAACCGGCACATATAGATGAAGAAAAGTGAACGTTTTACTGCATACTAAAGCTGCAATATTTTATATTAAAATTAGATACATTCGACAATCGATCCGTTCGAATCATTCCGAACCCACGTGGTGTATTTAACCCATTCTGACCGGGCACCCATTTTGGTGTTGGCATCATGTCGTGCTTTAGCTATTGAAAAATAGCAGATCTACAAGCTCATATCGCGCCACCGAGTGGCGCGATATGAGCTTGTAGGTCTGCTATTTTTTAAAATCTGATCTCAGGTCAGAATGGGTTCATCAGACCAGTGTGTGTCCGGCGGAAACCTCGTATGAATCTGATCTCAGGTCAGAATGTGTTAAAATGAATGTCTGAATGTCATTTTTTGACAATTCTGGCAGCAGTACTACTACAGGACATCAAGGGTTGGATTTGTAGGGTTGTTAGATCAGCTACAATTTACAATGTAGGCATTTAGCAGACGCTCTTAATCCAGAGCGACTTACATTAAGCAAGAACAAAAAAGCATGGGAATACATCACATAAAAACATTTATCATGAAACATGCGTAAGCTAAGAAAGTAACAGTGGAATATCTATATAATGAAGCTATACATATAAACTATACATATATACTACTATATGCTATACATATGTACTATGACGTGCTATGACTATATACAATGCAATTATAGTGCTGTCTACATAACATGCTATAAGTCTGTATCAAATGCTATCTAAGTCTACAGAAATGCTATCTAAGGGGGTAGGGTAAGTGCTATGGGCCATGATGGAGTCTAAAAAGGTGGGTTACAAGGCTGAGCGGCGCGGCAAGGCTGCAGCTCCCAAGAGGCGGTCAAATGTGAAGAACAAATGTCGTATGTGACAAATAGTAGGACTTTATCCATTCCCACTTCCCAGACCCTCTCTAGTCTAACCCACTCACTGATTTCTGCCTTGTTGTGTTTTCAAAACAAACAAAGTAAAACGTGTCTTTCTTTCTTTGTCACACAGGAGCGTGAGTCGGAGCTGGCGCAGATCCGCAGTCGCTTCCAGAAGGGAAGCGGCAACATGTGGAAGAACAACAAGGAGGAGGAGACACCCAGCAAACACCTGGAGGAGACACCAGCACCCAGGAAACACCTGGAGGAGACACCAGCACCCAGGAAACACCTGGAGGAGACACCAGCACCCAGGAAACACCTGGAGGAGACACCAGCACCCAGGAAACACCCACAGATCAAGGTAGATTTAAGCTCGATACAAAATCGTATTCTTTGGGCGGGGACAGAAGTAGAACACTACAACCGAAAATGTCCCTAGAAAACGTCTAAGCCTTGCACACCCACTAGAAAACGTCTGGCCTTGCCCACCCAGTAGAAAACGTCTGGCCTTGCACACCCACTAGAAAACGTCTGGCCTTGCCCACCCAGTAGAAAACGTCTGGCCTTGCCCACCCAGTAGAAAACGTCTAAGCCTTGCCCACCCAGTAGAAAACGTCTGGCCTTGCCCACCCAGTAGAAAACGTCTGGCCTTGCCCACCCAGTAGAAAACGTCTGGCCTTGCCCACCCAGTAGAAAACGTCTGGCCTTGCCCACCCAGTAGAAAACGTCTGGCCTTGCCCACCCAGTAGAAAACGTCTGGCCTTGCCCACCCAGTAGAAAACGTCTGGCCTTGCCCACCCAGTAGAAAACGTCTGGCCTTGCCCACCCAGTAGAAAACGTCTAAGCCTTGCCCACCCAGTAGAAAACGTCTAAGCCTTGCCCACCCAGTAGAAAACGTCTAAGCCTTGCCCACCCAGTAGAAAAGCCGCTAGTGAGACTCGGTCCTATTTTTATTACACGTGACGTAACCGTTCCGTCATGCTAGATTGCTGTTTCAAGTTTCAACCAATCGGACTGCTTCTCGAAACGACATGTTGTTTAATACACTGACGCCGAGCAAGACAGGAACGCCCCACAAACGTCACATCCGGTTTTAGCCCGGGGTAAGAATTTTCTATGGCTGCCAATGCAACTTGGTCCGTTCCTTAATCGCATACGGACAAACATCTATGCCGATAATATCTAACTTGCGGAGGTAGCGTGCCTTGTACACGGGCAACAGATCTTTCAACGTATGGCATTGCAAATACGTTTGATAACCAATCGCTACTCTGCGCAATATTGTTTTGAAAATGCCGCAAACTTCCCCCGGGGGTGGGCGGAGTCAAGGGTTGCCGCGCCTCGGTGTCAGTGTATAAGCGTGTGTGATTGATTGTCTGTCCTGTTCGTTTTCAGGTGGTGGAGGCGGACCGCTCTCTCTCTGTGGATGACGATGATTTCAGTACGGCCAGCAACCTGACCTGTGGCACAGAGCCATTCAGTACGGCCAGCAACCTGACCTGTGGCACAGAGCCATTCAGTACGGCCAGCAACTACACATCTGCAGGTAGCGTAATTTAAAGCTGCAACACTAGAGCTTAGGTCGTGCTGCATGTGACGATTTGGACGGTTACAATAGATATGCGACTTGGTTATAAAACACTTAAGGGTTGCCCACCTGCCCCTGGCACCTAAATAAAACGCTTAAGGGTTGCCCACCTGCCCCTGGCACCTAAATAAAACGCTTAAGGGTTGCCCACCTGCCCCTGGCACCTAAATAAAACACTAAGGGTTGCCCACCTGCCCCTGGCAGCTAAATAAAACACTAGGGGTTGCCCACCTGCCCCTGGCAGCTAAATAAAACACTAGGGGTTGCCCACCTGCCCCTGGCAGCTAAATAAAACACTAAGGGTTGCCCACCTGCCCCTGGCAGCTAAATAAAACACTAAGGGTTGCCCACCTGCCCCTGGCAGCTAAATACAACACTAAGGGTTGCCCACCTGCCCCTGGCAGCTAAATAAAACACTAAGGGTTGCCCACCTGCCCCTGGCAGCTAAATAAAACACTAAGGGTTGCCCACCTGCCCCTGGCAGCTAAATAAAACACTAAGGGTTGCCCACCTGCCCCTGGCAGCTAAATACAACACTAAGGGTTGCCCACCTGCCCCTGGCAGCTAAATACAACACTAAGGGTTGCCCACCTGCCCCTGGCAGCTAAATAAAACACTAAGGGTTGCCCACCTGCCCCTGGCAGCTAAATACAACACTAAGGGTTGCCCACCTGCCCCTGGCAGCTAAATAAAACACTAAGGGTTGCCCACCTGCCCCTGGCAGCTAAATAAAACACTAAGGGTTGCCCACCTGCCCCTGGCACCTAAATAAAACGCTTAAGGGTTGCCCACCTGCCCCTGGCACCTAAATAAAACGCTTAAGGGTTGCCCACCTGCCCCTGGCACCTAAATAAAACGCTTAAGGGTTGCCCACCTGCCCCTGGCAGCTAAATAAAACACTAAGGGTTGCCCACCTGCCCCTGGCATCTAAATAAAACACTAAGGGTTGCCCACCTGCCCCTTGCAGCTAAATACAACACTAAGCTTGCTTTCAGGTTGAAACACAACACCAGATATCTGTCTAAACACCTGAGCGTGTCCAGAGCGCTGTTCTCACTGTTGCTACACTTAACCCGTCATATTCACAGCTAGGTATTTGGCTTAAAAATGTAGGTATGAATTTAGTTTTTTTATTGCACAGCACCAGAAAGTAAAAAACAAGTATTAAATTGAACGTTACAAATTTTCCTAGCATTTTATATATATATATATATATATATATATATATATATATATAATGTTTTATTTACTTTTGGGGCTAAAAGGGCAAGACCTTTGGGCAAGTATAACATAACTAGGAGCCTCTGAGACCTTTTAGTGTCAACCCCTGGACTTGTTGTGCATGTGTTGACTGTTCATTAACAACAGAAACAAAGAATAAAGTAAACTGCACATTTGTCAGGACATCTACTGGCCGTGTCTCCTCCGGCTGCCACCTCCAGCCCTCTGACGAGACCGGACCAGAGGGAGAAGACCCCCTCCTTTGACCAGAGGGAGAAGACCCCCTCCTTTGACCAGAGGGAGAAGACCCCCTCCTTTGACCAGAGGGAGAAGACCCCCTACTTTGACCAGAGGGAGAAGACCCCCTCCTTTGACCAGAGGGAGAAGACCCCCTACTTTGACCAGAGGGAGAAGACCCCCTCCTTTGACCAGAGGGAGAAGACCCCCTCCTTTGACCAGAGGGAGAAGACCCCCTCCTTTGACCAGAGGGAGAAGACCCCCTCCTTTGACCAGAGGGAGAAGACCCCCTCCTTTGACCAGAGGGAGAAGACCCCCTCCTTTGACCAGAGGGAGAAGACCCCCTCCTCCTCCTCTAAGGAGGTAGAGATGAGCGTGGACCAGTCCATCGTGGAGCAGAGTGTGGACCAGTCCATCACCTCGGCCGTCATCAACGGCCTGTTTGAGGGCGTCTATGACGAGGAGGAGGAGGAGGAGGAGGATGCTCTGAACATCTCCTCCATGTCTCTGCTGGCTCCCATGGAGGAGGTGGTGAACAGCCCCGAGAGGAGGCTGATGATGATGGTACGTAGCGTAGCGTAGCCCCCAGAGGAGGCTGATGATGATGGTACGTAGCGTAGCGTAGCCCCCAGAGGAGGCTGATGATGATGGTACGTAGCATAGCGTAGCCCCCAGAGGAGGCTGATGATGATGGTACGTAGCGTAGCGTAGCCCCCAGAGGAGGCTGATGATGATGGTACGTAGCGTAGCGTAGCCCCCAGAGGAGGCTGATGATGATGGTACGTAGCATAGCGTAGCCCCCAGAGGAGGCTGATGATGATGGTACGTAGCATAGCGTAGCCCCGAGAGGAGGCTGATGATGATGGTACGTAGCATAGCGTAGCCCCCAGAGGAGGCTGATGATGATGGTACGTAGCATAGCGTAGCCCCCAGAGGAGGCTGATGATGATGGTACGTAGCATAGCGTAGCCCCCAGAGGAGGCTGATGATGATGGTACGTAGCGTAGCGTAGCCCCCAGAGGAGGCTGATGATGATGGTACGTAGCGTAGCGTAGCCCCCAGAGGAGGCTGATGATGATGGTACGTAGCATAGCGTAGCCCCCAGAGGAGGCTGATGATGATGGTACGTAGCATAGCGTAGCCCCGAGAGGAGGCTGATGATGATGGTACGTAGCATAGCGTAGCCCCCAGAGGAGGCTGATGATGATGGTACGTAGCATAGCGTAGCCCCCAGAGGAGGCTGATGATGATGGTACGTAGCATAGCGTAGCCCCCAGAGGAGGCTGATGATGATGGTACGTAGCATAGCGTAGCCCCCAGAGGAGGCTGATGATGATGGTACGTAGCATAGCGTAGCCCCCAGAGGAGGCTGATGATGATGGTACGTAGCATAGCGTAGCCCCCAGAGGAGGCTGATGATGATGGTACGTAGCATAGCGTAGCCCCGAGAGGAGGCTGATGATGATGGTACGTAGCCTAGCGTAGCCCCGAGAGGAGGCTGATGATGATGGTACGTAGCATAGCGTAGCCCCGAGAGGAGGCTGATGATGATGGTACGTAGCCTAGCGTAGCCCCGAGAGGAGGCTGATGATGATGGTACGTAGCGTAGCGTAGCCCCGAGAGGAGGCTGATGATGATGGTACGTAGCCTAGCGTAGCCCCCAGAGGAGGCTGATGATGATGGTACGTAGCATAGCGTAGCCCCGAGAGGAGGCTGATGATGATGGTACGTAGCCTAGCGTAGCCCCCAGAGGAGGCTGATGATGATGGTACGTAGCATAGCGTAGCCCCCAGAGGAGGCTGATGATGATGGTACGTAGCATAGCGTAGCCCCCAGAGGAGGCTGATGATGATGGTACGTAGCGTAGCGTAGCCCCGAGAGGAGGCTGATGATGATGGTACGTAGCGTAGCGTAGCCCCCGAGAGGAGGCTGATGATGATGGTACGTAGCATAGCGTAGCCCCCAGAGGAGGCTGATGATGATGGTACGTAGCATAGCGTAGCCCCCAGAGGAGGCTGATGATGATGGTACGTAGCGTAGCGTAGCCCCCAGAGGAGGCTGATGATGATGGTACGTAGCGTAGCGTAGCCCCCAGAGGAGGCTGATGATGATGGTACGTAGCATAGCGTAGCCCCGAGAGGAGGCTGATGATGATGGTACGTAGCATAGCGTAGCCCCCAGAGGAGGCTGATGATGATGGTACGTAGCATAGCGTAGCCCCCAGAGGAGGCTGATGATGATGGTACGTAGCGTAGCGTAGCCCCCGAGAGGAGGCTGATGATGATGGTACGTAGCATAGCGTAGCCCCCAGAGGAGGCTGATGATGATGGTACGTAGCATAGCGTAGCCCCCAGAGGAGGCTGATGGTACGTAGCGTAGCTATTTTCTTTTTCAGCCCCTGCCCCTCCAACACTCTCTGCCCATTCCTGGTCACTGTCCACTCAGTCACTAGATGTCCTTTTACTGTCCCCTCAGTCACTAGCTGTCCTTTTACTGTCCCCTCAGTCACTAGCTGTCCTTTTACTGTCCACTCAGTCACTAGATGTCCTTTTACTGTCCCCTCAGTCACTAGATGTCCTTTTACTGTCCCCTCAGTCACTAGATGTCCTTTTACTGTCCCCTCAGTCACTAGATGTCCTTTTACTGTCCACTCAGTCACTAGATGTCCTTTTACTGTCCCCTCAGTCACTAGCTGTCCTTTTACTGTCCCCTCAGTCACTAGATGTCCTTTTACTGTCCCCTCAGTCACTAGATGTCCTTTTATTGTCCCCTCAGTCACTAGATGTCCTTTTACTGTCCCCTCAGTCACTAGATGTCCTTTTACTGTCCCCTCAGTCACTAGCTGTCCTTTTACTGTCCCCTCAGTCACTAGCTGTCCTTTTATTGTCCCCTCAGTCACTAGCTGTCCTTTTACTGTCCCCTCAGTCACTAGATGTCCTTTACTGTCCCCTCAGTCACTAGATGTCCTTTTACTGTCCCCTCAGTCACTAGATGTCCTTTTACTGTCCCCTCAGTCACTAGATGTCCTTTTACTGTCCCCTCAGTCACTAGCTGTCCTTTACTGTCCCCTCAGTCACTAGCTGTCCTTTTACTGTCCACTCAGTCACTAGATGTCCTTTTACTGTCCCCTCAGTCACTAGCTGTCCTTTTACTGTCCCCTCAGTCACTAGATGTCCTTTTACTGTCCCCTCAGTCACTAGATGTCCTTTTACTGTCCCCTCAGTCACTAGCTGTCCTTTTACTGTCCCCTCAGTCACTAGCTGTCCTTTTACTGTCCCCTCAGTCACTAGATGTCCTTTTACTGTCCCCTCAGTCACTAGATGTCCTTTTACTGTCCCCTCAGTCACTAGATGTCCTTTTACTGTCCCCTCAGTCACTAGCTGTCCTTTTACTGTCCCCTCAGTCACTAGATGTCCTTTTACTGTCCCCTCAGTCACTAGATGTCCTTTTACTGTCCCCTCAGTCACTAGATGTCCTTTTACTGTCCCCTCAGTCACTAGATGTCCTTTTACTGTCCCCTCAGTCACTAGATGTCCTTTTACTGTCCCCTCAGTCACTAGATGTCCTTTTACTGTCCCCTCAGTCACTAGATGTCCTTTACTGTCCCCTCAGTCACTAGATGTCCTTTTACTGTCCCCTCAGTCACTAGCTGTCCTTTTACTGTCCACTCAGTCACTAGATGTCCTTTTACTGTCCCCTCAGTCACTAGATGTCCTTTACTGTCCCCTCAGTCACTAGATGTCCTTTTACTGTCCCCTCAGTCACTAGATGTCCTTTTACTGTCCCCTCAGTCACTAGCTGTCCTTTTACTGTCCCCTCAGTCACTAGATGTCCTTTTACTGTCCCCTCAGTCACTAGATGTCCTTTTACTGTCCCCTCAGTCACTAGATGTCCTTTTACTGTCCCCTCAGTCACTAGCTGTCCTTTTACTGTCCACTCAGTCACTAGATGTCCTTTTACTGTCCCCTCAGTCACTAGATGTCCTTTTACTGTCCACTCAGTCACTAGATGTCCTTTTACTGTCCCCTCAGTCACTAGATGTCCTTTTACTGTCCCCTCAGTCACTAGATGTCCTTTTACTGTCCCCTCAGTCACTAGATGTCCTTTTACTGTCCCCTCAGTCACTAGATGTCCTTTTACTGTCCACTCAGTCACTAGATGTCCTTTTACTGTCCCCTCAGTCACTAGCTGTCCTTTTACTGTCCCCTCAGTCACTAGATGTCCTTTTACTGTCCCCTCAGTCACTAGATGTCCTTTTACTGTCCCCTCAGTCACTAGATGTCCTTTTACTGTCCCCTCAGTCACTAGCTGTCCTTTTACTGTCCCCTCAGTCACTAGATGTCCTTTTACTGTCCCCTCAGTCACTAGATGTCCTTTTACTGTCCACTCAGTCACTAGCTGTCCTTTTACTGTCCACTCAGTCACTAGCTGTCCTTTTACTGTCCACTCAGTCACTAGATGTCCTTTTACTGTCCCCTCAGTCACTAGCTGTCCTTTTACTGTCCCCTCAGTCACTAGCTGTCCTTTTACTGTCCACTCAGTCACTAGCTGTCCTTTTACTGTCCACTCAGTCACTAGATGTCCTTTTACTGTCCCCTCAGTCACTAGATGTCCTTTTACTGTCCCCTCAGTCACTAGCTGTCCTTTTACTGTCCCCTCAGTCACTAGATGTCCTTTTACTGTCCCCTCAGTCACTAGATGTCCTTTTACTGTCCCCTCAGTCACTAGATGTCCTTTTACTGTCCCCTCAGTCACTAGATGTCCTTTTACTGTCCCCTCAGTCACTAGATGTCCTTTTACTGTCCCCTCAGTCACTAGCTGTCCTTTTACTGTCCCCTCAGTCACTAGATGTCCTTTTACTGTCCCCTCAGTCACTAGCTGTCCTTTTACTGTCCCCTCAGTCACTAGATGTCCTTTTACTGTCCCCTCAGTCACTAGCTGTCCTTTTACTGTCCCCTCAGTCACTAGATGTCCTTTTACTGTCCCCTCAGTCACTAGCTGTCCTTTTACTGTCCCCTCAGTCACTAGCTGTCCTTTTACTGTCCCCTCAGTCACTAGCTGTCCTTTTACTGTCCCCTCAGTCACTAGCTGTCCTTTTACTGTCCCCTCAGTCACTAGCTGTCCTTTTACTGTCCCCTCAGTCACTAGATGTCCTTTTACTGTCCCCTCAGTCACTAGATGTCCTTTTACTGTCCCCTCAGTCACTAGCTGTCCTTTTACTGTCCCCTCAGTCACTAGATGTCCTTTTACTGTCCCCTCAGTCACTAGCTGTCCTTTTACTGTCCCCTCAGTCACTAGATGTCCTTTTACTGTCCCCTCAGTCACTAGCTGTCCTTTTACTGTCCACTCAGTCACTAGCTGTCCTTTTACTGTCCCCTCAGTCACTAGATGTCCTTTTACTGTCCACTCAGTCACTAGATGTCCTTTTACTGTCCCCTCAGTCACTAGATGTCCTTTACTGTCCCCTCAGTCACTAGATGTCCTTTTACTGTCCCCTCAGTCACTAGATGTCCTTTTACTGTCCCCTCAGTCACTAGATGTCCTTTTACTGTCCCCTCAGTCACTAGATGTCCTTTACTGTCCCCTCAGTCACTAGATGTCCTTTTACTGTCCCCTCAGTCACTAGATGTCCTTTTACTGTCCCCTCAGTCACTAGATGTCCTTTTACTGTCCCCTCAGTCACTAGATGTCCTTTTACTGTCCCCTCAGTCACTAGCTGTCCTTTTACTGTCCCCTCAGTCACTAGCTGTCCTTTTACTGTCCCCTCAGTCACTAGCTGTCCTTTTACTGTCCCCTCAGTCACTAGATGTCCTTTTACTGTCCCCTCAGTCACTAGCTGTCCTTTTACTGTCCCCTCAGTCACTAGATGTCCTTTTACTGTCCCCTCAGTCACTAGATGTCCTTTTACTGTCCCCTCAGTCACTAGATGTCCTTTTACTGTCCCCTCAGTCACTAGATGTCCTTTTACTGTCCCCTCAGTCACTAGCTGTCCTTTTACTGTCCCCTCAGTCACTAGATGTCCTTTTACTGTCCCCTCAGTCACTAGCTGTCCTTTTACTGTCCCCTCAGTCACTAGATGTCCTTTTACTGTCCCCTCAGTCACTAGCTGTCCTTTTACTGTCCCCTCAGTCACTAGCTGTCCTTTTACTGTCCCCTCAGTCACTAGCTGTCCTTTTACTGTCCCCTCAGTCACTAGATGTCCTTTTACTGTCCCCTCAGTCACTAGCTGTCCTTTTACTGTCCACTCAGTCACTAGATGTCCTTTTACTGTCCCCTCAGTCACTAGCTGTCCTTTTACTGTCCCCTCAGTCACTAGATGTCCTTTTACTGTCCCCTCAGTCACTAGATGTCCTTTTACTGTCCCCTCAGTCACTAGATGTCCTTTTACTGTCCCCTCAGTCACTAGATGTCCTTTTACTGTCCCCTCAGTCACTAGCTGTCCTTTTACTGTCCCCTCAGTCACTAGATGTCCTTTTACTGTCCCCTCAGTCACTAGCTGTCCTTTTACTGTCCCCTCAGTCACTAGATGTCCTTTTACTGTCCCCTCAGTCACTAGCTGTCCTTTTACTGTCCCCTCAGTCACTAGATGTCCTTTTACTGTCCCCTCAGTCACTAGATGTCCTTTTACTGTCCCCTCAGTCACTAGATGTCCTTTTACTGTCCCCTCAGTCACTAGATGTCCTTTTACTGTCCCCTCAGTCACTAGCTGTCCTTTTACTGTCCCCTCAGTCACTAGATGTCCTTTTACTGTCCACTCAGTCACTAGATGTCCTTTTACTGTCCCCTCAGTCACTAGATGTCCTTTTACTGTCCCCTCAGTCACTAGCTGTCCTTTTACTGTCCACTCAGTCACTATCTGTCCTTTTACTGTCCCCTCAGTCACTAGCTGTCCTTTTACTGTCCCCTCAGTCACTAGATGTCCTTTTACTGTCCACTCAGTCACTAGATGTCCTTTTACTGTCCACTCAGTCACTAGCTGTCCTTTTACTGTCCCCTCAGTCACTAGCTGTCCTTTTACTGTCCCCTCAGTCACTAGCTGTCCTTTTACTGTCCCCTCAGTCACTAGATGTCCTTTTACTGTCCCCTCAGTCACTAGCTGTCCTTTTACTGTCCCCTCAGTCACTAGATGTCCTTTTACTGTCCCCTCAGTCACTAGATGTCCTTTTACTGTCCACTCAGTCACTAGATGTCCTTTTACTGTCCCCTCAGTCACTAGATGTCCTTTTACTGTCCACTCAGTCACTAGATGTCCTTTTACTGTCCCCTCAGTCACTAGCTGTCCTTTTACTGTCCCCTCAGTCACTAGCTGTCCTTTTACTGTCCCCTCAGTCACTAGCTGTCCTTTTACTGTCCCCTCAGTCACTAGATGTCCTTTTACTGTCCACTCAGTCACTAGCTGTCCTTTTACTGTCCCCTCAGTCACTAGATGTCCTTTTACTGTCCCCTCAGTCACTAGCTGTCCTTTTACTGTCCACTCAGTCACTAGATGTCCTTTTACTGTCCCCTCAGTCACTAGATGTCCTTTTACTGTCCCCTCAGTCACTAGATGTCCTTTTACTGTCCCCTCAGTCACTAGCTGTCCTTTTACTGTCCACTCAGTCACTAGCTGTCCTTTTACTGTCCACTCAGTCACTAGCTGTCCTTTTACTGTCCACTCAGTCACTAGATGTCCTTTTACTGTCCACTCAGTCACTAGATGTCCTTTTACTGTCCACTCAGTCACTAGCTGTCCTTTTACTGTCCCCTCAGTCACTAGATGTCCTTTTACTGTCCCCTCAGTCACTAGATGTCCTTTTACTGTCCCCTCAGTCACTAGATGTCCTTTTACTGTCCCCTCAGTCACTAGATGTCCTTTTACTGTCCCCTCAGTCACTAGATGTCCTTTTACTGTCCACTCAGTCACTAGATGTCCTTTTACTGTCCCCTCAGTCACTAGATGTCCTTTTACTGTCCCCTCAGTCACTAGCTGTCCTTTTACTGTCCCCTCAGTCACTAGATGTCCTTTTACTGTCCACTCAGTCACTAGATGTCCTTTTACTGTCCCCTCAGTCACTAGATGTCCTTTTACTGTCCCCTCAGTCACTATCTGTCCTTTTACTGTCCACTCAGTCACTAGCTGTCCTTTTACTGTCCCCTCAGTCACTAGATGTCCTTTTACTGTCCCCTCAGTCACTAGCTGTCCTTTTACTGTCCCCTCAGTCACTAGATGTCCTTTTACTGTCCCCTCAGTCACTAGCTGTCCTTTTACTGTCCACTCAGTCACTAGATGTCCTTATACTGTCCCCTCAGTCACTAGCTGTCCTTTTACTGTCCCCTCAGTCACTAGATGTCCTTTTACTGTCCACTCAGTCACTAGCTGTCCTTTTACTGTCCCCTCAGTCACTAGCTGTCCTTTACTGTCCCCTCAGTCACTAGATGTCCTTTTACTGTCCCCTCAGTCACTAGATGTCCTTTTACTGTCCACTCAGTCACTAGCTGTCCTTTACTGTCCCCTCAGTCACTAGCTGTCCTTTTACTGTCCCCTCAGTCACTAGCTGTCCTTTTACTGTCCCCTCAGTCACTAGATGTCCTTTTACTGTCCCCTCAGTCACTAGATGTCCTTTTACTGTCCCCTCAGTCACTAGATGTCCTTTTACTGTCCCCTCAGTCACTAGCTGTCCTTTTACTGTCCCCTCAGTCACTAGATGTCCTTTTACTGTCCCCTCAGTCACTAGATGTCCTTTACTGTCCCCTCAGTCACTAGCTGTCCTTTTACTGTCCCCTCCAGACGTCCACTCCGGCCGGCTCCTTCTGTGAGAAGAGTGGACCTCCTGACCTGGTGTCCAAGCCCAGTAAGTTCCAGAGGGCCCGCGTGACCCGGGGAGGATCCACGGACGGCATCGACGACAAACTGCCCTACAGGTACTTAATTTGTGTCCATCATTCATGTCGCCTCGGTCTGAGCCAAATAGCTGAGAGAGTTGCGACATTGAGGGGGCAGAAAACTGAGCGCTCGAGCGCTGTCCATGCAGCCTGGATGGAGAGGGACAAGCTGGAGTTGGAATTGAAATACTTTAGTTTTCAACGAATGGCGGCGCAAATATCAGCCATTTTAGGCACGTCGTGTGCAACATGACAACTGTTTTAAAGTATTGTACAGTGACAACTAAAGTCTCTGTAATGTTTATGTTGTACTTTTACTACAAAACAATCTAAAATAAAGGGATTTAAGATCATTCAAGCTGGGCTGTTGCCGCCTGGGTCCAGTGCATTTCTGCCTACTTCCGGTCCAGGACTTGGTCACTCTTCGCCAATAGAAGTCTATATATGACAACTATTCAGCCCGTCTACCCTTGCTATGCCTAACAATTGTGTGTGTGTGTGTGTGTGTGTGTGTGTGTGTGTGTGTGTGTGTGTGTGTGTGTGTGTGTGTGTGTGTGTGTTGTGTGTGCGTGTGTGTGTGTGTGCGTGTGTTCCAGTGTGGATGCGTACCGGTCCATCAGAAAGAAGGACGTGGACAGACCTGATGAGAAGCAGGTCATCGTGAGGAAAGAAGACGTTTCCAAACGTCTGGACGAACCCAGAGCGGCTAGTGCTGCTAACATCAAACACAAGATGAAGGTTAGTTATCTTTACTAACCTTTAACTAACTAGTGCTGCTAACATCAAACACAAGATGAAGGTTAGTTATCTTTACTAACCTTTAACTAACTAGTGCTGCTACCATCAAACACAAGATGAAGGTTAATTATCTTTACTAACCTTATAACTAACTAGTGCTGCTAACATCAAACACAAGATGAAGGTTAGTTATATTTACTAACCTTTAACTAACTAGTGCTGCTAACATCAAACACAAGATGAAGGTTAGTTATATTTACTAACCTTTAACTAACTAGTGCTGCTAACATCAAACACAAGATGAAGGTTAGTTATCTTTACTAACCTTTAACTAACTAGTGCTGCTACCATCAAACACAAGATGAAGGTTAGTTATCTTTACTAACCTTTAACTAACTAGTGCTGCTACCATCAAACACAAGATGAAGGTTAGTTATATTTACTAACCTTTAACTAACTAGTGCTGCTAACATCAAACACAAGATGAAGGTTAGTTATCTTTACTAACCTTTAACTAACTAGTGCTGCTACCATCAAACACAAGATGAAGGTTAATTATCTTTACTAACCTTTAACTAACTAGTGCTGCTACCATCAAACACAAGATGAAGGTTAATTATCTTTACTAACCTTTAACTAACTAGTGCTGCTAACATCAAACACAAGATGAAGGTTAGTTATCTTTAGTAACCTTTAACTAACTAGTGCTGCTAACATCAAACACAAGATGAAGGTTAGTTATCTTTACTAACCTTTAACTAACTAGTGCTGCTAACATCAAACACAAGATGAAGGTTAGTTATCTTTACTAACCTTTAACTAACTAGTGCTGCTAACATCAAACACAAGATGAAGGTTAGTTATCTTTAGTAACCTTTAACTAACTAGTGCTGCTAACATCAAACACAAGATGAAGGTTAGTTATCTTTAGTAACCTTTAACTAACTAGTGCTGCTAACATCAAACACAAGATGAAGGTTAGTTATCTTTACTAACCTTTAACTAACTAGTGCTGCTACCATCAAACACAAGATGAAGGTTAGTTATCTTTACTAACCTTTAACTAACTAGTGCTGCTACCATCAAACACAAGATGAAGGTTAGTTATCTTTACTAACCTTTAACTAACTAGTGCTGCTAACATCAAACACAAGATGAAGGTTAATTATCTTTACTAACCTTTAACTAACTAGTGCTGCTAACATCAAACACAAGATGAAGGTTAGTTATATTTACTAACCTTATAACTAACTAGTGCTGCTAACATCAAACACAAGATGAAGGTTAGTTATATTTACTAACCTTATAACTAACTAGTGCTGCTAACATCAAACACAAGATGAAGGTTAGTTATCTTTACTAACCTTTAACTAACTAGTGCTGCTACCATCAAACACAAGATGAAGGTTAGTTATCTTTACTAACCTTTAACTAACTAGTGCTGCTAACATCAAACACAAGATGAAGGTTAGTTATATTTACTAACCTTATAACTAACTAGTGCTGCTAACATCAAACACAAGATGAAGGTTAGTTATCTTTACTAACCTTTAACTAACTAGTGCTGCTAACATCAAACACAAGATGAAGGTTAATTATCTTTACTAACCTTTAACTAACTAGTGCTGCTAACATCAAACACAAGATGAAGGTTAGTTATATTTACTAACCTTATAACTAACTAGTGCTGCTAACATCAAACACAAGATGAAGGTTAGTTATATTTACTAACCTTATAACTAACTAGTGCTGCTAACATCAAACACAAGATGAAGGTTAGTTATCTTTACTAACCTTTAACTAACTAGTGCTGCTACCATCAAACACAAGATGAAGGTTAGTTATCTTTACTAACCTTTAACTAACTAGTGCTGCTAACATCAAACACAAGATGAAGGTTAGTTATATTTACTAACCTTATAACTAACTAGTGCTGCTAACATCAAACACAAGATGAAGGTTAGTTATATTTACTAACCTTATAACTAACTAGTGCTGCTAACATCAAACACAAGATGAAGGTTAGTTATCTTTACTAACCTTTAACTAACTAGTGCTGCTAACATCAAACACAAGATGAAGGTTAGTTATCTTTACTAACCTTTAACTAACTAGTGCTGCTAACATCAAACACAAGATGAAGGTTAGTTATCTTTACTAACCTTTAACTAACTAGTGCTGCTAACATCAAACACAAGATGAAGGTTAATTATCTTTACTAACCTTTAACTAACTAGTGCTGCTAACATCAAACACAAGATGAAGGTTAGTTATATTTACTAACCTTTAACTAACTAGTGCTGCTAACATCAAACACAAGATGAAGGTTAATTATCTTTACTAACCTTTAACTAACTAGTGCTGCTAACATCAAACACAAGATGAAGGTTAGTTATCTTTACTAACCTTTAACTAACTAGTGCTGCTAACATCAAACACAAGATGAAGGTTAGTTATATTTACTAACCTTTAACTAACTAGTGCTGCTAACATCAAACACAAGATGAAGGTTAGTTATATTTACTAACCTTTAACTAACTAGTGCTGCTAACATCAAACACAAGATGAAGGTTAGTTATCTTTACTAACCTTTAACTAACTAGTGCTGCTACCATCAAACACAAGATGAAGGTTAGTTATCTTTACTAACCTTTAACTAACTAGTGCTGCTAACATCAAACACAAGATGAAGGTTAGTTATCTTTACTAACCTTTAACTAACTAGTGCTGCTAACATCAAACACAAGATGAAGGTTAGTTATCTTTACTAACCTTTAACTAACTAGTGCTGCTAACATCAAACACAAGATGAAGGTTAGTTATATTTACTAACCTTATAACTAACTAGTGCTGCTAACATCAAACACAAGATGAAGGTTAATTATCTTTACTAACCTTTAACTAACTAGTGCTGCTAACATCAAACACAAGATGAAGGTTAGTTATCTTTACTAACCTTTAACTAACTAGTGCTGCTAACATCAAACACAAGATGAAGGTTAATTATCTTTACTAACCTTATAACTAGTGCTGCTACCATCAAACACAAGATGAAGGTTATATATTTACTAAATAAAACCATTTAATGCATTTAGACGTCTGTCTTCTAAATCCTGACAGTTTTATGAAACGCCCCATGTTTCTGTCGGTGGTTCTCAAACATTCTCATGTCAAGAACCCCCAGATATATATTCAATTGGCCGCCGACCCCCATGTTGTTCCAGGGACCTTCTGGAAGCAAAGTCTTAAAATGGGTCTTAATGCTTCCAACTCGAGTAGAATTATTAATGTTCTGTGCAAGTGTCCATGACAAAAAAAAGAAATATGATGTGGAGACAATAAAGACTATTATTATCATTATTATTGAAGGTGGTAACAGTCCATTTGCTCAGTAAAATATTTCGGGGGCAAATTTAGAAGGTGTGCAGGCTTGAGTATGTTGAATCTAGTTTGCATTAATGAGGATTTAGTTGACAAAATAAAATAAAATGGCGATAGTATTCCATGTGGGGCAGACGGCCTGTCACAGCCAGATTTGGGAGAGCAGCAGCTTTGTTGTTTGCGAAGAAAAAAAAGCTCCGACGGAGCGTCACAGTATAACTCTATGGGGACACAAAAGCGACACAAAAGTAGGACCCGGACGTATCTCAGGAGGGGGCGCTCACGTCACGGCTAAAACACTGAATAAAGAATGGTGCAGCGCTATTTGACACTAGTATAGACACGGAATAAATACATTTAAGTCTTGTGATGTATGACTATATGCGGAACTATTAGACTCCGGATATCGTCTGTACGATCTACATAATGTGAACCTGCAGTTTGACTGACCCTCTCCCCCCTCCCCTCCCTCTCTCCCCCTCCCTCTCCCCCCTCCCTCCCTCCTCTCCCCCCCTCCCCTCCCCCTGTAGGTCCTGAGTGAGGAGCTGAACCTGCAGCAGACCATCATCCACCAGGCCAGCCAGGCCCTGAACTGCTGCACCGACCTGGAGCACGGGAAGGGCTCCCAGGTGGAGGCCGAGGCCGAGAGGCTGCTGCTGGTGGCCAGTGAGTTATAAATAATACACCGAGAGGCTGCTGGTGGTCAGTGAGTTATAAATAATACACCGAGAGGCTGCTGGTGGTCAGTGAGTTATAAATAATACACTGAGAGGCTGCTGGTGGTCAGTGAGTTATAAATAATATACTGAGAGGCTGCTGGTGGTCAGTGAGTTATACATAATATACTGAGATGCTGCTGGTGGCCAGTGAGTTATAATATACTGAGAGGCTGCTGGTGGTCAGTGAGTTATAAATAATATACTGAGAGGCTGCTGGTGGTCAGTGAGTTATAAATAATATACTGAGAGGCTGCTGGTGGTCAGTGAGTTATACATAATATACTGAGATGCTGCTGGTGGCCAGTGAGTTATAATATACTGAGAGGCTGCTGGTGGTCAGTGAGTTATAAATAATATACTGAGAGGCTGCTGGTGGTCAGTGAGTTATACATAATATACTGAGATGCTGCTGGTGGCCAGTGAGTTATAATATACTGAGAGGCTGCTGGTGGTCAGTGAGTTATAAATAATATACTGAGAGGCTGCTGGTGGTCAGTGAGTTATAATACACTGAGAGGCTGCTGGTGGTCAGTGAGTTATAAATAATATACTGAGAGGCTGCTGGTGGTCAGTGAGTTATAAATAATATACTGAGAGGCTGCTGGTGGTCAGTGAGTTATAAATAATATACTGAGAGGCTGCTGGTGGTCAGTGAGATATAATATACTGAGAGGCTGCTGGTGGTCAGTGAGTTATAAATAATATACTGAGAGGCTGCTGGTGGTCAGTGAGTTATAAATAATATACTGAGAGGCTGCTGGTGGTCAGTGAGTTATAATATACTGAGAGGCTGCTGGTGGTCAGTGAGTTATAATATACTGAGAGGCTGCTGGTGGTCAGTGAGTTATAAATAATATACTGAGAGGCTGCTGGTGGTCAGTGAGTTATAATATACTGAGATGCTGCTGGTGGTCAGTGAGTTATAAATAATATACTGAGAGGCTGCTGGTGGTCAGTGAGTTATAAATAATATACTGAGAGGCTGCTGGTGGTCAGTGAGTTATAAATAATATACTGAGAGGCTGCTGGTGGTCAGTGAGTTATAAATAATATACTGAGAGGCTGCTGGTGGTCAGTGAGTTATAAATAATATACTGAGATGCTGCTGGTGGTCAGTGAGTTATAAATAATACACTGAGAGGCTGCTGGTGGACAGTGAGTTATAAATAATATACTGAGAGGCTGCTGGTGGTCAGTGAGTTATAAATAATATACTGAGAGGCTGCTGGTGGTCAGTGAGTTATAAATAATATACTGAGATGCTGCTGGTGGTCAGTGAGTTATAAATAATATACTGAGATGCTGCTGGTGGTCAGTGAGTTATAATATACTGAGAGGCTGCTGGTGGTCAGTGAGTTATAAATAATATACTGAGATGCTGCTGGTGGTCAGTGAGTTATAAATAATATACTGAGAGGCTGCTGGTGGTCAGTGAGTTATAAATAATATACTGAGAGGCTGCTGGTGGCCAGTGAGTTATAAATAATATACTGAGAGGCTGCTGGTGGCCAGTGAGTTATAATATACTGAGAGGCTGCTGGTGGTCAGTGAGATATAATATACTGAGAGGCTGCTGGTGGTCAGTGAGTTATAAATAATATACTGAGAGGCTGCTGGTGGTCAGTGAGTTATAAATAATATACTGAGAGGCTGCTGGTGGCCAGTGAGTTATAAATAATATACTGAGAGGCTGCTGGTGGTCAGTGAGTTATAAATAATATACTGAGAGGCTGCTGGTGGTCAGTGAGTTATAAATAATATACTGAGAGGCTGCTGGTGGTCAGTGAGTTATAAATAATATACTGAGAGGCTGCTGGTGGCCAGTGAGTTATAAATAATATACTGAGAGGCTGCTGGTGGCCAGTGAGTTATAAATAATATACTGAGAGGCTGCTGGTGGTCAGTGAGATATAATATACTGAGAGGCTGCTGGTGGTCAGTGAGTTATAAATAATACACTGAGATGCTGCTGGTGGTCAGTGAGTTATAAATAATATACTGAGAGGCTGCTGGTGGTCAGTGAGTTATAAATAATATACTGAGAGGCTGCTGGTGGTCAGTGAGTTATAAATAATATACTGAGAGGCTGCTGGTGGCCAGTGAGTTATAAATAATATACTGAGAGGCTGCTGGTGGCCAGTGAGTTATAAATAATATACTGAGAGGCTGCTGGTGGCCAGTGAGTTATAAATAATATACTGAGAGGCTGCTGGTGGTCAGTGAGATATAATATACTGAGAGGCTGCTGGTGGTCAGTGAGTTATAAATAATACACTGAGAGGCTGCTGGTGGTCAGTGAGTTATAAATAATATACTGAGAGGCTGCTGGTGGTCAGTGAGTTATAAATAATATACTGAGAGGCTGCTGGTGGACAGTGAGTTATAAATAATATACTGAGAGGCTGCTGGTGGCCAGTGAGTTATAATATACTGAGAGGCTGCTGGTGGTCAGTGAGTTATAAATAATATACTGAGAGGCTGCTGGTGGCCAGTGAGTTATACATAATATACTGAGAGGCTGCTGGTGGTCAGTGAGTTATAAATAATACACTGAGAGGCTGCTGGTGGTCAGTGAGTTATAATATACTGAGAGGCTGCTGGTGGTCAGTGAGTTATAAATAATATACTGAGATGCTGCTGGTGGTCAGTGAGTTATAAATAATATACTGAGAGGCTGCTGGTGGTCAGTGAGTTATAAATAATATACTGAGAGGCTGCTGGTGGTCAGTGAGTTATAAATAATATACTGAGAGGCTGCTGGTGGTCAGTGAGTTATAAATAATACACTGAGAGGCTGCTGGTGGTCAGTGAGTTATAAATAATATACTGAGAGGCTGCTGGTGGTCAGTGAGTTATAAATGTTACACTGAGAGGCTGCTGCTGGTCAGTGAGTTATAATATACTGAGAGGCTGCTGGTGGTCAGTGAGTTATAAATAATATACTGAGATGCTGCTGGTGGTCAGTGAGTTATAAATAATATACTGAGGCTGCTGGTGGTCAGTGAGTTATAAATAATACACTGAGAGGCTGCTGGTGGTCAGTGAGTTATAAATAATATACTGAGAGGCTGCTGGTGGTCAGTGAGTTATAAATAATACACTGAGAGGCTGCTGGTGGTCAGTGAGTTATAATATACTGAGAGGCTGCTGGTGGTCAGTGAGTTATAAATAATATACTGAGAGGCTGCTGGTGGCCAGTGAGTTATAAATAATATACTGAGAGGCTGCTGGTGGCCAGTGAGTTATAAATAATACACGGAGAGGCTGCTGGTGGTCAGTGAGTTATAATATACTGAGAGGCTGCTGGTGGTCAGTGAGTTATAAATAATACACTGAGAGGCTGCTGGTGGTCAGTGAGTTATAATATACTGAGAGGCTGCTGGTGGTCAGTGAGTTATAAATAATATACTGAGAGGCTGCTGGTGGTCAGTGAGTTATAAATAATACACTGAGAGGCTGCTGGTGGTCAGTGAGTTATAAATAATATACTGAGAGGCTGCTGGTGGTCAGTGAGTTATAAATAATATACTGAGAGGCTGCTGGTGGTCAGTGAGTTATAAATAATATACTGAGAGGCTGCTGGTGGTCAGTGAGTTATAAATAATATACTGAGAGGCTGCTGGTGGTCAGTGAGTTATAATATACTGAGAGGCTGCTGGTGGCCAGTGAGTTATAAATAATATACTGAGAGGCTGCTGGTGGTCAGTGAGTTATAATATACTGAGAGGCTGCTGGTGGTCAGTGAGTTATAAATAATATACTGAGAGGCTGCTGGTGGTCAGTGAGTTATAATATACTGAGAGGCTGCTGGTGGCCAGTGAGTTATAAATAATATACTGAGAGGCTGCTGGTGGTCAGTGAGTTATAAATAATACACTGAGAGGCTGCTGGTGGTCAGTGAGTTATAAATAATATACTGAGAGGCTGCTGCTGGTCAGTGAGTTATAAATAATATACTGAGAGGCTGCTGGTGGTCAGTGAGTTATAAATAATATACTGAGAGGCTGCTGGTGGTCAGTGAGTTATAAATAATACACGGAGAGGCTGCTGGTGGCCAGTGAGTTATAAATAATATACTGAGAGGCTGCTGGTGGTCAGTGAGATCATAATACACTTTGGAAACAGCCTCCCCCAGCCGGGGCGCCTGATGGAGGGGAAAGGAACTGGTCTCTAAACTGCCTCCCCCTGGCCAGCCGGGGCGCCTGATGGAGGGGAAAGGAACTTGTTGGAATAACGTGTTCCTTCCACGCGCTACGTCCAACCAGGGAAACTCCCCCCTGTCAGGTGTAAAGGAGCAACTTGGACACTCAGGCATGAAGGAAGCATGAGTTCAAGTCCGTTGCTCTCCCCTTGTCCCCCATATATGGGGACTAGGTTGGTCTCCCCTTGTCCCCCATATATGGGGACTAGGTTGGTCTCCCCTTGTCCCCCATATATGGGGACTAGGTTGGTCTCCCCTTGTCCCCCATATATGGGGACTAGGTTGCTCTCCCCTTGTCCCCCATATATGGGGACTAGGTTGGTCTCCCCTTGTCCCCCATATATGGGGACTAGGTTGGTCTCCCCTTGTCCCCCATATATGGGGACTAGGTTGCTCTCCCCTTGTCCCCCATATATGGGGACTAGGTTGGCGGAGGGTGTGTAGAGCCCAGGATCACATTAGATGATTGACACAGGGGTGAAAAATGGGTTACAAAATCGTGGGATAAAAAAATATATATTAAAAAGTAAATTTGGAACGGTCATAGCTGAGTGGTCAGTTAGCCCTGGGTGGAGCCAGAGGTCCTGGTTGTCCTATAGCTGAGTGGTCAGTGGTCCTGAGGAGCTCCAGGTTTCCCCAGGAACGATTCCAGGCCAGGTCAGCGATGTGTTGATGTCCCTGAACAAGACTCTGGACCCTGAATTGAGTCCCCGAGTGGCAGAATGGCTGCTCACTGCTCCTAGTGGATATATTCTATAGACACATATAATATATAGCGTCAGAATGGCTGCTCACTGCTCCTAGCGGATATATTCTATAGACACATATAATATATAGCGTCAGAATGGCTGCTCACTGCTCCTAGTGGATATATTCTATGGACACATATAAATGTATAAACACCCCAAAGGAGGTGGGGACTATTCTATGGTCGATGTTAGATGTTCCCGTTAGGACTTCAGGCAGTGAACCACTTTCTAAAAGTATTTCCATGGTGAATTGAGCCAACGGTTTCTCTCTGTCTCGTCTGTCTCTCGCCGTACAGCGGAGAGGCGGGCCGCGGTGAAGGCCGCGTTGGAGCAGCTGAAGAACCAGGGTTCTGCTGGCGGTCGGACCCAGGCTGGTGGTGAGAACCAGGGTTCTGCTGGCGGTCGGACCCAGGCCGGTGGTGAGAACCAGGGTTCTGCTGGCGGTCGGACCCAGGCCGGTGGTGAGAACCAGGGTTCTGCTGGCGGTCGGACCCAGGCCGGTGGTGAGAACCAGGGTTCTGCTGGCGGTCGGACCCAGGCCGGTGGTTCCGCCTCCTCCTCCAAGGACACGATGGGTGTTTCTGCCTCCAAGGGCTCCATCTCTCTGCTGGAGCTGCGTCTGCCTCTCAAAGCAGACTTCGTCTGCTCGGCTGCCAACACGCCAGGTACTGTTCTGGAGCTGTTCCACAGACTGCTCTGAAAAGGTCCTCTGAATCTAGCTCTGGTCCATAGCCTTACTGCTTCCATTCTGCCCTGCGCAGTAAGGCTATCGGTTTAAAATCTCAAATGGAAATCAGACCAGCCTCTCCTCTTTAGTGGAAATCTCACAAACGTTTGACCTACTCACCAAAACAAAGATGTGTTGTGTTAATAGAAAGACTACTTTCCTTAGTGGACGCACTCTGAGCCCCCCCCCCACCACCGGAGGAAAAATATTCTCTATGGCAATATCAGTAGAGGGCGCAGCGGAGTAACTAAAAATATTTTTTTTCCGGTAGAAACAAAATCCCCTTTTGGCCAAAAAGTACAGTTTATACGTGTGGTGGGGGGGGGGCTCAGAGTGCGTCCACTAAGGAAAGTAGTATTTCTATTAACACAACCCGTGTTTGTTTTGGTGAGTAGGTCAAACGTTAGTGAGATTTCCACAAAAGAGGAGAGGCTGGTCTGATTGAGATTTGAGATTTAATACTGATAGTCACATAGCCTTACTGCAGGGAAGAATGGAAGCAGTAAGGCTATGGACCAGAGCTACTCTGAATCCTAACTCTGTGTGAGTGCGTGTGCGTGTGAGGGTGAGGGTGAGGGTGTGTGTGTGTGTGTGTGTGTGTGTGTGTGTGTGTGTGTGTGTGTGTGTGTGTGTGTGTGTGTGTGTGTTTAGGCCTGTCACAAAGATTCAAAACGATATTATACTTTATACCTGATTTTTATACCAGTTAAATGGTATAAAATATATCTGTTTCCCAGATCGGGTAAATAGTCGATCACCGATCAAGTCATTTGGAGTGAATGTTTGCTGTGATCGATCGATCGATCGGGTCTCCTCTACTCACTGTGATTGGGTCTAAATCATTTGCATATAAAATAAACAGTTGAATCTGTCCTGACATCAATCTGTCGTCCTATTGGTCCATCTCTTCAGAGTCGTCCAATCGTTACTTCTTCCTGACATTAATCTGTCGTCCTATTGGTCCATCTCTTCAGAGTCGTCCAATCATTACTTCTTCCTGATGATCCGAGCGGGGGCGGAGCACACTGTGGCCACGCCCCTCGCCAGCACGCGCAGCGCGCTGAGCGGAGACGCTTTGACCTTCAGCACCAAGTTCACCATGTGAGTATTAATACCTATTACTAATACTACCTAGTAACTAGACCCTGACCTTCAGCACCAAGTTCACCATGTGAGTACTAATACCTATTACTAATACTACCTAGTACCTAGACCCTGACCTTCAGCACCAGGTTCACCATGTGAGTATTAATACCTATTACTAATACTACCTAGTACCTAGACCCTGACCTTCAGCACCAAGTTCACCATGTGAGTACTAATACCTATTACTAATACTACCTAGTAACTAGACCCTGACCTTCAGCACCAGGTTCACCATGTGAGTACTAATACCTATTACTAATACTACCTAGTAACTAGACCCTGACCTTCAGCACCAAGTTCACCATGTGAGTATTAATACCTATTACTAATACTACCTAGTACCTAGACCCTGACCTTCAGCACCAAGTTCATCATGTGAGTATTAATACCTATTACTAATACTACCTAGTAACTAGACCCTGACCTTCAGTACCAAGTTCACCATGTGAGTATTAATACCTATTACTAATACTACCTAGTACCTAGACCCTGACCTTCAGCACCAAGTTCATCATGTGAGTATTAATACCTATTACTAATACTACCTAGTAACTAGACCCTGACCTTCAGTACCAAGTTCACCATGTGAGTATTAATACCTATTACTAATACTACCTAGTACCTAGACCCTGACCTTCAGCACCAAGTTCACCATGTGAGTACTAATACCTATTACTAATACTACCTAGTACCTAGACCCTGACCTTCAGCACCAAGTTCATCATGTGAGTACTAATACCTATTACTAATACTACCTAGTACTAGACCCTGACCTTCAGCACCAAGTTCATCATGTGAGTACTAATACTTAACAGCCTAATTATAGGCTAATAAGTAAGACTGCATGATATATCGAACATGTACCTTACAAACCATACAAAACTCTGATGCTGGCATTCAAAGCAACCAAAGGTATGGCTCCCCCATATCTTGCAAGTATGATTGAACCCTACAAACCCTCCCGCGCACTCAGATCAGCCAACGCAGGCAAGCTGGAAGTACCCTCACTAAAAACGCCGGGACAACAACGCTCCACACGTCCCAAACTCTTCTCCCTTCTGGCTCCAAAACTGTGGAATGCACTTCCCATTGCAGTCAGAACTGCAGCATCACTCCCAATCTTCCGCCGTAGTCTGAAAACCCACCTTTTCAGACTCCATCATGGCCCATAGCACTTACCCCACCCCCTTAGATAGCATTTCTGTAGACTTAGATAGCATCTGATACAGACTTATAGCATGTTATGTAGACGGCACTATAATTGCATTGTATATAGTCATAGCACGCCATAGTACATATGTACTGTATAGCATAGTAGTATATATATATATAGCTTATATGTATAGTCTCATAATATAGATATTCCACTGTTACTTTCTTAGCTTACGCATGTTTTATGATAAATGCTTTTGTGATGTATTCCCATGCTTTTGTTCCTGATTATTGTAAATCACTCTGGATTAAGAGCGTCTGCTAAATGCCTAAATTGTACCTTCATATAAACCAAGTTGAGCAAAGCCACTCTTCTCTGTCCCTCTCTCTAACAGACACAGTTAACGATGGCTTGTTAAGTGCCTGCCAGACAGACAATCAGATGAAATGAAGGCAGGTGTAGAGTAGAGTGTAGACTAGTGAACTGAACATGTTCTCTGGTGTAGAGTAGAGTGTAGACTAGTGAACTGAACATGTTCTCTGGTGTAGAGTAGAGTGTAGACTAGTGAACTGAACATGTTCTCTGGTGTAGAGTAGAGTGTAGACTAGTGAACTGAACATGTTCTCTGGTGTAGAGTAGAGTGTAGACTAGTGAACTGAACATGTTCTCTGGTGTAGAGTAGAGTGTAGACTAGTGAACTGAACATGTTCTCTGGTGTAGAGTAGAGTGTAGACTAGTGAACTGAACATGTTCTCTGGTGTAGAGTAGAGTGTAGACTAGTGAACTGAACATGTTCTCTGGTGTAGAGTAGAGTGTAGACTAGTGAACTGAACATGTTCTCTGGTGTAGAGTAGAGTGTAGACTAGTGAACTGAACATGTTCTCTTCCATGTCTTAACGTGCAGGTCTGACATCAGCAGTGACTTTGAGATCGACATCGAGGTCTACTACTTGGTAGGTGTCTCCCCCCCCCTAACCTGACGCTGCCAGATCCAAGAAGCTTGCTACACAAATTTGTTTCACAGCTTATTGGGATCTGGGATCGCGGAAGCAAATTCGATGACGGGGCTGTTCCTTTTTTTCAAGATACTTGGTAGATGATTGGATGGGACCGTCTGTCTATCACCGTGTGGGCGTGCAAACACAACCAATCATATTGACGTGTCTATATAGCTTCACATCCGGTTCCGCACATATCCCGCCCTTAGCTCACGCTGATTGGCTCGAACCGGGAGCGGTTCGGTGTTAGCTGAACTCCCTAAGAGGTCCCAGATGGTTGTGGTGTTGGGGAACATGGTTACCCAATACCCCCCCCCCCCATCTGAAAATATGTAGTTCCAGGGACCCCCCCCCCCCATCTGAAAATATGTAGTTCCATGGACCCCTCAGGGACCCCTCAGGAGCAAAAGATTTGAGTTAAAATCGTTCAATCTGAAAGAATATTCAAAGATTTGCGTCACATTTTCACGATTTCTCAAAAATAGCAGACCTACGAGCTCGTAGTGCGCCACTCGGTGGCGCACTACGAGCTTGTAGTGCTCCACTCGGTGGCGCACTACGATCTGCTATTTTTCAATAGCTAAAGTGTAACATAATGCTTGAAACACAAATGGGTTAAATGTGAATTCTTTGACATAAACCGTGTTCTAGGTCCAGAAACGTGAGCTGCTCAACGACAAGAAGAAGAAACCCAACAAGTCTAAGGTGAGTTGTTTTTGGCAGCAACATTAGATTTCTGTTTTAGTCATACTACCTTCAATAGTTTTCATTTAAGTTTCAGTCACCTGGAATAGTCACTGATTTTAGTGTTAGTCTAGTTTTAGTCGACAAAATTTCACGAGATTTTAGTCGACTAAATCTATAGTTGATTTAGTCGAGTAAAATGTATTTTGGCGGGCCTTGATGCCGTCGTAATGACTGATTTTACACTTGCTGAAAATAGCAGATCTACACTGTTTACCATATGAACCGGTTCTTTCTGTTTACCATATGAACTGGTTCTTTCTGTTTACCATATGAACCGGTTCTTTCTGTTTACCATATGAACCGGTTCTTTCTGTTTACCATATGAACCGGTTCTTTCTGTTTACCATATGAACCGGTTCTTTCTGTTTACCATATGAACCGGTTCTTTTTTCCCAGGCCATCACCCCAAAGAGATTCCTTGCCATCACTGTAAGTCTTGTCACATTTTTCTCTCCAACTTTCCCAATTTTTGTCCATAAAACAAAACTAAATGCTTGTGTTTGACTCGTCTTTTATCACAACACTATCATTTATTTTGCCTTTTGTTCTTTTCTTTTTTTCTCTCCTCCTTGCAGAAAACTACCCAAACTCCAGGTAAGACAGACTTTAATAATAATTATATAATTATATTATTATTGTTATTATTATTATAAACTCCAGGTAAGACAGACTACCAACGAACTAAGATCGTTTTGAAATAACTTGAATTCATTAACCCATTTAGACCTGACGTCGAAATAAATAAAAAGTCTTCTGAAAGAATATTATATTCAAAGATTTGTGACACATTTTCATGATATTTCAAATATAGCAGACCTACGAGCTTGTAGATCTGCTATTTTTCAATAGCTAAAGCATAACATAATGCTTAGTTAGAACACCAGAATGGGAATGAAGTCCTGGATTATAGTTTCTTACTATTGAAACAAACTGCTATGGTATCCTATCCTGAGAGACCACTGTCCTTGTTGTGTTGTTGTGTGTCCAGTGCTGGCCAGTCTGAGTGACCACTAACTGTCCTTGTTGTGTGTTCCTGACCAGTCTGAGTGACCACTAACTGTCCTTAGTGTGTGTTCCTGACCAGTCTAAGTGACCAGTCTGTAACTGTCCTTCTTGTCTCCAGTGCTGGCCAGTCTGAGTGACCACTAACTGTCCTTATTGTGTGTTCCTGACCAGTCTAAGTGAACACTGTAACTGTAACTGTCCTTGTTGTCTCCAGTGCTGACCAGTCTGTAACTGTCCTTGTTGTCTCCAGTGCTGACCAGTCTGTAACTGTCTTTGTTGTCTCCAGTGCTGACCAGTCTGTAACTGTCCTTGTTGTCTCCAGTGCTGACCAGTCTGTAACTGTCCTTGTTGTCTCCAGTGCTGACCAGTCTGTAACTGTCCTTGTTGTCTCCAGTGCTGACCAGTCTGTAACTGTCTTTGTTGTCTCCAGTGCTGACCAGTCTGTAACTGTCCTTGTTGTCTCCAGTGCTGACCAGTCTGTAACTGTCCTTGTTGTCTCCAGTGCTGACCAGTCTGTAACTGTCCTTGTTGTCTCCAGTGCTGACCAGTCTGTAACTGTCCTTGTTGTCTCCAGTGCTGACCAGTCTGTAACTGTCCTTCTTGTCTCCAGTGCTGGCCAGTCCCGGAGGGCCCAACTCTGTCAGAACCAGTAACTTCAGCCTGGTTGGATCTCACAAGCTGACCCTCGCTTCCATCGGCAAGAACAAGTTCCCCTTGACCAAGGTATAGACCAATCACAAGAAGGCAGTCAACGGGGTAGACCAATGACAAGAAGGCAGTCAACGGGGTAGACCAATCACAAGAAGGCAGTCAACGGGCATTTTGACAAATTATCTCAAATCATTGCGATTATTAGATGATGATGTCATTGTCGTGGTGGGCTTAGCCCCGCCCCCAGTTCTGGTGGTCCGTTTAGTTCCTTTTGGTCCATTTGAGAACCTCTAGTACTTTTTGGACTCCTAATGTTCCATTCTGAAGAAAACCTGGAGACAGACATTCAGTAATTGGGTCTTAAGATGAAAATAAGAACATTAAAATGTGTAATAAGAAATAAGAACATTAAAATGTGTAATAAGAAATAAGAACATTAAAATGTGTGTGTACAACAGAAAATATAAAAACCTTCCATTCAGAAGTGTTTTCTTTTACCATTTTGAAAAACATTTTGGAATAGTTCAACTAGCCAATCTACATTGACACGTTGTGAGCTTGTAGACTGGCCATTTTAACTATTCAAAAATGTTTGGCAAAATAGTAAAAAGAAAAAAAAGGGGCAAAGAAGTTTAGGGATAAGGGGTTTAGGGGTGACGGAAATGGAGCCCCTAGTAACTGTCTCTGCCAGATGTAGTGACATGTGGACTCCTCAGTTAGGAAAGGAAAGGTACCATGTTTACCCAGGGTAACTGGACTAACGAAAGGAGAGGTACTATGTTTACCCAGGGTAACTGGACTAACGAAAGGAGAGGTACTATGTTTACCCAGGGTAACTGGACTAAGGAAAGGAAAGGTACTATGTTTACCCAGGGTAACTGGACTAAGGAAAGGAAAGGTACTATGTTTACCCAGGGTAACTGGACTAACGAAAGGAGAGGTACTATGTTTACCCAGGGTAACTGGACTAAGGAAAGGAAAGGTACTATGTTTACCCAGGGTAACTGGACTAAGGAAAGGAAAGGTACTATGTTTACCCAGGGTAACTGGACTAACGAAAGGAGAGGTACTATGTTTACCCAGGGTAACTGGACTAACGAAAGGAAAGGTACTATGTTTACCCAGGGTAACTGGACTAAGGAAAGGAAAGGTACTATGTTTACCCAGGGTAACTGGACTAAGGAAAGGAAAGGTACTATGTTTACCCAGGGTAACTGGACTAAGGAAAGGAAAGGTACTATGTTTACCCAGGGTAACTGGACTAAGGAAAGGAAAGGTACTATGTTTACCCAGGGTAACTGGACTAAGGAAAGGAAATGTACTATGTTTACCCAGGGTAACTGGACTAAGGAAAGGAAAGGTACTATGTTTACCCAGGGTAACTGGACTAACGAAAGGAAAGGTACTATGTTGACCCAGGGTAACTGGACTAACGAAAGGAAAGGTACTATGTTTACCCAGGGTAACTGGACTAAGGAAAGGAAAGGTACTATGTTTACCCAGGGTAACTGGACTAAGGAAAGGAAAGGTACTATGTTTACCCAGGGTAACTGGACTAAGGAAAGGAAAGGTACTATGTTTACCCAGGGTAACTGGACTAAGGAAAGGAAAGGTACTATGTTTACCCAGGGTAACTGGACTAAGGAAAGGAAAGGTACTATGTTTACCCAGGGTAACTGGACTAAGGAAAGGAAAGGTACTATGTTTACCCAGGGTAACTGGACTAAGGAAAGGAAATGTACTATGTTTACCCAGGGTAACTGGACTAAGGAAAGGAAAGGTACTATGTTTACCCAGGGTAACTGGACTAAGGAAAGGAAAGGTACTATGTTTACCCAGGGTAACTGGACTAAGGAAAGGAAAGGTACTATGTTTACCCAGGGTAACTGGACTAAGGAAAGGAAAGGTACTATGTTTACCCAGGGTAACTGGACTAAGGAAAGGAAAGGTACCATGTTGTTTACCCAGGGTAACTGGACTAAGGAAAGGAAAGGTACTATGTTTACCCAGGGTAACTGGACTAAGCTCAATAACTTGTTTACAGCCAGGCCCTGCTCATAGAACATTTCATGGTAGAGGTTCAATGCCTTGCTCAAAGGGCACTTCAGCGGTGGCAATTTGAACGTGTCGGTCCGGGGATACGAACTATAGCGACCTTCCGATATCAAGACCGCTCCGCAAACCGTTCGGCCACCGCTGCCACAAAGTTCACCTGGTCTCTGCCAGATGTAGTGACATGTGGACTCCTCCGTTCACACCTTCCTTCATCCCTCTCTGTAGATCAGACATGAAGAACGGCTCCTCACAGACATGTTTCACACAGACATGTTTCATTACAAGGTTACTTGGCCACAATTATTCTCTCTCCTTTTTTTTAAATAAATTACATTTGTGTACGTTTGGGAGAAAGGGGTTTGTTTCACCGCACTGCACAGCAAGAGGGTGTTTCTCTGTGTTCTGGTTATGACTCTGACGTCACGTTAATCTGATCGATACAAGAGGGTGTTTCTTTGTGTTCTGGTTATGACTCTGACGTCGTCACGTTAATCTGATCGATACAAGAGGGTGTTTCTTTGTGTTCTGGTTATGACTCTGACGTCGTCACGTTAATCTGATTGATACAAGAGGGTGTTTCTTTGTGTTCTGGTTATGACTCCAACGTCGTCACGTTAATCTGATTGATACAAGAGGGTGTTTCTTTGTGTTCTGGTTATGACTCCAACGTCGTCACGTTAATCTGATCGATACAAGAGGGTGTTTCTTTGTGTTCTGGTTATGACTCTGACGTCGTCACGTTAATCTGATTGATACAAGAGGGTGTTTCTTTGTGTTCTGGTTATGACTCCAACGTCGTCACGTTAATCTGATCGATACAAGAGGGTGTTTCTTTGTGTTCTGGTTATGACTCCAACGTCGTCACGTTAATCTGATTGATACAAGAGGGTGTTTCTTTGTGTTCTGGTTATGACTCTGACGTCGTCACGTTAATCTGATCGATACAAGAGGGTGTTTCTTTGTGTTCTGGTTATGACTCGTAACGTCGTCACGTTAATCTGATTGATACAAGAGGGTGTTTCTTTGTGTTCTGGTTATGACTCTGACGTCGTCACGTTAATCTGATCGATACAAGAGGGTGTTTCTTTGTGTTCTGGTTATGACTCGTAACGTCGTCACGTTAATCTGATCGATACAAGAGGGTGTTTCTTTGTGTTCTGGTTATGACTCGTAACGTCGTCACGTTAATCTGATCGATACAAGAGGGTGTTTCTTTGTGTTCTGGTTATGACTCTGACGTCGTCACGTTAGTCTGATCGATACAAGAGGGTGTTTCTTTGTGTTCTGGTTATGACTCGTAACGTCGTCACGTTAATCTGATCGATACAAGAGGGTGTTTCTTTGTGTTCTGGTTATGACTCTGACGTCGTCACGTTAATCTGATCGATACAAGAGGGTGTTTCTTTGTGTTCTGGTTATGACTCTGACGTCGTCACGTTAATCTGATCGATACAAGAGGGTGTTTCTTTGTGTTCTGGTTATGACTCGTAACGTCGTCACGTTAATCTGATCGATACAAGAGGGTGTTTCTTTGTGTTCTGGTTATGACTCTGACGTCGTCACGTTAATCTGATCGATACAAGAGGGTGTTTCTTTGTGTTCTGGTTATGACTCGTAACGTCGTCACGTTAGTCTGATCGATACAAGAGGGTGTTTCTTTGTGTTCTGGTTATGACTCTGACGTCGTCACGTTAATCTGATCGATACAAGAGGGTGTTTCTTTGTGTTCTGGTTATGACTCGTAACGTCGTCACGTTAATCTGATCGCCAGTCTGTTCTCATCATGAGGAATTTAATTTCTACCGTCTGAGGTAATAATAATAATCAGGTTTTTCACTAATGCATTAATCTTAATCACTTGATGTTTTTTTATATGTGCAAAAACAAAATCTAACGAGCTCACAGTGTCATGTAACTCGTGTTGTACATGTGCTGTTTTTGACAAAGATATTTCATGTGAAGTGAGTGGTACTGTACTGTGCGTGCGTGGTACATTGTGCATTACATTCACCCATTCATTCACACACCAATGGTGGAGGAAACCATGCAAGGCACCAACCAGCACATCGGGAGCAATCAGGGGTTCAGAGTCTTGCTCAAGGACACTTCAACACTTAACTGTGTGTGTGTGTGTGTGTGTGTGTGTGTGTGTGTGTGTGTGTGTGTGTGTGTGTGTGTGTGTGTGTGTGTGTGTGTGTGTGTGTGTGTGTGTGTGTGTGTGTGTGTGTGTGTGTGTGTGTGTGTGTGTGTGTGTGTGTGTGTGTGTGTGTGTGTGTGTGTGTGTGTGTGTGTGTGGGTGGTTGTAGGTTCCATTCCGATGTCCTATGGAGGCACTAACTGTGTGTGTGTGTGTGTGTGTGTGTGTGTGGTTGTAGGTTCCATTCCGGTGCCCTATGGAAGGCACTAACAGTGTGTGTGTGTGTGTGTGTGTGTGTGTGTGTGTGTGTGTGTGTGTGTGGTTGTAGGTTCCATTCCGGTGCCCTATGGAAAGCACTGACAGTGTGTGTGTGTGTGTGTGTGTGTGTGTGTGTGTGGTTGTAGGTTCCATTCCGATGCCATATGGAAGGCACTAACTGTGTGTGTGTGTGTGTGTGTGTGTGTGTGTGTGTGTGTGTGTGTGTGTGTGTGTGGTTGTAGGTTCCATTCCGATGTCCTATGGAGGGTCACATCTGCCTGAAGATGCAGTGTCAGGTGGACTGCAGCGTGGAGGAGAGAGGCTTCCTGGTGAGTGTCGTTTAGTTTAGTTTTAGTCACCTGCCTTGTCTTAGTGTTAGTCTGGTTTTAGTCGACTAAATCTACAGTTGATCTTTAGTCGACTGAAATGTATTTTGGCGGGCCTTGATGCCGTCGTAATGCCGGCTGATTCCACACCTGCTGATATATAAAGAAATAGCTGATCTACAATCTCACAACGCGTCACAGCACGACGCATTGTGAGCTTGTAGATCTGCTATGTTCAGCATTCAACCAAGTGTAAAATGACTTATACTGGATCTCTTGTCCACTAGTCCCTTCCTAACATTTTAGTCTAGTTTTTATTTGTTGACGAAATCGTCGATATATTTAGTATTAGTTTTAGTTATCATCATAGCTTAGTTTTCATGTAGTTTTCATGTTTTGAAGACGTTAATAATGTTAAAGGTATATTCAGTGATTTCACTCAAAAAACCTTAGGTTTCGTTTTTGGCTGTGGGACCCAGCCTTTTGTCCAATCAGGATAGAGAGTCAAAAACGAAACCTAAGGTTTTTTGACCCCCAGGGGTTAACTGGGGACAGGGAGGAACTCCTTATATGGCCAGCACACTCTATAGTAGGGAGGATTATCACAACAAAACAAAAAAATAAGTGATATTTGAATTAAGTGAAATCACTGAATATACCTTTAATGACTGTTTCAGACCATGTTTTGAAGACGTTAATAATGTTAATGACTGTTTCAGACCATGTTTTGAAGACGTTAATAATGTTAATGACTGTTTCAGACCATGTTTTGAAGACGTTAATAATGTTAATGACTGTTTCAGACCATGTTTTGAAGACATTAATAATGTTAATGACTGTTTCAGAACATGAAGACATTAATAATGTTAATGACTGTTTCAGAACATGAAGACATTAATAATGTTAATGACTGTTTCAGACCATGTTTTGAAGACGTTAATAATGTTAATGACTGTTTCAGACCATGTTTTGAAGACGTTAATAATGTTAATGACTGTTTCAGACCATGTTTTGAAGACGTTAATAATGTTATTGACTGTTTCAGACCATGTTTTGAAGACGTTAATAATGTTAATGACTGTTTCAGACCATGTTTTGAAGACGTTAATAATGTTAATGACTGTTTCAGAACATGTTTTGAAGACATTAATAATGTTAATGACTGTTTCAGACCATGTTTTGAAGACGTTAATAATGTTAATGACTGTTTCAGACCATGTTTTGAAGACGTTAATAATGTTAATGACTGTTTCAGACCATGTTTTGAAGACGTTAATAATGTTAATGACTGTTTCAGACCATGTTTTGAAGACGTTAATAATGTTAATGACTGTTTCAGACCATGTTTTGAAGACGTTAATAATGTTAATGACTGTTTCAGACCATGTTTTGAAGACGTTAATAATGTTAATGACTGTTTCAGACCATGTTTTGAAGACGTTAATAATGTTAATGACTGTTTCAGACCATGTTTTGAAGACGTTAATAATGTTAATGACTGTTTCAGACCATGTTTTGAAGACGTTAATAATGTTAATGACTGTTTCAGACCATGTTTTGAAGACATTAATAATGTTAATGACTGTTTCAGACCATGTTTTGAAGACGTTAATAATGTTAATGACTGTTTCAGACCATGTTTTGAAGACGTTAATAATGTTAATGACTGTTTCAGACCATGTTTTGAAGACGTTAATAATGTTAATGACTGTTTCAGACCATGTTTTGAAGACGTTAATAATGTTAATGACTGTTTCAGACCATGTTTTGAAGACGTTAATAATGTTAATGACTGTTTCAGACCATGTTTTGAAGACGTTAATAATGTTAATGACTGTTTCAGACCATGTTTTGAAGACGTTAATAATGTTAATGACTGTTTCAGACCATGTTTTGAAGACGTTAATAATGTTAATGACTGTTTCAGACCATGTTTTGAAGACGTTAATAATGTTAATGACTGTTTCAGACCATGTTTTGAAGACGTTAATAATGTTAATGACTGTTTCAGACCATGTTTTGAAGACGTTAATAATGTTAATGACTGTTTCAGACCATGTTTTGAAGACGTTAATAATGTTAATGACTGTTTCAGACCATGTTTTGAAGACATTAATAATGTTAATGACTGTTTCAGACCATGTTTTGAAGACATTAATAATGTTAATGACTGTTTCAGACCATGAAGACATTAATAATGTTAATGACTGTTTAACTTTCAGACCATGTTTGAGGACGTGAGTGGTTTCGGAGCGTGGCACAGGAGATGGTGTGTCCTGTCGGGTCACTGCATCTCCTACTGGACCTACCCGGACGACGAGAGACGCAAGGTACCGCCCGACACACTGAGACGCATGTTATCATGGTTCTGTCTCTCATGCATTGTGTTGTGTTCTTGTTCTCTGTCCAGAAACCCCATGGTTCTGTCCTAACGTGTTCTTCTCCTCCAGAAGCCCATGGTTCTGTCCTAATGTGTTCTTCTTCTCCAGAAGCCCATGGGTCGACTGAACCTGGCCAACTGTACCAGCCGTCAGGTGGAGCCGGCCAACCGTGAGTTCTGCGCCCGGCCCAACACCTTCGAGCTGGTCACCGTGCGCCCCCAGAGGGACGAGGACCGGGAGACGCTGGTGTCCCAGTGCAGGAACACCATGTGTGTCACCAAGTGAGTCTGACCTGAGATCAGATTCATACGATGTGTCTGCCGGACACACACTGGTCTGATGAACCCATTCTGACCTGAGATCAGATTAAAAAAATGTCAGTCGTTCTTCGATTTTTTTCAAAAATAGCAGACCTACAAGCTCGTATCGCGCCACTCGGTGGCGCGATACGAGCTTGTAGATCTGCTATTTTTAAATAGCTAAAGCATAACATGATGCCGACACCAAAATGGGTGCCCGGTCAGAATGGGTTAACCCATTCTGACCTGAGATCAGATTCATACGAGGTTTCCACTGGACACACACTGGTCTGATTCATAATAATACTAATGGCCCAGGCGGTGGCGTAACCATCTGGGCACCCGACTGGTAATCCAGTCGCAGTGTGCCGCGGGTTCGACTCCCGAGCCCGACACGGCCTTTACTGCATGTCTTCCCCCCCAATCTTTCTCCCGTTTCCTGTCAGCCTACTGTCTGTCCCTTCAAAAACAATAAAAAGGCGTAAGCCGCTAAAAAAATATCTTAAAAAAAAAAAGAAAATAATAATAATAATAATAATAATAATAATAGCTCAGATGTATATAGTGCTTTTCTAAGTACCCAAAGTGCTTTACATAAAAGAGTAGGAACAACTTTAATTCAAGAAACAAAACGAAAAGGCAAGTAAAATGTCGGTGCTATAGGTTAAAAACATGAAAGGCTAAGCAAGGGATCTTAACCAGACCTCAGCTATAGGGAAGGGATGGGGGGACATCTTAACCAGACCTCAGCTGGGGAAAGGGATGGGGGGACATCTTAACCAGACCTCAGCTATAGGGAAGGGATGGGGGACATCTTAACCAGACCTCAGCTGGGGAAAGGGATGGGGGACATCTTAACCAGACCTCAGCTATAGAGAAGGGATGGGGGGACATCTTAACCAGACCTCAGCTGGGGAAAGGGATGGGGGGACATCTTAACCAGACCTCAGCTGGGGAAAGGGATGGGGGACATCTTAACCAGACCTCAGCTATAGGGAAGGGATGGGGGGACATCTTAACCAGACCTCAGCTGGGGAAAGGGATGGGGGACATCTTAACCAGACCTCAGCTGGGGAAAGGGATGGGGGACATCTTAACCAGACCTCAGCTGGGGAAAGGGATGGGGGACATCTTAACCAGACCTCAGCTGGGGAAAGGGATGGGGGGACATCTTAACCAGACCTCAGCTGGGGAAAGCTATCCTGAAGAGGTGGGTTTTGAAGGAGGGGGGGGGGGGGGGGGGCAACTCTGAGATGATTGGGGAGTTCATTCCAGAGGGTGGGGGCAGAGACATAGAAGGCCCTGTCTGTCCCCCCAGGTGGGGGCAGAGACATAGAAGGCCCTGTCTGTCCCCCCAGGTGGGGGCAGAGACATAGAAGGCCCTGTCTGTCTGTCCCCCCAGGTGGGGGCAGAGACATAGAAGGCCCTGTCTGTCTGTCCCCCCAGGTGGGGGCAGAGACATAGAAGGCCCTGTCTGTCTGTCCCCCCAGGTGGGGGCAGAGACATAGAAGGCCCTGTCTGTCTGTCCCCCCAGGTGGGGGCAGAGACATAGAAGGCCCTGTCTGTCCCCCCAGGGTGGGGGCAGAGACATAGAAGGCCCTGTCTGTCCCCCCAGGTGGGGGCAGAGACATAGAAGGCCCTGTCTGTCCCCCCCAGGTGGGGGCAGAGACATAGAAGGCCCTGTCTGTCTGTCCCCCCAGGTGGGGGCAGAGTCATAGAAGGCCCTGTCTGTCCCCCCAGGTGGGGGCAGAGACATAGAAGGCCCTGTCTGTCTGTCCCCCCAGGTGGGGGCAGAGACATAGAAGGCCCTGTCTGTCCCCCCAGGTGGGGGCAGAGACATAGAAGGCCCTGTCTGTCCCCCCAGGTGGGGGCAGAGTCATAGAAGGCCCTGTCTGTCCCCCCAGGTGGGGGCAGAGACATAGAAGGCCCTGTCTGTCTGTCCCCCCAGGTGGGGGCAGATGCATAGAAGGCCCTGTCTGTCCCCCCAGGTGGGGGCAGAGACATAGAAGGCCCTGTCTGTCCCCCCAGGTGGGGTACTTTAACTTTAATGTCCCGGTGAGTGTCCTTCTCCTCCTAGCACTCCTCCTAGAGGGAAATGTAAACGGTAACTAACGTGCTTCTTGTCTCCTCCTTGTGGTCGTGTCAGGAACTGGCTGTGTGCCGACACCAAGGACGAGAGGAACCTGTGGATGCAGAAACTCAACCAGGTGATGGTGGACCTGAGGATGTGGCAGCCTGACGCCTGCTACCGCCCCCAGCAGTGAGCAGACTGTCCACTAGGGGGCAGCCTGACGCCTGCTACCGCCCCCAGCAGTGAGCAGACTGCCCACTAGGGGGCAGCCTGACGCCTGCTACCGCCCCCAGCAGTGACTGTCCATTTTTTTTGGCCCTTCTTATTTCATGGGACTAATTATTATTATTATTTAATATAATATCATTTACTGTTTAAGTGCAATACGGTTTGAAATGTGTTGAATATGTTTTGTTTTTACGGGCTAATATTTTAAAGAGAGCAAACGGTAATCGAACGCGTATTTTATAGACGTGAGAAACGTCGGGGATGTCATTTCAGTTCAGTATTTGGTGGAGGTTTGATGACTCTCTAATGGGTTGTGTTTGGCCAGAGTTTTAACCCATTCTGGGCGGGGCTTTTGGTGTTCTTAGCAAAATAGCAGATCTACAAGCTCATAGGGCGGCACTCTGTGCCGTGCTATGAGCTTGTAGATATTTTTCAATAGCTAAAGTATAACGTAATGCTTAAAACACCAAAAGGGGTTCCCGCCCAGAATGAGTTAAAAAGTTTTTTTTTAATGGTAAAAAATGGCAAATTATTTTAGGAATAAGGGTTATGGGGTAGATATAGCCCTTAGAGGCTCCACTGAAAAGTGTTCCAATCTCTCTGTAGTCTCATGTGCCCAGACCCTCCACGGTGCCCAGTGCTTTGGAGAGGCTGTTCCATCACAGTTCCATTTTATTTTTCACAAAAAAAAAAAGGCATGGCTTTATTTTATATATATATATATATATTGAGTTGGTTTCCGATGCTTCGTTTTATGTGTAAATGTTGAAATACTAAATGAATGCAAGCTTTTCTTGCCACAAGTGTGATTGAAAGATGTATTGTTCTAATTCTGCATGATGGCAACTGTATGGCATTTGTTTAAAACTATATGAAAACTGTTTTGTCAAGTTCTAAAAGTTCTTATTATTTTTTGTCAATTTCACCATATGGGCATCTGAATGGGAGTGGGTGGGACACCCACCCGGGGAATGTGACAAAAAACATATTGATAAATGTTGAGGCTTCGTGGGGTTTATAAAATTAGTAAATAAGTAACTATTTTTGTGTGAACTACAGTGAGTTCAGCATAGCACATGTAACGTGTGTGTGTGTGTGTGTGTGTGTGTGTGTGTGTGTGTGTGTGTGCGCGCGCCCCACACAGCTTCTTATTTGTCATATTATTGGTTTCAATAGTTTTATGTTTTTATTTTCCTCGACCTGGATATTATTTTATTGTACGTCATTAATGTTACATTAAGCATTAAGCACTCCATTGTTTTAATGACTGTTGGGTTTTGTTTGAAAAAAAAGGCACTTCAATAAATACCTGGTTTTAAATGCCAAACGGAACTAAGTAACTTTTGTATTTGGCAACACACCTCAAAATAAAATGTGTAATATAGCTTACAGGAAACCATTTTAGAGGTTATATATTAATATATATATATATGTTATATGTTAATATAGCTTACAGGAAACCATTTTAGAGGTTGAACACACTTCCAACACTACTTCTTAGTTTCCAAAAATGTCCAAAGAAATTCTAAATTGTTTAATTAAAAGCAGATGTTGTATATCTGCAATATCTGCAATTGTTTGAATATCCAACATATAAATGTTATGTTTGTTTAGGCCTACCTCTGATTCTTAAGAGTGGTCCAGGGGGTCTCCATGAGCTAAATGATGATTTGGAACCAAATGGACCCTTATGAGTCTGTAAGAAAATAACATTGCTTTTACAATAATATACATTGGGGTCTCAGAGATAGAAATGCCATTAAATTGGGGTCCATAGCCCGTTGCATATCAAACTGGGGGTCCTTGAAATGAAAATGGTTACAAATCACTACTGTAAAAATCTTCTGTTATGAGGGTCTTTGGCATATATTTTCAAATGGATGGACAGTGGCTGTGGTTTAAGATGGATATATGGAAACTCCCCTCTGTCAGGTGAAAAGAAGCAGCTTGGACTCCTCATGCATAGAAGGAGGCATGAGGTCAGTCCTCTGCCCCCCCCCACCCAGGTTGGGTGGGGGGGGGGGCGGAGGAAGTGTAGTGCCCAGGATTACATTAGTGAAAAGAAAACTGGGTTACAAAATCGTGGGATAAAAATGTAGTAAAAATGATGGATATATATATATATATATATATATATATATATATAAACTGCTGCTGAATGATGTAACCATCCTCTGCGTTGTGTGGTCGTGTGGTTCCATCCTCGGGGAGGCCACCTGTTAATTGTGTCATCCATACATACCCCCTTTCTGAAACCAGCTCCTCGCCACTCGCCCTACACACTTGCCCTCGATATGTGCGTTCACGCGAGGCTGCGCCATATTAAGTGTTGTCCGAAACCAAGCAGCCTTGAGTGGAAGTGGCTTATAAAGCCCTCAAGAGCGAGTCTGTGCCGATCTAGACTCGATTGCCTTGTGCAGCCCTGCTTTCTGTCCGCATGGAAACCGCGACCTACAAATGGAAGTACCACTAAAAAAAATGATAAATAAACTCCTCCTAAACAATCTTCATCTGATGCAGAATAGACAATGCTCCAACTGATGTTCACAAGGGCTCTTTATTTACCCCACCGTGAAAAACTATAAATGAAACCACACAAACAAAGCAACTTTTAACACAATGATTTATAAACACCATGGATGTATATGTCATTTTTGACAGTCATGCTGTATTTCCTTTTTCCATATTAATGAAATCCACATGTCACACAAACATTCACGATGCAATGCAATATAACTGTACAAACAAAATAACAGGTAACACAATTGCATGATGGTAACCATGGCAACGAATAGTGTCTGTTTCCTGTTTCTTCACAAGGAGGGCGAGTGTATTTCCAAACAGTTTTTTAAACCCAGCACCCTAATCAAGGGAACTTGATTCAGCTGGAGGGGCACTTCCTGACGAGGGAACCTCCCGAGAGCACTTCAAGTCAAGGGACTGGTTTCAGAAAGGGCCAGTTAGAGTTATGCATCCATATCCATCATTACATCACATCTGGAGGATCCCATAGCCCGGGATGCAATTGTTTAGTCAGTTGTCATGACAGCCAGCAGGGCATGCATTCATAAGTGTACAGTAGATGAACAGTGTGATCATATATCATATCGCAGCCCTTTGCCCTAACCTCGACAACCTTACAGGCATATTACAGTAAATCTGTCGTTTACATTTATTTAACTTAGCATTAAGTTTTGATTGATTGATTGAAATATGTATTAACAGTTTGCAGAAGTACAGTACATTTCAAGCACAAACTCAATACGAAGACTGTTAACTGTGAGTGGACGACCCAATTAAGCATTACACTTGTTTGCAACAGGGTCCACCATGTTCAATTCATCAAAACATTTAGAGACGTACAAATAGACACTTCTATGTAGTTAAAGAACAGAACAGGATTTCATCATAAAGGAAGCAAAAAGGGAAAAGAAACATATACAGTGAGGGGGAAAAGGGGGGGCGGTGGGGGGGATTCATATTTTACGGGGGCCGGTTTCGAATTGCAGCCGTCCGTAGGTGCCCTTTGAGAGCGGTTTTGAAGGAGTCAAGGGATTCACATGTCTTAATGACTGTTGGTAGGGCGTTCCACATTTTGGTGGCATAGGAGCGAAAATAATTTAGACCCTTGTTTGTGCTGAATCTGGGTTGCACATGGTTTGTTGTACTCCCTCTGGTGTTGTGGGTGTGGACTTCGTTTACATTAAGGAAGTATTTAGACAGGTACATGGGTATCTGAAGTATTTAGACGGGTACATGGGTATCTTAGTGAAGTATTTAGACAGGTACATGGGTATCTTAGTGAAGTATTTAGACAGGTACATGGGTATTGAAGTATGTAGACAGGTACATGGGTATCTTAGTGAAGTATTTAGACAGGTACATGGGTATCTTAGTGAAGTATTTAGACAGGTACATGGGTATCTTAGTGAAGTATTTAGACAGGTACATGGGTATCTTAGTGAAGTATTTAGACAGGTACATGGGTATCTTAGTGAAGTATTTAGACAGGTACATGGGTATCTTAGTGAAGTATTTAGACAGGTACATGGGTATCTTAGTGAAGTATTTAGACGGGTACATGGGTATCTTAGTGAAGTATTTAGACAGGTACATGGGTATTGACGTATGTAGACGGGTACATGGGTATCTTAGTGAAGTATTTAGACAGGTACATGGGTATCTTAGTGAAGTATTTAGACAGGTACATGGGTATCTTAGTGAAGTATTTAGACAGGTACATGGGTATCTTAGTGAAGTATTTAGACAGGTACATGGGTATCTTAGTGAAGTATTTAGACAGGTACATGGGTATCTTAGTGAAGTATTTAGACAGGTACATGGGTATCTTAGTGAAGTATTTAGACAGGTACATGGGTATCTTAGTGAAGTATTTAGACAGGTACATGGGTATCTTAGTGAAGTATTTAGACAGGTACATGGGTATCTTAGTGAAGTATTTAGACAGGTACATGGGTATCTTAGTGAAGTATTTATACAGGTACATGGGTATCTTAGTGAAGTATTTAGACAGGTACATGGGTATTGAAGTATGTAGACGGGTACATGGGTATCTTAGTGAAGTATTTAGACAGGTACATGGGTATCTTAGTGGAGTATTTAGACAGGTACATGGGTATCTTAGTGAAGTATTTAGACAGGTACATGGGTATCTTGGTGGTGTAGTGAATCTTGTGGACCAGACCCATTGCAAGATGCTGTACTCTGTCGTCGACCCTAAGCCCATTCCAGCCTGTCAAAGTGGGCAGGGGTGAGGTGGGTTCGGGGGATGAGGCCAAGTAGGAGCCTGACCAGTTTGTATGTAGACATATATAGCACTCTAGACCGCATGGCTTGACATTAAGGCTTGTCCGGTTGTCCGGGACAAGTAATATATCTTTAGTGCAATAAAAATGTACATTGTCCGTTTGGACAAGTGACACACCTAGCAGCCAACAGGATTATTTGGCACTATTGCCTGGCTTTCCTATAATAATCACCTTTCCAATATTGTTAATAGCGCTGGCCTAGAATGTCTGTGATCTTACATGTCCTGTATTCTAAATACACAGCCTTAGATCGGTCCTATCCCCCCTGAGAATAGGAGGGAACAGTCGATGTTTGATTACGGTTTACGGGGGACACAATCGGCAGGTGTGTTGCGATTGTTGTGGCTTCAGTACCACCTTGTGCGTGCCTCATACATTCGTGCTTCCTAAAGGAAGTGTTGATGTGTTCAGTCCAGCTCTCATTCCGGGCTTCTCGCCGGAGAGAATGTCGTCCGTGTGTAATTGCGAACGCAGTGAGCCACTTACTATGACAGCAAGGGCTGAATGTCTGTGTGTCCCGCTGTTACACCACCCGCCCGCCACCAGAGGCCGCAGCTGTAGCACACACACACACACACACACACACACACACACACACACACACACACACACAGGGCGCAGCTGTAGCACACACACACACACACACACACACACACACACACACACACACACACACACACAACCACACACACACACACACACACACACACACACACACACACACACACACACACAACCACACACACACACACACACACACACACACACACACACACACACACACACACACAACCACACACACACACACACACACACACACACACACACACACACACACACACACAACCACACACACACACACACACACACACACACACAACCACACACACACGAGCTGCGTTCGCTTCCCGCGTTTGCGCGTCTTACTTGTCCATATTGCTGTTCATTGTAACAATGTGGACCCTGTTGTAAACAAGTGTATAATGCTTAATTGGGTCGTCCACTCACAGTTAACAGTCTTTGTATTGAGTTTGTGCTTAAAATGTACTGTAAATTCTACAAACTGTTAATAAATATTTCAATCAATCAATCAATCCTTATAATGGTGACTCAACCAGGCAATCCGGTACAGTTTGGTTTCCCTTGAGATTCTAACTCACTTTTCTGTGGAAGTTCTTGACATCCGTCTTCCCAGTAAACTGACGACATTGATGCGTCATCATTTGTCACCAGATCATTTACTGCATTGTTTCTCAACTTGTGGTCAATACAATAAATTCAAATACGAATCTTCACTTTCCTACATTACTAAATGCATCAGGGACCACATGCAACACCTTCACGGACCACCAGGGGTCCACGGACCACCTGTTGAAAACCCATGATCTAATATTCAAAGTTTCAAAGTGTTCCCCAAACTAACTAGTTAGTTGATTTAAAATGTATTGTGTGTGTGTGTGTGTGTGTGTGTGTGTGTGTGTGCTTGCTCGCACTCCGGACAAGTGACTTTTGTGTGACAAGTGAAATGTACTAAAAATGTTAATGTCTAGAGGCTACCTACTTTATATAGTTCCATTGTTCAGATATTATACTGTTAGATTATTATTATTATTATTATACTGACAGATGCTATAGGTTTGTAGGTTCTTCTGATCATTGAAGACTATTTCTATGTATTTGATGTATTACCTTTAGATCACTTAAATTAGCATTGATTTTACAATATAAATCGTTGGTCCCAGAGATAGAAATGACATTAAATGGGGGTCCGTAGCCTAATGCATGTCACACTGTGGGGGTCCTTGAAATTAAACGGGTTGAGAATCACTGCTAGAGCCGTAGAAATCGTCTCTCAAATGGGGGTCCCTGGCATGTCTCTTTAAATGGGGGTCCCTGGCATATCTCTTTAAATGGGGGTCCCTGGCATATCTCTTTAAATGGGGGTCCCTGGCATATCTCTTCAAATGGGGGTCCCTGAGATATCTCTTCAAATGGGGGTCCCTGAGATATCTCTTCAAATGGGGGTCCCTGGCATATCTCTTCAAATGGGGGTCCCTGGCATATCTCTTCAAATGGGGGTCCCTGGCATATCTCTTCAAATGGGGGTCCCTGGCATATCTCTTCAAATGGGGGTCCCTGAGATATCTCTTCAAATGGGGGTCCCTGGCATATCTCTTCAAATGGGGGTCCCTGGCATATCTCTTTAAATGGGGGTCCCTGGCATATCTCTTCAAATGGGGGTCCCTGGCATATCTCTTCAAATGGGGGTCCCTGGCATATCTCTTCAAATGGGGGTCCCTGGCATATCTCTTCAAATGGGGGTCCCTGGCATATCTCTTCAAATGGGGGTCCCTGGCATATCTCTTTAAATGGGGGTCCCTGGCATATCTCTTCAAATGGGGGTCCCTGGCATATCTCTTTAAATGGGGGTCCCTGGCATGTCTCTTTAAATGGGGGTCCCTGGCATGTCTCTTCAAATGGGGGTCCCTGGCATGTCTCTTCAAATGGGGGTCCCTGGCATGTCTCTTCAAATGGGGGTCCCTGGCATATCTCTTTAAATGGGGGTCCCTGGCATATCTCTTCAAATGGGGGTCCCTGGCATGTCTCTTCAAATGGGGGTCCCTGGCATATCTCTTCAAATGGGGGTCCCTGGCATATCTCTTCAAATGGGGGTCCCTGAGATATCTCTTTAAATGGGGGTCCCTGGCATATCTCTTCAAATGGGGGTCCCTGGCTTATCTCTTCAAATGGGGGTCCCTGGCATATCTCTTCAAATGGGGGTCCCTGCAGGCATATCTCTTCAAATGGGGGTCCCTGGCATGTCTCTTCAAATGGGGGTCCCTGGCATATCTCTTCAAATGGGGGTCCCTGGCATATCTCTTCAAATGGGGGTCCCTGCAGGCATATCTCTTCAAATGGGGGTCCCTGGCATGTCTCTTCAAATGGGGGTCCCTGGCATATCTCTTCAAATGGGGGTCCCTGGCATATCTCTTCAAATGGGGGTCCCTGGCATATCTCTTTAAATGGGGGTCCCTGGCATATCTCTTTAAACGGGGGTCCCTGGCATATCTCTTCAAATGGGGGTCCCTGAGATATCTCTTTAAATGGGGGTCCCTGGCATATCTCTTCAAATGGGGGTCCCTGGCATGTCTCTTTAAATGGGGGTCCCTGGCATGTCTCTTCAAATGGGGGTCCCTGGCATATCTCTTCAAACGGGGGTCCCTGGCATGTCTCTTCAAACGGGGGTCCCTGGCATGTCTCTTCAAATGGGGGTCCCTGGCATATCTCTTCAAATGGGGGTCCCTGGCATATCTCTTCAAATGGGGGTCCCTGGCATATCTCTTCAAATGGGGGTCCCTGGCATATCTCTTTAAATGGGGGTCCCTGGCATATCTCTTTAAACGGGGGTCCCTGGCATATCTCTTCAAATGGGGGTCCCTGAGATATCTCTTTAAATGGGGGTCCCTGGCATATCTCTTCAAATGGGGGTCCCTGGCATGTCTCTTTAAATGGGGGTCCCTGGCATATCTCTTTAAATGGGGGTCCCTGGCATGTCTCTTCAAATGGGGGTCCCTGGCATATCTCTTCAAACGGGGGTCCCTGGCATGTCTCTTTAAATGGGGGTCCCTGGCATATCTCTTTAAACGGGGGTCCCTGGCATATCTCTTCAAATGGGGGTCCCTGAGATATCTCTTTAAATGGGGGTCCCTGGCATATCTCTTCAAATGGGGGTCCCTGGCATGTCTCTTTAAATGGGGGTCCCTGGCATGTCTCTTCAAATGGGGGTCCCTGGCATGTCTCTTCAAACGGGGGTCCCTGGCATGTCTCTTCAAATGGGGGTCCCTGGCATATCTCTTCAAATGGGGGTCCCTGGCATGTCTCTTCAAATGGGGGTCCCTGGCATGTCTCTTCAAATGGGGGTCCCTGGCATGTCTCTTTAAATGGGGGTCCCTGGCATGTCTCTTTAAATGGGGGTCCCTGGCATGTCTCTATAAATGGGGGTCCCTGCCATGTCTCTTCAAACGGGGGTCCGCGGGGCTAATAATGAGTGTCTATGCGGGGGTCCTTGACTTGAAGAAGTCGCAGCCCTCATAATGATGATGCAACATTGCACTACAACTACACAGCAGTATAGCGGAGTGACGCCGCACACAGGCAGCCAATCAGAGCACGCGGGGCCCGTCCTCCCGGGCCATGGGATGACATAGCAGCATCCTCAGTGTGTCATCCTGCCGGCTGGGAGAAGGAGTCAAAGAAACTAACAAAAAAAACTGCTTTTAATCTTTAATCTTTTCTGTCGGGATTAAAGGACCCCCCCGATCATCAAAGGTAGGACTTCATTACGTCACAGTCACAGCAAAACATGCTGACATTTATACAGGATAATATTATAGATGATACAAGTTTTAACGGAGCGTTTACACCTGAATCTATAGGAAGTGTGTGTGTGTGTGTGTGTGTGTGTGTGTGTGTGTGTGTGTGTGTGTGTGTGTGTGTGTGTGTGTGTGTGTGTGTGTGCACATGGACAGCATACCGTCAGCTCAGCGAATATATGTTGGAGTAACGTTACTTAAAATGTATACATTATAGCTGCGCGCGTGCACGACGCTCGCCCACCCCGCCTCCCCCCCCCCAAACGCTGTGAGCTTGTAGATCTGTTCTTTTTTAAAGTGACACTATAGTGTGTATACTGTATAGTAGTAGCTACAACACATGGTGGTTACAATGTGTCAGACTGAATGAACCACGTGCTGCTATAGGAGGAGGAGGAGCACGTGGTCTGTGACTGTAATGTAACATATGGGACACATTGTAGCCGGTAGTTAATCACACTGATTGATTGATTGATTGATTTAATAGTTTGTTGTTGTTGTTATAATTATTGGTGGCTTGTTTCTATTGTGGTCCTGTCATATCCTACACTAAGGCTCTGTCTGTGTGTGTGTGTGTGTGTGTGTGTGTGTGTGTGTGTGTGTGTGTGCGCGTGTGCGCGTGCGTGCGTGCGTGCGTGTGTGTGTGTGTGTGTGTGTGTGTGTGTGTGTGTGTGTGTGTGTGTGTATGCGCGACCACCACTTGTTGCCTATTTAATAGTCGACTTGCCAGCCCATAGAGCCCCATTGGGGTTTTTTTTAATTTAATTTTTATCCCATGATTTTGCAACCCATTTTTTTCACCCAGTGTCAATTATCTAATAATGTAATCCTGGGCTACACTTCCTCTCCTTATATGGGCATACCATATTCTGAAGTACCAAAAAGAGGACACATGCGCGCGTGCATGTGCGCATGCATGTGCGCGTGTGCATGCATGCATGTCGTGGATGTGCATGTGTTGTGCGTGCGCGGTTCTGTTTGAATTAAATTCATTTGTCAAAAAAAAGTTTGGCTCCTAAATTTGATCAAATATGCTTTATATTAGTTATGTATGTATTTAAAGCAGTGGCTGTCAGAGGTGTGATCCAGGGACCCTCGTGGGTCCTTGAGGGGGCTGATCTACATCGGCTAGTTGAACTATTCAAAAATGTTTTTGCCAAATAAAATGTCTTCAGATCTGACCCAAGTCTCCTGAGGAGAAGTCTGTCTGAGGCATGTCCTGGACGCGTTATTACCACCGACGTTCAAGGATGTGTTTACAAAACATCGCAGGGTTTGTTTACAAACATTTGGGATTTGTTTACAAACATTTGGGATTTGTTTACAAACATTTGGTATTTGTTTACAAACGTTTAGGGATTTGTTTACAAACATTTGGTATTTGTTTACAAATATTTGGTATTTGTCTACAAACATTTAGGGATTTGTTTACAAACATTTGGTATTTGTTTACAAATATTTGGTATTTGTTTACAACTATTTTGTATTTGTTTACAAACATTTAGGGATTTGTTTACAAACATTTGGTATTTGTTTACAAACATTTTGTATTTGTTTACAAACATTTTGTATTTGTTTACAAACATTTGGGATTTGTTTACAAACATTTGGGATTTGTTGACAAACATTTGGGATTTGTTTTCAAACATTTAGGGATTTGTTGACAAACATTTGGGATTTGTTTACAAACATTTGTTGTTTGTTTACAAACATTTGGGATTTGTTTACAAACATTTGTTGTTTGTTTACAAATATTTGGTATTTGTTTACAAACATTTGGGACTGTTTACAAACATTTGGGATTTGTTTACAAACATTTGGGATTTGTTTACAAACATTTGTTGTTTGTTTACAAACATTTGGGATTTTGTTTACAAACATTTGGTATTTGTTTACAAACATTTGGGATTTGTTTACAAACATTTGGGATTTGTTTACAAATATTTGGGATTTGTTTACAAACATTTGGGATTTGTGTACAAATATTTAGGGATTTGTTTACAAACATTTGGGATTTGTTTACAAATATTTAGGGATTTGTTTACAAACATTTGGTACTTGTTTACAAACATTTGGGATTTGTTTACAAATATTTGGTATTTGTTCACAAACATTTGGGATTTGTTTACAAACATTTGTTGTTTGTTTACAAACATTTGGGATTTGTTTACAAACATTTGGGATTTGTTTACAAACATTTGGGATTTGTTTACAAACATTTGGTACTTGTTTACAAACATTTGGGATTTGTTTACAAACATTTGTTGTTTGTTTACAAACATTTGGGATTTGTTTACAAACATTTGTTGTTTGTTTACAAACATTTGGTATTTGTTTACAAACATTTGTTGTTTGTTTACAAACATTTGCAAACAAGCCTTCAAGATTAGTTAGTTAGTTATGTATTTATTTAAAGCAGTGGCTCTCAAAGGTCCAGGGACCCTCATGGTTCCTTCAGGGCGTTCCAAATGGACCCTTATGGGTCTGTAACTCTGAGAGTGTAACACATGGACCCAAATGGACCCTTATGGGTCTGTAACTCTGAGAGTGTAACACATGGAACCAAATGGACCCTTATGGGTCTGTAACTCTGAGAGTGTACAAATGGAACCAAATGGACCCTTATGGGTCTGTAACTCTGAGAGTGTAACACATGGAACCAAATGGACCCATTATAGGTCTGTAACTCTGAGAGTGTAACACATGGAACCAAATGGACCCTTATGGGTCTGTAACTCTGAGAGTGTAACACATGGAACCAAATGGACCCTTATGGGTCTGTAACTCTGAGAGTGTACAAATGGAACCAAATGGACCCTTATGGGTCTGTAACTCTGAGAGTGTACAAATGGAACCAAATGGACCCTTATGGGTCTGTAACTCTGAGAGTGTACAAATGGAACCAAATGGACCCTTACAGGTCTGTAACTCTGAGAGTGTAACACATGGAACCAAATGGACCCATTATAGGTCTGTAACTCTGAGAGTGTAACACATGGAACCAAATGGACCCTTATAGGTCTGTAACTCTGAGAGTGTACAAATGGAACCAAATGGACCCTTATGGGTCTGTAACTCTGAGAGTGTACAAATGGAACCAAATGGACCCTTATGGGTCTGTAACTCTGAGAGTGTAACACATGGAACCAAATGGACCCTTACAGGTCTGTAACTCTGAGAGTGTAACACATGGACCCTTACAGGTCTGTAACTCTGAGAGTGTACAAATGGAACCAAATGGACCCTTACAGGTCTGTAACTCTGAGAGTGTAACACATGGAACCAAATGGACCCATTATAGGTCTGTAACTCTGAGAGTGTAACACATGGAACCAAATGGACCCTTATAGGTCTGTAACTCTGAGAGTGTACTAGTACAAATGGAACCAAATGGACCCTTTTATAATATTTATCTTATGGGTCTATCTGGTTTTACTCTCAGAGTTATGGGGGTCCTTGAAATTAAAAAGTTTAAGAACCTGTATGCAATGGCTTATCTCTTGTAAAAAGAGAGACCAGCCTATTCTCCAAACCATTATCTTATGCTTTGCTAGGTTGTACAAAATAATATTGGGTCAATTTAATTTGCAGGACTCGCCTCGCCCACAGCTGCCTGTCTGTGTTGTTGACATGGGCTTGTCTGTGTTGTTGACATGACATGGGCTTGTCTGTGTTGTTGACATTGCAGGACAGAACTGTTATTTGTGACAGACACATAGTTCCTTTGCAGACAATACAATCTGCTTCTCATTGGTCAGTCACAATACAACCTGCTTCTCATTGGTCAGTCACAAAGCTAAGAAAACAGTAGCCTATACTTTTTCTCCATGTCGATGATGATGAGATAGTTCTTTGGCATGTCAAGCTTTCCTCACGGAGAGAAGACAACACAACAGTCTGTCTGCAGACAGCAGAGAACAACAGACTGTCTGCAGACAGCAGAGCAGCCAGAGCACAACAGTCTATCTGCAGCCAGCAGAGCAGACAGCAGAGCAGACAGCAGAGCAGACAGCAGAGCAGACTGCAGTCGGAACAGTGCAGTCAGACTCAGCGCGCAGCGCATGCAGAGTTATGAATAATACACATTCCGGGGTTCGGGCTGAAAGTCCACCTCTCACAGTGTTTTTCCACTACGAACCATTGAACGTGCATTTGTAATACACATTGGTCTGAATGGTCTGTGAGCGATACGTGTAAAACCCCGGACATTTGAATTTATGAAACCCCCCCCGGACTGCCCGGACAGCCCCCCCAAAAGAGGGCGTACGGTAAGCCTATCTCCTAACCTATGGGGGGGGGGGGGGGTTGTTAGCGGACTGACCTCAAGTGACGTTTTGAAATGAGCGTTTAAATCGCTTAGTTATTTATCTCCCTGTCTCCCTCCCTCCCTACCTCTGTCTGTCTGTCTGTCTGTCTGTCTGTCTGTCTGTCTGTCTGTCTGTCTGTCTGTCTGTCTGTCTGTCTGTCTGTCTGTCTGTCTGTCTGTCTGTCTGTCTGTCTGTCTGTCTGTCTGTCTGTCTGTCTGTCTGTCTGTCTGTCTGTCTGTCTGTCTGTGTGTCTGTGTGTCTGTCTGTCTGTCTGTCTGTCTGTCTGTCTGTGTGTCTGTGTGTCTGTGTGTCTGTGTGTCTGTCTGTCTGTGTGTCTGTGTGTCTGTCTGTCTGTGTGTCTGTGTGTCTGTGTGTCTGTGTGTCTGTCTGTCTGTGTGTCTGTGTGTCTGTGTGTCTGTCTGTCTGTGTGTCTGTGTGTCTGTGTGTCCGTCCCCCTGTCTGTAGATGTGTGGTATCTGGGCGTTGTTCGGCAGTGATGAGTGTCTGTCGCTGCAGTGCACCTCGGCCATGAAGATCGCCCACCGCGGCCCCGACGCCTTCCGCTTCGAGAACGTCAACGGCTTCACCAACTGCTGCTTCGGCTTCCACCGATTGGCCATCGTGGACCAGCTGTACGGCATGCAGCCAATGAGAGTCAAGAAGTTCCCCTACCTGTGGCTGTGCTACAACGGGGAGATCTACAACCACCTGACGGTAAACATTAACCCATTCTGACCTGAGATCAGATTCATACGAGGTTTCCACTGGACACACGCTGGTCTGATTAACCCATTCTGACCTGAGATCAGATTCTAAAAAAGTCAGTCATTCTTCGATTTTTTCAAAATATGAGCTTGTAGATCTGCTATATTTCAATAGCTAAAGCATAACATGATGCTAACACCAAAATGGGTTAAACCCTTTAGACTAACAGATCTACAACCACCTCACGGTACACATTAAACCCTTTAGACTAACAGATCTACAACCACCTGACGGTACACATTAAACCCTCTACACTAACAGATCTACAAACACCTCACGGTACACATTAAACCCTCTAGACTAACAGATCTACAACCACCTGACGGTACACATTAAACCCTCTAGACTAACAGATCTACAACCACCTCACGGTAAAAACATTAAAGCCCCTCCTATATTCAGCTATGGTGTAGATTTTCGTCTTACACAACCATTACCAACGGATGGAGAATTTACGTCATACTGTATGTAAACAGTAAATGGGCTATTTTCATCCTACATCCTTCCCATTGACAATAAATGGATGACGTTTAGGTTGAGGTTTATTTGTCATGTGTATAGATGATACAGAGTATAAATACAATGAAAATCATTTAGCTCAGAGCACTCTCAGTCTTACACACACAGGACATAAACAAACATCTATAGTGTTCACTCTCAGTCTAACATACACAGGACATAAACAAACATCTATAGTGTTCACTCTCAGTCTAACATACACAGGACATAAACAAACATCTATAGTGTTCACTCTCAGTCTAACACAGGACATAAACAACATCTATAGTGTTCACTCTCAGTCTTACATACACAGGACATAAACAAACATCTATAGTGTTCACTCTCAGTCTAACACAGGACATAAACAACATCTATAGTGTTCACTCCCAGTCTTACATACACAGGACATAAACAAACATCTATAGTGTTCACTCTCAGTCTAACATACACAGGACATAAACAAACATCTATAGTGTTCACTCTCAGTCTAACATACACAGGACATAAACAAACATCTATAGTGTTCACTCTCAGTCTAACATACACAGGACATAAACAAACATCTATAGTGTTCACTCTCAGTCTAACATACACAGGACATAAACAACATCTATAGTGTTCACTCTCAGTCTTACATACACAGGACATAAACAAACATCTATAGTGTTCACTCTCAGTCTTACATACACAGGACATAAACAAACATCTATAGTGTTCACTCTCAGTCTTACATACACAGGACATAAACAAACATCTATAGTGTTCACTCTCAGTCTAACATACACAGGACATAAACAAACATCTATAGTGTTCACTCTCAGTCTAACATACACAGGACATAAACAAACATCTATAGTGTTCACTCTCAGTCTAACATACACAGGACATAAACAAACATCTATAGTGTTCACTCTCAGTCTAACATACACAGGACATAAACAAACATCTATAGTGTTCACTCTCAGTCTAACATACACAGGACATAAACAAACATCTATAGTGTTCACTCTCAGTCTAACACAGGACATAAACAACATCTATAGTGTTCACTCCCAGTCTTACATACACAGGACATAAACAAACATCTATAGTGTTCACTCTCAGTCTAACACACACAGGACATAAACAAACATCTATAGTGTTCACTCTCAGTCTAACATACACAGGACATAAACAAACATCTATAGTGTTCACTCTCAGTCTTACATACACAGGACATAAACAAACATCTATAGTGTTCACTCTCAGTCTAACACACACAGGACATAAACAAACATCTATAGTGTTCACTCTCAGTCTTACACACACAGGACATAAACAAACATCTATAGTGTTCACTCTCAGTCTAACATACACAGGACATAAACAAACATCTATAGTGTTCACTCTCAGTCTAACATACACAGGACATAAACAAACATCTATAGTGTTCACTCTCAGTCTAACACAGGACATAAACAACATCTATAGTGTTCACTCTCAGTCTTACATACACAGGACATAAACAAACATCTATAGTGTTCACTCTCAGTCTAACACAGGACATAAACAACATCTATAGTGTTCACTCTCAGTCTAACATACACAGGACATAAACAAACATCTATAGTGTTCACTCTCAGTCTTACATACACAGGACATAAAGAAACATCTATAGTGTTCACTCTCAGTCTAACATACACAGGACATAAACAAACATCTATAGTGTTCACTCTCAGTCTTACATACACAGGACATAAACAAACATCTATAGTGTACACTCTCAGTCTAACACACACAGGACATAAACAAACATCTATAGTGTTCACTCTCAGTCTTACACACACAGGACATAAACAAACATCTATAGTGTTCACTCTCAGTCTAACATACACAGGACATAAACAAACATCTATAGTGTTCACTCTCAGTCTAACATACACAGGACATAAACAAACATCTATAGTGTTCACTCTCAGTCTAACACAGGACATAAACAACATCTATAGTGTTCACTCTCAGTCTTACATACACAGGACATAAACAAACATCTATAGTGTTCACTCTCAGTCTAACACAGGACATAAACAACATCTATAGTGTTCACTCCCAGTCTTACATACACAGGACATAAACAAACATCTATAGTGTTCACTCTCAGTCTAACATACACAGGACATAAACAAACATCTATAGTGTTCACTCTCAGTCTTACATACACAGGACATAAAGAAACATCTATAGTGTTCACTCTCAGTCTAACACAGGACATAAACAACATCTATAGTGTTCACTCTCAGTCTTACATACACAGGACATAAACAAACATCTATAGTGTTCACTCTCAGTCTAACACAGGACATAAACAACATCTATAGTGTTCACTCCCAGTCTTACATACACAGGACATAAACAAACATCTATAGTGTTCACTCTCAGTCTAACATACACAGGACATAAACAAACATCTATAGTGTTCACTCTCAGTCTAACATACACAGGACATAAACAAACATCTATAGTGTTCACTCTCAGTCTAACATACACAGGACATAAACAAACATCTATAGTGTTCACTCTCAGTCTAACATACACAGGACATAAACAAACATCTATAGTGTACACTCTCAGTCTAACACACACAGGACATAAACAAACATCTATAGTGTTCACTCTCAGTCTTACACACACAGGACATAAACAAACATCTATAGTGTTCACTCTCAGTCTAACATACACAGGACATAAACAAACATCTATAGTGTTCACTCTCAGTCTTACATACACAGGACATAAACAAACATCTATAGTGTTCACTCTCAGTCTAACACACAGGACATAAACAAACATCTATAGTGTTCACTCTCAGTCTAACATACACAGGACATAAACAAACATCTATAGTGTTCACTCTCAGTCTAACACACAGGACATAAACAAACATCTATAGTGTTCACTCTCAGTCTTACATACACAGGACATAAACAAACATCTATAGTGTTCACTCTCAGTCTTACATACACAGGACATAAACAAACATCTATAGTGTTCACTCTCAGTCTAACACACACAGGACATAAACAACATCTATAGTGTTCACTCTCAGTCTAACATACACAGGACATAAACAACATCTATAGTGCAAGAAAAGACAAAAAAACAGGAAAAGAAAAGTGCAAGTGAAGTGACAGAAAGTGCAATACAGGTCAGCTGTTCAGCAGCCTGACTGCCTGGTTTGAACAGGGTATTTGCGGGGTGGCTGGTGTCTTCCATGATGTTGTGGGCTTTTTTCATACAGCGAGTGGTGTAGATGTTATGGAGACTGTGGTAATTCTGTGCTGCCCATGATTTTAGCTGCTGTTTTAACGGTCCTCTGCAACCTGTTGCAGTACGTGGATAAGAGCGCCCCTCACTTCACACAGGTGTGATTCTCTCCCTCCCTCCTGCTAAAGAAGCATTTTGATAAGAGCACCCCTCACTTCACACAGGTGTGATGTCTTCTCTCTCTCTCTCTCTCTCTCTCTCTAGGTAATGTAAAGTGAATGTCTCTCTCCCTCCCTCCAGCTAAAGAAGCAGTTTGATAAGAGCACCTCTTACACAGGTGTAATGTATTCTCTCTCTCTCTCTCTCTCTCTCTCTCTCTCTCTCTCTCTCTCTCTCTCTCTCTCTCTCTCTCTCTAGGTAATGTAAAGTGAATGTCTCTCTCCCTCCTCCCTCCAGCTGAAGAAGCAGTTTGCATTTGAGCACCAGACCAAGGTGTGATGTCTTCTCTCTCTCTCTCTCTCTCTCTCTAGGTAATGTAAAGTGAATGTCTCTCTCTCCCTCCTCCAGCTAAAGAAGCAGTTTGATAAGAGCGCCCCTCACTCTTCTCTCTCTCTCTCTAGGTAATGTAAAGTGAATGTCTCTCTCCCTCCTCCTCCAGCTAAAGAAGCAGTTTGCGTTTGAGCACCAGACCAAGGTGTGATGTCTTCTCTCTCTCTCTCTCTAAGTAATGTAAAGTGAATGTCTCTCTCTCCCTCCTCCTCCAGCTGAAGAAGCAGTTTGCGTTCGAGCACCAGACCAGTGTGGACGGGGAGGTCCTGCTCCACCTGTACGAGCGCTTCGGCGTGCAGAAGATGGCGTCCATGTTGGACGGCGTGTTCGCCTTCATCCTGCTGGACACGGCCAACAGGAAGGTGTTCCTGGGCAGAGACACCTACGGCGTCCGGCCGCTCTTCAAGCTGCTGACCGACGACGGATGCCTGGCCGTCGCCTCAGAGGCCAAAGGTCAGTCAGTTCCTCTGAGGTCAAAGGTCAGTCAGTTCCTCTGAGGCCAAAGGTCGCCTCAGAGGCCAAAGGTCAGTCCGTTCCTCTGAGGCCAAAGGTCGCCTCGGAGGCCAAAGGTCAGTCAGTTCCTCTGAGGTCAAAGGTCAGTCAGTTCCTCTGAGGCCAAAGGTCGCCTCCGAGGCCAAAGGTCAGTCAGTTCCTCTGAGGTCAAAGGTCAGTCAGTTCCTCTGAGGCCAAAGGTCAGTCAGTTCCTCTGAGGCCAAAGGTCAGTCAGTTCCTCTGAGGTCAAAGGTCAGTCAGTTCCTCTGAGGTCAAAGGTCAGTCAGTTCCTCTGAGGTCAAAGGTCGGTCAGTTCCTCTGAGGTCAAAGGTCAGTCAGTTCCTCTGAGGTCAAAGGTCGGTCAGTTCCTCTGAGGTCAAAGGTCGGTCAGTTCCTCCGAGGCCAAAGGTCGGTCGGTTTAGTTTAGTCCACTGAGATGTATGTTGGCGGGCCTTCATCCGTTCTGACCTGAGATCAGATTCTAAAAATGTCTTCTACATCCTGACAGTTTTCTGAAAAAGCTATGTTTCTATGTCAGTCGTTCCTTGAAGTAGATCTGCTAAATAGCTAAAGCATAACATAATGCTAACACCAAAAATGGTACCCGCCTAAAATGGGTTAATGGCTGATTTTACACTTGCTAAAAAAAATAGCAGATTTAACAAGCTCACAACGCGTCGCAGCGTGACGCGTTGTGAGCTTGTAGATCGTCTGTTTTCAGCATGCAACTAATAATAAAATGACTTATACTGGATCTCTTGTCCACTAGTCCCTTCTTAAAATATTAGTCTAGTTTTTATTTTCGCAGTCAGTCAGTCAGTCCTTATATGGTGTGTGACAGGCCTGACATGTCCTTACATTTTTTATTTATTTATTTATTTGACAGGGACAAAGCTCATTAATCAACATGTCAGTTTTCACATCAATGTAAATGGGCCAGAGTTAGCCGAAGCTAAATTTCATCTGGGCAGGCTCTTAAAAAATGAATGAATGATAAAAAGAAGGACAGAGTGCAGTGTGCCTGCACACAGCACCATGCGTTGATGCCATGTGTGCACATGTGCAAGCACCCAACACTACGTCCATACAAAAACACAATACAATACAGGAACAGATCGACATGGTACAGGGGACAGAACAACGGTAAGTGAAGTGAGAAATGACACCGCTGATAAATACTAGATAGTTAGTTACTCGTGATTACAAATTTGAGTTGTTTTTAGCCACCTTTTCAGGTTGAATTTGAAGGTCAGATAGTTGGAGGTCTCTCTTAATTCTGTAGGGAGACTGTTCCAGTGATGGGAGGCTCTAACAGAGAAGACTGTTTTACCAAACACACTACGTCTGATTGGCACTTTACAGTCTCCTCTGGTAGTTGCCCTTGTTGTTCTGTCACCACTGACTGTCCCTTCCATCTATGAACTGTTTCAGTGGTGGAGGTGCAAGTCCATTTAAGATCTTAAAAATGAGGCAGGCATCTGCAAAGTGTTTAAAGCCGTCAAAATTAAATAAGTTGTACTTTTGAACTATATGGCAATGGTGGTAACGGTTGGGCTTTTGATCCAGTGTTTTTAATGTCTGTTTGTAAAGTCATTCTATGGGTTTTAAAGTTGTCTGGTTTGTCTGTGACCAGGTTGTGAAACAGTAGGTTAATGTCTGTTTGTAAAGTGATTCTATGGGTTTTAAAGTTGTCTGGTTTGTCTGTGACCAGGTTGTGAAACAGTAGGTTATGTAGCATGCATGAAGAGTTTGGCTGCATCTGTTGTTCGATATGGTCTATGTGTCTGAAATTGGATAAATTGAATTTGATTTTATTGGCTACATTTTTAACATGCTTTTTAAATGTCAAGTTTGAGTCTAGTGTAATTCCAAGATATTTAAATTCTGATACTACCTGAATACTACTGCCTTCAATAAGAATGTCAGTGTCAGGGTCTGTGGAGTTCCGTGAAAAAAACATACCAACAGTCTTTTTTGTATTCAGATGCAAGCACGAGTTCCTCAGCCAGTCAGATACATGGACCATGGTGTGTGACAGGCCTGGCATGTCCTTATATGGTGTGTGACAGGCCTGCCATGTCCTTATATGGTGTGTGACAGGCCTGACATGTCCTTATATGGTGTGTGACAGGCCTGACAGAGATAACTCACTCCATGTCCACCCCGGCCCCCATCGTGCCCTTCCTGCCGGGCCACGTGGAGACCTTTACTCTGAAGGCCAGCGGGAAGGTGGAGTCAGAGAAGTGGGAGGAGTTTCACTGCTGCACCCAGGAGCCAAGCCACGCCCTCTACGACACCGTGGACGCCCTGAGCACAGGTATGACATCATCACCGCCATGCCCTGTATGACATCATCACCGCCACGCCCTGTATGACATCACCTGAACACAGGTAGCAGAGAGACAGTGTAGCGTCTCACTACACTTGTTTTCTTTTTTTTTTATATATTTTTTTTATCCCACGATTTTGTAACCCATTTTTTACCCCTGTGTCAATCATCTAATGTGATCCTGGGCTCTACACACCCTCCACCAACCTAGTCCCCATATATGGGGGACAAGGGGAGACCAACCTAGTCCCCACATATGGGGGACAAGGGGAGAGCAACCTAGTCCCCATATATGGGGGACAAGGGGAGAGCAACCTAGTCCCCATATATGGGGGACAAGGGGAGACCAACCTAGTCCCCATATATGGGGGACAAGGGGAGACCAACCTAGTCCCCACATATGGGGGACAAGGGGAGACCAACCTAGTCCCCATATATGGGGGACAAGGGGAGACCAACCTAGTCCCCATATATGGGGGACAAGGGGAGACCAACCTAGTCCCCATATATGGGGGACAAGGGGAGACCAACCTAGTCCCCATATATGGAGGACAAGGGGAGACCAACCTAGTCCCCATATATGGGGGACAAGGGGAGACCAACCTAGTCCCCATATATGGGGGACAAGGGGAGAGCAACGGACTTGAACTCATGCTTCCTTCATGCCTGAGTGTCCAAGTTGCTCCTTTACACCTGATCAGGCGCCCCGGCTGGCCAGGGGGAGGCAGTTTAGAGACCAGGATTACTGCATGTTTTTTGTGAGGGTACCTCCCCTACCTACCCCTACCTACCCTCACTACACTTGTTTACAAGAGGTTCCACCTACTTCAATTCATCATAACATTTAGAGACGTACAAATATACACTTATATATATATAGTGAGGGGGGGGGGGGGTCCAGTGTCACATCAGATAATTGACACTGGATGAAAGAAATGGGGTTACCTGCATAACCTGCTATCTATCTACAGTATCTACATTTAAACATTAAGTCTAAGCAACAAAAACGTGAGAACATAATACCCAGAGTAAGTGTTCACGGTCGTCAGGACTAGGTCAGTTAGTGTTCACGGTCGTCAGGACTAGGTCAAGTGTTACGGGGTGGCGGTGGATCAGCGGTAGAGTGGCCGGATGGGAACCGCAAGGTTCCCGGGTTCGATCCCTGTGGGTTCCCCCAGAGTTAGTGTCGAAGTGTCCTTGAGCAAGACTCTGAACCCCTGATTGCTCCTGATGTGCAGGTTGGTGCCTTGCAAGTTTTCCTCCGCCATCGGTGTGTGAATGTGTGAATGTAATGCACAATCTATGTAAAGGTGTGTGAATGGGTGAATGTAATGCGCAATCTCTGTAAAGGTGTGTGAATGTGTGTGTGAATGGGTGAATGTAATGCACAATCTCTGTAAAGGTGTGTGAATGGGTGAATGTAATGCGCAATCTCTGTAAAGGTGTGTGAATGTGTGTGTGAATTACCGCATGTTATAATCTGTCCAGGTTTCGATGAAGAAACGGTGAAAAGCAACATCCGGTTGCTGTTTGAGAACGCTGTGCGGAAACGCCTCATGGCCCATAGGAGGATCGGCTGTCTGCTCTCAGGTAAACTGTCTCTCTCAGGTAAACTGTCTCTCTCAGGTAAACTGTCTCTCTCAGGTAAACTGTCTCTCTCAGGTAAACTGTCTGCTCTCAGGTAAACTGTCTCTCTCAGGTAAACTGTCTGCTCTCAGGTAAACTGTCTCTCTCAGGTAAACTGTCTCTCTCAGGTAAACTGTCTGCTCTCAGGTAAACTGTCTCTCTCAGGTAAACTGTCTGCTCTCAGGTAAACTGTCTCTCTCAGGTAAACTGTCTCTGTCAGGTAAACTGTCTGCTCTCAGGTAAACTGTCTCTCTCAGGTAAACTGTCTGCTCTCAGGTAAACTGTCTGCTCTCAGGTAAACTGTCTGCTCTCAGGTAAACTGTCTCTCTCAGGTAAACTGTCTCTCTCAGGTAAACTGTCTGCTCTCAGGTAAACTGTCTCTCTCAGGTAAACTGTCTCTCTCAGGTAAACTGTCTCTGTCAGGTAAACTGTCTCTCTCAGGTAAACTGTGTCCTCTCAGGTAAACTGTCTCTGTCAGGTAAACTGTGTCCTCTCAGGTAAACTGTCTCTCTCAGGTAAACTGTGTCCTCTCAGGTAAACTGTCTCTCTCAGGTAAACTGTGTCCTCTCAGGTAAACTGTCTCTCTCAGGTAAACTGTGTCCTCTCAGGTAAACTGTGTCCTCTCAGGTAAACTGTCTCTCTCAGGTAAACTGTGTCCTCTCAGGTAAACTGTCTCTCTCAGGTAAACTGTCTCTCTCAGGTAAACTGTCTCTCTCAGGTAAACTGTCTCTCTCAGGTAAACTGTGTCCTCTCAGGTAAACTGTCTCTCTCAGGTAAACTGTCTCTCTCAGGTAAACTGTCTCTCTCAGGTAAACTGTCTCTCTCAGGTAAACTGTGTCCTCTCAGGTAAACTGTCTCTCTCAGGTAAACTGTCTGCTCTCAGGTAAACTGTCTCTGTCAGGTAAACTGTGTCCTCTCAGGTAAACTGTCTCTCTCAGGTAAACTGTGTCCTCTCAGGTAAACTGTCTGCTCTCAGGTAAACTGTGTCCTCTCAGGTAAACTGTCTCTCTCAGGTAAACTGTGTCTCTCAGGTAAACTGTGTCCTCTCAGGTAAACTGTCTCTCTCAGGTAAACTGTCTCTGTCAGGTAAACTGTCTGCTCTCAGGTAAACTGTCTCTCTCAGGTAAACTGTCTGCTCTCAGGTAAACTGTCTCTCTCAGGTAAACTGTCTCTCTCAGGTAAACTGTGTCCTCTCAGGTAAACTGTCTCTCTCAGGTAAACTGTCTCTCTCAGGTAAACTGTCTCTCTCAGGTAAACTGTCTCTCTCAGGTAAACTGTCTGCTCTCAGGTAAACTGTCTGCTCTCAGGTAAACTGTGTCCTCTCAGGTAAACTGTCTCTGTCAGGTAAACTGTGTCCTCTCAGGTAAACTGTCTCTCTCAGGTAAACTGTCTGCTCTCAGGTAAACTGTCTCTCTCAGGTAAACTGTCTGCTCTCAGGTAAACTGTCTGCTCTCAGGTAAACTGTCTGCTCTCAGGTAAACTGTCTCTCTCAGGTAAACTGTCTCTCTCAGGTAAACTGTCTCTCTCAGGTAAACTGTCTCTCTCAGGTAAACTGTCTCTCTCAGGTAAACTGTGTCCTCTCAGGTAAACTGTCTCTGTCAGGTAAACTGTGTCCTCTCAGGTAAACTGTCTCTGTCAGGTAAACTGTCTCTCTCAGGTAAACTGTCTCTCTCAGGTAAACTGTGTCCTCTCAGGTAAACTGTCTCTGTCAGGTAAACTGTGTCCTCTCAGGTAAACTGTCTCTCTCAGGTAAACTGTGTCCTCTCAGGTAAACTGTGTCCTCTCAGGTAAACTGTCTCTGTCAGGTAAACTGTGTCCTCTCAGGTAAACTGTCTCTCTCAGGTAAACTGTCTCTGTCAGGTAAACTGTCTGCTCTCAGGTAAACTGTCTGCTCTCAGGTAAACTGTGTCCTCTCAGGTAAACTGTGTCCTCTCAGGTAAACTGTGTCCTCTCAGGTAAACTGTCTCTGTCAGGTAAACTGTGTCCTCTCAGGTAAACTGTCTCTGTCAGGTAAACTGTGTCCTCTCAGGTAAACTGTCTCTGTCAGGTAAACTGTGTCCTCTCAGGTAAACTGTGTCCTCTCAGGTAAACTGTGTCCTCTCAGGTAAACTGTCTCTCTCAGGTAAACTGTGTCCTCTCAGGTAAACTGTCTCTCTCAGGTAAACTGTGTCCTCTCAGGTAAACTGTGTCCTCTCAGGTAAACTGTCTCTGTCAGGTAAACTGTGTCCTCTCAGGTAAACTGTCTGCTCTCAGGTAAACTGTCTCTGTCAGGTAAACTGTGTCCTCTCAGGTAAACTGTCTCTCTCAGGTAAACTGTCTCTCTCAGGTAAACTGTCTCTCTCAGGTAAACTGTCTCTCTCAGGTAAACTGTCTGCTCTCAGGTAAACTGTCTGCTCTCAGGTAAACTGTGTCCTCTCAGGTAAACTGTCTCTGTCAGGTAAACTGTGTCCTCTCAGGTAAACTGTCTCTCTCAGGTAAACTGTCTGCTCTCAGGTAAACTGTCTCTCTCAGGTAAACTGTCTCTCTCAGGTAAACTGTCTCTCTCAGGTAAACTGTCTGCTCTCAGGTAAACTGTCTGCTCTCAGGTAAACTGTCTGCTCTCAGGTAAACTGTCTCTCTCAGGTAAACTGTCTCTCTCAGGTAAACTGTCTCTCTCAGGTAAACTGTCTCTCTCAGGTAAACTGTCTCTCTCAGGTAAACTGTGTCCTCTCAGGTAAACTGTCTCTGTCAGGTAAACTGTGTCCTCTCAGGTAAACTGTCTCTGTCAGGTAAACTGTCTCTCTCAGGTAAACTGTCTCTCTCAGGTAAACTGTGTCCTCTCAGGTAAACTGTCTCTGTCAGGTAAACTGTGTCCTCTCAGGTAAACTGTCTCTCTCAGGTAAACTGTGTCCTCTCAGGTAAACTGTCTCTGTCAGGTAAACTGTGTCCTCTCAGGTAAACTGTCTCTCTCAGGTAAACTGTGTCCTCTCAGGTAAACTGTGTCCTCTCAGGTAAACTGTGTCCTCTCAGGTAAACTGTCTCTCTCAGGTAAACTGTCTCTGTCAGGTAAACTGTGTCCTCTCAGGTAAACTGTGTCCTCTCAGGTAAACTGTGTCCTCTCAGGTAAACTGTGTCCTCTCAGGTAAACTGTGTCCTGTCAGGTAAACTGTGTCCTCTCAGGTAAACTGTCTCTCTCAGGTAAACTGTGTCCTCTCAGGTAAACTGTGTCCTCTCAGGTAAACTGTCTCTCTCAGGTAAACTGTGTCCTCTCAGGTAAACTGTCTCTGTCAGGTAAACTGTGTCCTCTCAGGTAAACTGTGTCCTCTCAGGTAAACTGTCTCTCTCAGGTAAACTGTCTCTGTCAGGTAAACTGTCTGCTCTCAGGTAAACTGTGTCCTCTCAGGTAAACTGTGTCCTCTCAGGTAAACTGTGTCCTCTCAGGTAAACTGTGTCCTCTCAGGTAAACTGTGTCCTGTCAGGTAAACTGTGTCCTCTCAGGTAAACTGTCTCTCTCAGGTAAACTGTGTCCTCTCAGGTAAACTGTGTCCTCTCAGGTAAACTGTCTCTCTCAGGTAAACTGTGTCCTCTCAGGTAAACTGTCTCTGTCAGGTAAACTGTGTCCTCTCAGGTAAACTGTCTCTGTCAGGTAAACTGTGTCCTCTCAGGTAAACTGTGTCCTCTCAGGTAAACTGTGTCCTCTCAGGTAAACTGTCTGCTCTCAGGTAAACAAGGACAATATCAGTCACCAGAAGCAGAGACGTGTGTTTTCAACGAAGGTTGTAGTTGAAGGGGGGAGGGGGCTCACATAGAAGGATGTAGTGAAGGAGACTCATATAGAAGGATCCCTGCATGTTACACTTACAGCTTCTACATTTACTGTACTGTACTGTGTGTTCCAGGAGGTCTAGACTCCAGCCTGGTCAAACTGTGATATCTGTGTTCCAGGTGGTCTAGACTCCAGTCTGGTCTCTGTGTTCCAGGTGGTCTAGACTCCAGTCTGGTCTCTGTGTTCCAGGTGGTCTAGACTCCAGTCTGGTCTCTGTGTTCCAGGAGGTCTAGACTCCAGTCTGGTCTCTGTGTTTTCCAGGCGGTCTAGACTCCAGTCTGGTCTCTGTGTTTTCCAGGCGGTCTAGACTCCAGTCTGGTCTCTGTGTTCCAGGTGGTCTAGACTCCAGTCTGGTCTCTGTGTTCCAGGTGGTCTAGACTCCAGTCTGGTCTCTGTGTTCCAGGCGGTCTAGACTCCAGTCTGGTCTCTGTGTTCCAGGTGGTCTAGACTCCAGTCTGGTTGCTGCTACTCTGGTGAAGCTGGCGAAGGAGGCGGAGCTCCCGTACCCGGTGCAGACCTTCGCCATCGGCTCAGAGGACAGTCCCGACATTCTGGCTGCTCGCAAGGTGAGCGCCACCCGCTGGTAACTACGGGCTGCGTGACAGGCTGCGTGACAGGGCGCTCAAAGGGTTAATTATAACGACAGGCTGCGTGACAGGACGCTCAAAGGGTTAATTATAACGACAGGCTGCGTGACAGGGCGGTCAAAGGGTTAATTATAACGACAGGCTGCGTGACAGGGCGCTCAAAGGGTTAATTATAACGACGCACTGTTCCGCGGTCAGGTTAGATAATACGATGACATCATCAGATCGCCGCCAGGTGTTGTGTTCGTCGACTAAAAACTATGACGAAAAATGTCCGTCGACGAAAACTAAATGAAAACTAAATGGAAACTAAGCTATGATGACTAAAACTATAAGACTAAATATAATCTATTAATATATATGATATATATGTTATTATATATTTCGTCAACAAATAAAAACTAGACTAAAATGTTAAGAAGGGACTAGTGGACAAGAGATCCAGGATAAGTCGTTTTATACTTGGTTGCATGCTGAAAATAGCAGATCTACAAGCTCACAACGCGTCGCCATTGTCAGATATTATAATGACATGTTGTGATGACATCATCAGGTCGCCGCCCACATCGGCAGATATTATAATGACATGTTGTGATGACATCATCAGGTCGCCGCCCACATCGGCAGATATTATAATGACATGTTGTGATGACATCATCAGGTCGCCGCCCACATCGGCAGATATTATAATGACATGTTGTGATGACATCATCAGGTCGCCGCCCACATCGGCAGATATTATAATGACATGTTGTGATGACATCATCAGGTCGCCGCCCACATCGGCAGATATTATAATGACATGTTGTGATGACATCATCAGGTCGCCGCCCACATCGGCAGCGAACACCACGAGGTGAACTTCACGGCCGAGGAGGGAATCCGCGCCGTCGATGATGTCATCTTCCACCTGGAGAGCTATGACATCACCACCGTACGGGCCTCTGTGGGTGAGTCACTGCTATGACATCACTATGACATCACCACCATACGGGCCTCTGTGGGTGAGTCACAGCTATGACATCACTATGACATCACCACCATACGGGCCTCTGTGGGTGAGTCACCGCTATGACATCACTATGACATCACCACCGTACGGGCCTCTGTGGGTGAGTCACAGCTATGACATCACTATGACATCACCACCATAGGGGCCTCTGTGGGTGAGTCACAGCTATGACATCACTATGACATCACTATGACATCACCACCATACGGGCCTCTGTGGGTGAGTCACAGCTATGACATCACTATGACATCACTATGACATCACCACCATACGGGCCTCTGTGGGTGAGTCACAGCTATGACATCACTATGACATCACTATGACATCACCACCATACGGGCCTCTGTGGGTGAGTCACAGCTATGACATCACTATGACATCACTATGACATCACCACCGTACGGGCCTCTGTGGGTGAGTCACAGCTATGACATAAAGTTCTCAACAGGCCCAAAAATTATGGCCCGTCTCGACCCGACCCTAACTGGGTCGGCCCGAGGCTCGGCCCGACCCTAAGAATCACCATGATGTTAAGCCCGAAGCCCGACAAAAGCCAGACAGAAAAATATACAGAATATTATAAATAGAATAGGCTATTAATGTTCCATTTCCAATCATTCTAATGGATTCCATACAGTGGTGGTGGTGACTGGTGAGTAAACAGGAATAGCAGCTGGACTATAAGCTCAAGAACTTGTTTACAGCCAGGCCCTGCTCATAGAACATTTCATGGTAGAGATTCAATGCCTTGCTCAAGGGCACTTCAACGGTAATTTTAACGTGCCGGTCCGGGGATACGAACTATAGCGACCTTCACGATATCAAGACCGCTCCGCAAACCACCGCTGCCTATTCAGGCCACATTCAAGCCAACCAATCAGGTGGAAGAAGAGATTCCAGCAGCATTCAAATGAACCAATCAGGTGGAAGAGGAATGCAGCTCCAAGCACATTCCTGTCCACGGGTCACCGGCTGCACCGATTGGCCGAAAAACACTGAATGCTGCTGGAATCTCTTCTTCCACCTGATTGGTTGGTTGGAATGCTGCTGGAATTATTCTGATTGGGTGTGACCAGACAGTAGTATGACCAGACAGGCTACCCGCCCCTCTAGACCAGAAAGCATGCTGGCTGGACCAGGCTACCCTACCCGCCACTCTAGACCAGAAAGCACGCTGTCTGGGCCAGGCTACCCTACCCGCCCCTCTAGACCAGAAAGCACGCTGTCTGGACCAGGCTACCCGCCCCTCTAGACCAGAAAGCACGCTGGCTGGACCAGGCTACCCTACCCGCCCCTCTAGACCAGAAAGCACGCTGTCTGGACCAGGCTACCCGCCCCTCTAGACCAGAAAGCACGCTGGCTGGGCCAGACTACCCGCCCCTCTAGACCAGAAAGCATGCTGTCTGGGCCAGGCTACCCGCCCCTCTAGACCAGAAAGCATGCTGTCTGGGCCAGGCTACCCGCCCCTCTAGAGCAGAAAGCACGCTGTCTGGGCCAGGCTACCCTACCCACCCCTCTAGAGCAGAAAGCACGCTGTCTGGACCAGGCTACCCGCCCCTCTAGACCAGAAAGCACGCTGTCTGGACCAGGCTACCCTACCCACCCCTCTAGAGCAGAAAGCACGCTGTCTGGACCAGGCTACCCGCCCCTCTAGACCAGAAAGCACGCTGTCTGGGCCAGGCTACCCTACCCACCCCTCTAGAGCAGAAAGCACGCTGTCTGGACCAGGCTACCCGCCCCTCTAGACCAGAAAGCACGCTGGCTGGACCAGGCTACCCTACCCGCCCCTCTAGACCAGAAAGCACGCTGTCTGGACCAGGCTACCCGCCCCTCTAGACCAGAAAGCACGCTGTCTGGGCCAGGCTACCCGCCCCTCTAGACCAGAAAGCACGCTGTCTGGGCCAGGCTACCCGCCCCTCTAGACCAGAAAGCACGCTGTCTGGGCCAGGCTACCCTACCCGCCCCTCTAGACCAGAAAGCACGCTGTCCAGGCTACCCGCCCCTCTAGACCAGAAAGCACGCTGTCTGGGCCAGGCTACCCGCCCCTCTAGACCAGAAAGCACGCTGTCTGGGCCAGGCTACCCGCCCCTCTAGACCAGAAAGCACGCTGTCTGGGCCAGGCTACCCTACCCGCCCCTCTAGACCAGAAAGCACGCTGTCTGGACCAGGCTACCCGCCCCTCTAGACCAGAAAGCACGCTGTCTGGGCCAGGCTACCCGCCCCTCTAGACCAGAAAGCACGCTGTCAAGGCTACCCTAGCCTACCTATATTGTGTATCTGTACGTTAGGAATGTACTGTACCTGGTGTACAGTCAGAAGTACATAATGTGTATCTGTACAGTAAGTACATAATAACATAACATAATGTACGGTAGGAATGTTCCTGGTGTCGAAGTACATCCAGGAGAAGACGGACAGTGTGGTGATCTTCTCTGGAGAGGGAGCGGACGAGCTGACCCAGGGATACATCTACTTTCACAAGGTGAGTACATCTACTCTCACAAGGTGAGTACATCTACTCTCACAAGGTGAGTACATCTACTTTCACAAGGTGAGTACATCTACTTTCACAAGGTGAGTACATCTACTCTCACAAGGTGAGTACATCTACTTTCACAAGGTGAGTACATCTACTTTCACAAGGTGAGTACATCTACTTTCACAAGGTGAGTAGATACGATTCAATGATTAGAAATCGATACAGTATCTATTTTAGCAAATACATCAAATCTGTGTGAAACTTGTGGATGGTGCAGGTTTTTATTATTATGGATATAAATGGCAAATAGATGGACATTGTATTTAAACACATTATGGACAAACCCTCACCTTGACATGAACACAGAGAATACACACATTATGGACTAACCCTCACCTTGACATGAACACAGAGAATACACACATTATGGACTAACCCTCACCTTGACATGAACACAGAGAATACACACATTATGGACTAACCCTCACCTTGACATGAACACAGAGAATACACACATTATGGACAAACCCTCACCTTGACATGAACACAGAGAATACACACATTATGGACTAACCCTCACCTTGACATGAACACAGAGAATACACACATTATGGACAAACCCTCACCTTGACATGAACACAGAGAATACACACATTATGGACAAACCCTCACCTTGACATGAACACAGAGAATACACACATTATGGACAAACCCTCACCTTGACATGAACACAGAGAATACACACATTATGGACAAACCCTCACCTTGACATGAACACAGAGAATACACACATTATGGACTAACCCTCACCTTGACATGAACACAGAGAATACACACATTATGGACTAACCCTCACCTTGACATGAACACAGAGAATACACACATTATGGACAAACCCTCACCTTGACATGAACACAGAGAATACACACATTATGGACAAACCCTCACCTTGACATGAACACAGAGAATACACACATTATGGACAAACCCTCACCTTGACATGAACACAGAGAATACACACATTATGGACAAACCCTCACCTTGACATGAACACAGAGAATACACACATTATGGACAAACCCTCACCTTGACATGAACACAGAGAATACACACATTATGGACAGACCCTCACCTTGACATGAACACAGAGAATACACACATTATGGACAAACCCTCACCTTGACATGAACACAGAGAATACACACATTTATCCATAGACCAAGTGGCCTCAATACATTAATAAGAGCATTATAATGCACCGTTAAAAATAGTAAAATACACCAATAAAATTAGATTAAATAGATGGAACAGAGTTCAAGTTCATGTTCAAATTCATCATCCATAGGGGGGGGGGGGCACGGGGATTATATTATATACTTTATAGAGCGTCGCAGTCCCTCCCCCTTTCAGAACAACGAGTGGTTGACGGTTACGCCGCGGACAAAGCCAACTCGGATCGTGACAAATCATGAAAATGAACACAATGTTTTGGGGCCGATCAAATCATTAGAAAGAAGAAAATAAAGGCAAAATAAAGACACTATTTGTTTTGTTTTTCTTCTTACTAATTATTTGATCGGCCCCAAAACATTGTGTTCATTGTCATGATTTGTCACGATCCGAGTTGGCTTTGTCCGCGGCGTAACCGTCTTTAAATAAATACTTTAAGAAACTCCTATGGGAGAAATGCATTGGGATTCATTTCCTGGGCCACTCGTCGTTCTGAAAGGGGGAGGGACTGCGACGCTCTATACTATTGGTCAGTTAATGAAGTTAATAAAACCGTGATGCTGTGATTGTGAACTGAACTAGGCTCCTATTGGTCAGTTAATGAAGTTAATAAGACGTGATGTTGTGATGTTGTGAACTGAACTACGCTCCTATTGGTCAGTTAATGAAGTTAATAAGACGTGATGTTGTGATGTTGTGATGTTGTGAACTGAACTAGGCTCCTATTGGTCAGTTAATAAAACGTGATGCTGTGATGTTGTGATGTTGTGAACTGAACTAGGCTCCTATTGGTCAGTTAATAAAACGTGATGCTGTGATGTTGTGATGTTGTGAACTGAACTAGGCTCCTATTGGTCAGTTAATAAAACGTGATGCTGTGATGTTGTGATGTTGTGAACTGAACTAGGCTCCTATTGGTCAGTTAATAAAACGTGATGCTGTGATGTTGTGATGTTGTGAACTGAACTAGGCTCCTATTGGTCAGTTAATAAAACGTGATGCTGTGATGTTGTGATGTTGTGAACTGAACTAGGCTCCTATTGGTCAGTTAATAAAACGTGATGCTGTGATAGGCTCCCAGTCCAAAGACGGCAGCGGAGGACAGCGTCCGCCTCCTGAAGGAACTCTACCTGTTCGACAACCTCCGCGCCGACCGCACGACCGCGGCACACGGGTAAGAAACGACCGCACGACCGCGGCACACGGGTAAGAACGACCGCACGACTGTACCGACCGCACGACCGCAGCCCACGGGTAAGAACGACCGCACGACTGTACCGACCGCACGACCGCGGCACACGGGTAAGAATATGAATATGAATATGAATATTAATATTAAAGATGTATTTATAACCTCTGTACCGACCGCACGACCGCAGCACACGGGTAAGAATATTAATATTAATATTAATATTAAAGATGTATTTATAACCTCTGTACCGACCGCACGACCGCAGCACACGGGTAAGAATATTAATATTAATATTAATATTAAAGATGTATTTATAACCTCTGTACCGACCGCACGACTGCAGCACACGGGTAAGAATATTAATATTAATATGAATATTAATATTAAAGATGTATTTATAACCTCTGTACCGACCGCACGACTGCAGCACACGGGTAAGAATATTAATATTAATATTAATATTAATATTAAAGATGTATTTATAACCTCTGTACCGACCGCACGACTGCAGCACACGGGTAAGAATATTAATATTAATATTAATATTAATATTAAAGATGTATTTATAACCTCTGTACCGACCGCACGACTGCAGCACACGGGTAAGAATATTAATATTAATATTAATATTAATATTAAAGATGTATTTATAACCTCTGTACCGACCGCACCACCGCGGCACACGGGTAAGAATATTAATATTAAAGATGTAGGACCTTTCTGTGTGGAGTTTGCATGTTCTCCACGTGTCCCCTAGGGTAGGTACCCTCACATGTTCTCCCCGTGTCCCCTAGGGTAGGTACCCTCACATGTTCTCCACGTGTCCCCTAGGGTAGGTACCCTCACATGTTCTCCCCGTGTCCCCTAGGGTAGGTACCCTCACATGTTCTCCCCGTGTCCCCTAGGGTAGGTAGCCTCACATGTTCTCCCCGTGTCCCCTAGGGTAGGTACCCTCACATGTTCTCCCCCTGTCCCCTAGGGTAGGTAGCCTCACATGTTCTCCCCGTGTCCCCTATAGGGTAAGTACCCTCACAAAAAACATGCAGTAATCCTGGTCTCTAAACTGCCTCCCCCTGGCCAGCCGGGGCGCCTGATGGAGGGGAAAGGAACTGGTTGGAATAACGTGTTCCTTCCACGCGCTACGTCCAACCAGGGAAACTCCCCCCTGTCAGGTGTAAAGGAGCAACTTGGACACTCAGGCATGAAGGAAGCATGAGTTCAAGTCCGTTGCTCTCCCCTTGTCCCCCATATATGGGGACTAGGTTGCTCTCCCCTTGTCCCCCATATATGGGGACTAGGTTGGTCTCCCCTTGTCCCCCATATATGGGGACTAGGTTGCTCTCCCCTTGTCCCCCATATATGGGGACTAGGTTGGTCTCCCCTTGTCCCCCATATATGGGGACTAGGTTGGTCTCCCCTTGTCCCCCATATATGGGGACTAGGTTGGTCTCCCCTTGTCCCCCATATATGGGGACTAGGTTGCTCTCCCCATGTCCCCCATATATGGGGACTAGGTTGGTCTCCCCTTGTCCCCCATATATGGGGACTAGGTTGCTCTCCCCTTGTCCCCCATATATGGGGACTAGGTTGGTCTCCCCTTGTCCCCCATATATGGGGACTAGGTTGCTCTCCCCTTGTCCCCCATATATGGGGACTAGGTTGCTCTCCCCTTGTCCCCCATATATGGGGACTAGGTTGCTCTCCCCTTGTCCCCCATATATGGGGACTAGGTTGGTCTCCCCTTGTCCCCCATATATGGGGACTAGGTTGGTCTCCCCTTGTCCCCCATATATGGGGACTAGGTTGGTCTCCCCTTGTCCCCCATATATGGGGACTAGGTTGGTCTCCCCTTGTCCCCCATATATGGGGACTAGGTTGGTCTCCCCTTGTCCCCCATATATGGGGACTAGGTTGCTCTCCCCTTGTCCCCCATATATGGGGACTAGGTTGGTGTCCCCTTGTCCCCCATATATGGGGACTAGGTTGCTCTCCCCTTGTCCCCCATATATGGGGACTAGGTTGGTCTCCCCTTGTCCCCCATATATGGGGACTAGGTTGGTGGAGGGTGTGTAGAGCCCAGGATCACATTAGATGATTGACACAGGGGTGAAAAATGGGTTACAAAATCGTGGGATAAAATATATATATATATATTAAATATGTATTTATATGGCCCGTCTGGTCACCCCCCATCTCTCTCCCCATTTCCTGTCAGTCTACTATCAATCTATCAATAAAGACAGAAAAAATATATATATTTATATAGCAAGGTTTACAGAACAATGATACATGGTAATAAACGAAGACCTGGGATAGTTAATGAGTCATTAAAATAGCAGATCTACAAGCTCATTCTACACAGAATGATCAGTGTTAACCCATTCTGGGAGGGAACCCCTTTTGGTGTTAGCATTACGTTATGCTTTAGCTATTGAAAAATAGCAGATCTACAAGCTCTTAGCGCGCCACCGAGTGGCGCGCTACGAGCTTGTAGATCTGCTATTTTTGAAAAATCGAAGAACGACTGACATAGAAACATAGCTTCTTCAGATAACTGTCTCAGGTCAGAATGGGTTTAAACTGTGTTTGTTTGATGTGCATTATAGGCCATGATGGACCCCCAACATGCTGTACTGTACATACTGTACAATCCTTTGTTCTGTTGGGGTCCATTTGGTTTCCGTTAGTCACACATAGAGGTCCTTTTGGTTCCTCCCTGGACCCGAATGCAGAGGTTTGTTGCTACACTGTGTTAGCGTTTCCTTCCACTAGATGTCAGTGTAAGCCCTTCAGTGACTGAACCTCAAGCTGCTTTGATTCTACAAAATGTCTTCTAAATCCTGACAGTTTTCTGTCAGGAAAAAATAGCAGATCTACAAGCGTTATACTTAAGCTGTTGAAAATTGCAGATCTACAAGCTCATAGATCAGCTTGTAGATCTGCTATTTTTCAACGGCTAAAAGTATAACATAATGCTGAAGCAGAACCAGCTCTGCTTCATTTCATCACATTTCTGTTTTTTTTTCCTGTTTTAATTCAATGCCTACTGTACTGTACTGTACTGTACTGTACTGTGCTGTGCTGTGCTGTGCTGTGCTGTGCTGTGCTGTGCTGTGCAGTGCAGTGCAGTGCAGTGCAGTGCAGTGCTGTGCTGTGCTGTGCTGTGCAGTGCTGTGCAGTGCAGTGCAGTGCAGTGCAGTGCAGTGCAGTGCAGTGCAGTGCTGTGCTGTGCTGTGCTGGGCTGTGCTGGGCTGTGCTGGGCTGTGCTGTGCTGTGCTGTGCTGTGCTGTGCTGTGCAGTGCAGTGCAGTGCAGTGCTGTGCAGTGCAGTGCAGTGCAGTGCAGTGCAGTGCAGTGCAGTGCAGTGCAGTGCAGTGCAGTGCAGTGCAGTGCAGTGCAGTGCAGTGCAGTGCAGTGCAGTGCAGTGCAGTGCAGTGCAGTGCTGTGCTGTGCTGTGCTGGGCTGTGCTGGGCTGTGCTGGGCTGTGCTGTGCTGTACTTGTGTACAAGATTTCACATGAGCCACAAAATCACAAAATGTGTTTCAGTGTCGATTTCGTTGATGAAAAGTGTTTGTGGAATTCCTTCTTCACTGACAAACTAAATATAAAACTATCCTATGAATTCCTTCTTCACTGACAAACTAAATATAAAACTAACCTATGAATTCCTTCTTCACTGACAAACTAAATATAAAACTATCCTATGAATTCCTTCTTCACTGACAGACTAAATATAAAACTAACCTATGAATTCCTTCTTCACTGACAGAAACTAAATATAAAACTATAAAAACTTAAACTATAAAACTTGGTGCGTGCGTGCGTGCGTGCGTGCGTGCTTGGGCACGTGCGTGCGTGCGTTTACCGAACGCACTGAATCCTGCTACATATCATTTTCATCTCTTATTGTTCTTAAACAATAAAGTATTGACCATCAAATCATACCAGAAGTGGATTGGATGAATAAATTACTCAGCCCTCAAAGGAACAGTACACGAGTGGTTTGGCTTGATAGAATATATGCTGAATAAATATCCTCTTTGTTTGATAGAATATATGCTAAATAAATAAATAGCTTGATAGAATATATGCTAAATAAATAAATATCTTGATAGAATATATGCTAAATAAATAAATATCTTGATAGAATATATGCTAAATAAATAAATATCTTGATAGAATATATGCTAAATAAATAAATAGCTTGATAGAATATTTGCTAAATAAATAAATATCTTGATAGAATAATGCTAAATAAATAAATATCTTGATAGAATATATGCTAAATAAATAAATATCCTCTTTGTTGGATGGATTCCAGAATCACACTGATTGAGCTCTCTGGGAATTAGTATGGAAATGGAAACCAGACTGTTCAATCAATACCTTTTCATTCGGTCTCGCTCCCCGTGTACAACTTATCAATATGATGTGTGTGTGTGTGTGTGTGTGTGTGTGTGTGTGTGTGTGTATCTGTGTGTGTGTGTGTGTAGGCCAGGGGTCATCAATGTGCATAACCTTTTGTGTCGCTAAATCCCACCCCAAAAAATGATTGTCCAATGCCAATTCAAGTAGTTTAGCAACTGTTGCTATGCAGGTCAGGCTGTGTTGTTGAACACACACACAGCTTAACGTCATGGCTGTGTTGTTGAACACACACACAGCTTAACGTCATGGCTGTGTTGTTGAACACACACACAGCTTAACGTCATGGCTGTGTTGAACACACACACACACACACAGCTTAACGTCATGGCTGTGTTGTTGAACACACACACACAGCTTAACGTCATGGCTGTGTTGTTGAACACACACACAGCTTAACGTCATGGCTGTGTTGTTGAACACACACACACAGCTTAACGTCATGGCTGTGTTGTTGAACACACACACAGCTTAACGTCATGGCTGTGTTGTTGAACACACAGACAGCTTAACGTCATGGCTGTGTTGTTGAACACACACACAGCTTAACGTCATGGCTGTGTTGTTGAACACACACACAGCTTAACGTCATGGCTGTGTTGTTGAACACACACACAGCTTAACGTCATGGCTGTGTTGTTGAACACACACACACAGCTTAACGTCATGGCTGTGTTGTTGAACACACACACAGCTTAACGTCATGACTGTGTTGTTGAACACACACACAGCTTAACGTCATGGCTGTGTTGTTGAACACACAGACAGCTTAACGTCATGGCTGTGTTGTTGAACACACACACAGCTTAACGTCATGGCTGTGTTGTTGAACACACAGACAGCTTAACGTCATGGCTGTGTTGTTGAACACACACACAGCTTAACGTCATGGCTGTGTTGTTGAACACACACAGCTTAACGTCATGGCTGTGTTGTTGAACACACACACAGCTTAACGTCATGGCTGTGTTGTTGAACACACACAGCTTAACGTCATGGCTGTGTTGTTGAACACACACACAGCTTAACGTCATGGCTGTGTTGTTGAACACACACACAGCTTAACGTCATGGCTGTGTTGTTGAACACACACAGCTTAACGTCATGGCTGTGTTGTTGAACACACACACAGCTTAACGTCATGGCTGTGTTGTTGAACACACACACAGCTTAACGTCATGGCTGTGTTGTTGAACACACACACAGCTTAACGTCATGGCTGTGTTGTTCAACACACACACAGCTTAACGTCATGGCTGTGTTGTTGAACACACACACAGCTTAACGTCATGGCTGTGTTGTTCAACACACACACAGCTTAACGTCATGGCTGTGTTGTTGAACACACACAGCTTAACGTCATGGCTGTGTTGTTGAACACACACACAGCTTAACGTCATGGCTGTGTTGTTGAACACACACAGCTTAACGTCATGGCTGTGTTGTTGAACACACACACACAGCTTAACGTCATGGCTGTGTTGTTGAACACACACAGCTTAACGTCATGGCTGTGTTGTTGAACACACACAGCTTAACGTCATGGCTGTGTTGTTGAACACACACACAGCTTAACGTCATGGCTGTGTTGTTGAACACACACACAGCTTAACGTCATGGCTGTGTTGTTGAACACACACACACAGCTTAACGTCATGGCTGTGTTGTTGAACACACACACATAGCTTAACGTCATGGCTGTGTTGTTGAACACACACACATAGCTTAACGTCATGGCTGTGTTGTTGAACACACACAGCTTAACGTCATGGCTGTGTTGTTGAACACACACAGCTTAACGTCATGGCTGTGTTGTTGAACACACACACAGCTTAACGTCATGGCTGTGTTGTTGAACACACACAGCTTAACGTCATGGCTGTGTTGTTGAACACACACACACAGCTTAACGTCATGGCTGTGTTGTTGAACACACACACAGCTTAACGTCATGGCTGTGTTGTTGAACACACACACAGCTTAACGTCATGGCTGTGTTGTTGAACACACACACACACACACACACACACACACACACACACAGCTTAACGTCATGGCTGTGTTGTTGAACACACACACAGCTTAACGTCATGGCTGTGTTGTTGAACACACACAGCTTAACGTCATGGCTGTGTTGTTGAACACACACACTTACCATGTCCGGCGGTCGTTAAAGTTGATTGAGTTGGATACTGTTTCTCCCTCTCTGTCATTTCCTCGTATTTATATTTATATTTCCTCCATTTCTAGTTTATTGAAATAATGTCATGCATATTTGTCTTACCAGCTCAGTGGCCTTGTGGTTAGAGTGTCTGCCCTGAGACTGGGAGGTCGGGGTTCGATCCCCGGCCGGGTCATACCAAAGACTGTAAAAATGGGACCCAGTGCCTCCCTGCTTGACACTCAGCATCAAGGGTTGGATTGGGGGTAAGTCCCTGTGACATACTAGCGTCATGTCCAGGGGGTGTACTTGTACATCAAGCTGCCTCATGCTACAGAAACAGGAGATAGGCTCCTGCCCTATGGGCCTCATGGCTACAGAAACAGGAGATAGGCTCCTGCCCTATGGGCCTCATGGCTACAGAAACAGGAGATAGGCTCCTGCCCCTATGGGCCATTGGGCCTCATGGCTACAGAAACAGGAGATAGGCTCCTGCCCCTATGGGCCATTGGGCCTCATGGCTCGGCAAGGCTACTTACTTACTTATATTTGTCCAGTGCGTAGCCTACTGCAGGCCCTCAATAATGTTTTATGCAAAATAGTAAAAAAGAAAACAAGGCACTGGCTTTAATTGTGTCCTAAGACTCCTCAGTGTCCTGTGTCTGGTCTCAGGTCAGAATGGGTTAATTGTGTCCTCAGACTCCTCAGTGTTCTGTGTCTGGTCTCAGGTCAGAATGGGTTAATTGTGTCCTAAGACTCCTCAGTGTACTGTGTCTGGTCTCAGGTCAGAATGGGTTAATTGTGTCCTCAGACTCCTCAGTGTTCTGTGTCTGGTCTCAGGTCAGAATGGGTTAATTGTGTCCTCAGACTCCTCAGTGTACTGTGTCTGGTCTCAGGTCAGAATGGGTTAATTGTGTCCTCAGACTCCTCAGTGTTCTGTGTCTGGTCTCAGGTCAGAATGGGTTAATTGTGTCCTCAGACTCCTCAGTGTACTGTGTCTGGTCTCAGGTCAGAATGGGTTAATTGTGTCCTAAGACTCCTCAGTGTCCTGTGTCTGGTCTCAGGTCAGAATGGGTTAATTGTGTCCTAAGACTCCTCAGTGTACTGTGTCTGGTCTCAGGTCAGAATGGGTTAATTGTGTCCTCAGACTCCTCAGTGTTCTGTGTCTGGTCTCAGGTCAGAATGGGTTAATTGTGTCCTAAGACTCCTCAGTGTCCTGTGTCTGGTCTCAGGTCAGAATGGGTTAATTGTGTCCTAAGACTCCTCAGTGTTCTGTGTCTGGTCTCAGGTCAGAATGGGTTAATTGTGTCCTCAGACTCCTCAGTGTTCTGTGTCTGGTCTCAGGTCAGAATGGGTTAATTGTGTCCTCAGACTCCTCAGTGTACTGTGTCTGGTCTCAGGTCAGAATGGGTTAATTGTGTCCTAAGACTCCTCAGTGTCCTGTGTCTGGTCTCAGGTCAGAATGGGTTAATTGTGTCCTAAGACTCCTCAGTGTCCTGTGTCTGGTCTCAGGTCAGAATGGGTTCATTGTGTCCTAAGACTCCTCAGTGTACTGTGTCTGGTCTCAGGTCAGAATGGGTTAATTGTGTCCTAAGACTCCTCAGTGTTCTGTGTCTGGTCTCAGGTCAGAATGGGTTAATTGTGTCCTAAGACTCCTCAGTGTACTGTGTCTGGTCTCAGGTCAGAATGGGTTAATTGTGTCCTCAGACTCCTCAGTGTTCTGTGTCTGGTCTCAGGTTGGAGTTGAGGGTTCCCTTCCTGGACCACAGGTTCACAGCATACTACCTGTCCCTGCCCGACGAGATGAGGACGCCCAAGGTCAGTGCACTGTCCTCCCTCATCTCTGCGTGCGTGCGTGCGTGCGTGCGTGCGTGCGTGCGTGCGTGCGTGCGTGACTCAGCACTGTTTTCCAGTGATGCTCAAGACACTTCTATTTTCAGCACATTTCAACAACACGGCAATACAATGTTTCACAGAAACAATAATTATTATTATTATTATTATGAATGATGATTATTAAATATTGTTCCATTATGCCGGTGTCTCCAGAACGGCGTGGAGAAGCACCTCCTCAGAGACTCCTTCAAAGGGTTAAACCTGATCCCTGACGAGATCCTGTGGAGGAGGAAGGAGGCCTTCAGCGACGGAGTCATGTCCGTCAAGAAGTCCTGGTACACCGTGCTGCAGGAGCACCTGGAGGCCGAGGTGGGTACTGCACTCTTAGACTTAGATAGCATCTGATACAGACTTATAGCATGTTATGTAGACGGCACTATAATTGCATTGTATATAGTCATAGCACGCCATAGTACATATGTACTGTATAGCATAGTAGTATATATATATATAGCTTATATGTATAGTCTCATAATATAGATATTCCACTGTTACTTTCTTAGCTTACGCATGTTTTATGATAAATGCTTTTGTGATGTATTCCCATGCTTTTGTTCCTGATTATTGTAAGTCGCTCTGGATTAAGAGCGTCTGATAAATGCCTAAATTGTAAATTGTAAATTGCAGTCTGTAGTCCATCTAGCAGTCTGTAGTCCATCTAGCAGTCTGTAGTCCTATAGGGGCACCTAGAGGCCAAGGTGGGTACTGCAGTCTGTAGTCCTATAGGGGGCACCTAGAGGCCGAGGTGGGTACTGCAGTCTGTAGTCCTATAGGGGGCACCTAGAGGCCGAGGTGGGTACTGCAGTCTGTAGTCCTATAGGAGCACCTAGAGGCCGAGGTGGGTACTGCAGTCTGTAGTCCTATAGGAGGCACCTGGAGGCCGAGGTGGGTACTGCAGTCTGTAGTCCTATAGGGGCACCTAGAGGCCGAGGTGGGTACTGCAGTCTGTAGTCCTATAGGGGGCACCTGTAGGCTGAGGTGGGTACTGCAGTCTGTAGTCCTATAGGGGGCACCTAGAGGCCGAGGTGGGTACTGCAGTCTGTAGTCCTATAGGGGGCACCTAGAGGCCGAGGTGGGTACTGCAGTCTGTAGTCCTATAGGGGGCACCTGGAGGCTGAGGTGGGTACTGCAGTCTGTAGTCCTATAGGGGCACCTAGAGGCTGAGGTGGGTACTGCAGTCTGTAGTCCTATAGGGGCACCTAGAGGCCGAGGTGGGTACTGCAGTCTGTAGTCCTATAGGGGGCACCTAGAGGCCAAGGTGGGTACTGCAGTCTGTAGTCCTATAGGGGGCACCTAGAGGCCGAGGTGGGTACTGCAGTCTGTAGTCCTATAGGGGCACCTGGAGGCCGAGGTGGGTACTGCAGTCTGTAGTCCTATAGGGGGCACCTAGAGGCCAAGGTGGGTACTGCAGTCTGTAGTCCTATAGGGGCACCTAGAGGCTGAGGTGGGTACTGCAGTCTGTAGTCCTATAGGGGGCACCTAGAGGCTGAGGTGGGTACTGCAGTCTGTAGTCCTATAGGGGCACCTGGAGGCTGAGGTGGGTACTGCAGTCTGTAGTCCTATAGGGGGCACCTAGAGGCCAAGGTGGGTACTGCAGTCTGTAGTCCTATAGGGGCACCTGGAGGCTGAGGTGGGTACTGCAGTCTGTAGTCCTATAGGGGGCACCTAGAGGCCGAGGTGGGTACTGCAGTCTGTAGTCCTATAGGGGCACCTGGAGGCCGAGGTGGGTACTGCAGTCTGTAGTCCTATAGGGGGCACCTAGAGGCCGAGGTGGGTACTGCAGTCTGTAGTCCTATAGGGGCACCTAGAGGCCGAGGTGGGTACTGCAGTCTGTAGTCCTATAGGGGCACCTGGAGGCCGAGGTGGGTACTGCAGTCTGTAGTCCTATAGGGACACCTAGAGGCCAAGGTGGGTACTGCAGTCTGTAGTCCTATAGGGGCACCTAGAGGCCGAGGTGGGTACTGCAGCCTGTAGTCCTATAGGGGCACCTAGAGGCCGAGGTGGGTACTGCAGTCTGTAGTCCTATAGGGGCATCATTTATGAAGTCGTTTCGCAGAAGTGGTTGTATGCTATGTGTGGGATTATGTGGGCCGGCGGTGGATCAGCGGTAGAGTGACCGGTTCGATCCCTGTGGGTTCCCCCAGAGTTAGTGTCAAAAGTGTCCTTGAGCAAGACTCTGAATCCCTGATTGCTCCCAATGTGCTGGTTGGTGCCTTGCATGGTTTCCACTGTCATCGGTGTGTGAATGTGTGTGTGAATGGGTGATTGTAGTGCACAATCTATGTAAAGGTGTGTGTGAATGGGTCAATGTAATGCACAATCTATGTAAAGGTGTGTGGATGTGTGTGAATGGGTAAATATAATGCACAATCTATGTAAAGGTGTGTGTGTGTGTGTGTGTGTGTGTGTGTGTGTGTGTGTGTGTGTGTGTGTGTGTGTGTGTGTGTGTGTGTGTGTGTGTGTGTGTGTGTGTGTGAATGTGTGTGTGTGCAATCTATGTAAAGCGCCTTGGATAAAGGTGCTAAATAAAATGCACCATTTACCATTATCTGACCAGGTACCATTTGATTGGGCAAAACCTTACATATTCTAAATTATACTAAATGTCTATTGGTTCAATACAAGTAAAATAATATAGCCATATTACAACTTATGAATCTTGAACCTTAATCCATTTTGACCTGAGGCTGATTCTAAACATTTTCAAGATTTTTCAAAAAATAGCAGATCTAGTGCCGCACTACGAGCTTGTAGATCTGCTATTTTTCAGCAGCTAAAGTATGACAATGCTTACATGTAGTGGTCATATATAAATATAGCAGATCTACAAGCTCATAGCAGGCCACCGAGTGGTGCGCTACAAGCTTGTAGGTCTGCTATTTTTGAAAAATTGAAGAGCGACTGACGTAGAAGACATTTTTAGAATCTGATCTCAGGTCAGAATGGGTTAAATGTACTATGGTGGGAGCTATCCATGGTGCTGAAGTGTGTAACAGTGTAGGAGCTATCCATGGTGCTGAAGTGTGTAACACTGTGTGGGAGCTATCCATGGTGCTGAAGTGTGTAACATTGTAGGAGCTATCCATGGTGCTGAAGTGTGTAACACTGTAGGAGCTATCCATGGTGCTGAAGTGTGTAACAGTGTAGGAGCTATCCATGGTGCTGAAGTGTGTAACACTGTGGGAGCTATCCATGGTGCTGAAGTGTGTAACAGTGTAGGAGCTATCCATGGTGCTGAAGTGTGTAACACTGTGTAGGAGCTATCCATGGTGCTGAAGTGTGTAACACTGTAGGAGCTATCCATAGTGCTGAAGTGTCTAACACTTGGAGCTATCCATGGTGCTGAAGTGTGTAACAGTGTAGGAGCTATCCATGGTGCTGAAGTGTGTAACAGTGTAGGAGCTATCCATGGTGCTGCAGTGTCTAACACTGGGAGCTATCCATGGTGCTGAAGCAACACTGTGTAGTTGCTGAATGCAACAGGGGTTCCCGCCCAGGATGGGTTAAGGCAACTAAAACAATTGTAAAGGTTGTTTTTGCCATAATAGTGAATAACGAGGCAGTTGTGTTTGAATCTCTCTCTCCCTCTCTCTCTCTCTCTCTCTCTCCTGGCGTGATGGTAGAGAAATGGATAGCGATTATCTCTCAAAGAGATTATAATTTACATTAACTGACAGGCTTGTTCACACCTGGAACCTGTTCTCACTGCACACCACAGTCCCTGGGGAGGGGGAGGTGTGTGTGTGTGTGTGTGTGTGTGTGTGTGTGTACGTGCGGTCCCCCCCCCCCCATACTGTATTGTTCGTCTAGAGTCCTGATCAGCAGGCTGTCCGTTATGTTTGAGTGACGGACGATTGATTTCCACCAGGAAATTAAGAGCTGTTTTGTTTCGCCGCTCCCACGCCCGTCTTTTCATAGCACGCGGTCGCCCCTTACCGCATCCCCGCCGTTTCGCCATTCCCACGGATGTCTCTCTTAGCGTGCACGTGGCCTGCATGTGCACGTGCATCCCGTGGAGAGCGCTGCGATAAGTGCTGCCTTCACCCCGAGCCCGTTTAGCTCAACGCCGCTCCTCCACCGCGCTCTCACGCCATTCGTTAGCGGCGGCATGCTGTCAATCACTGCAGCGTTAGAGACGTACGTATTCTCACTCATAACAACAGCAGCCTGGAGGACGCAGTGGGCACACACACACACACACACACGCACACACACACACACGCACGCACGCAAGCACGCACGCACGCACGCACACACACACACACAGTACATTCAGGTTAGCCACTGATGCATTGCTCATCATTAGGGAGCAGCAACATGTGGTAAATGGACTGCATTTATTCATGGACGGTGTTTTCTCCATCACGTTGTGGCTGATTTTTAGACTTTATGAAAATAGCAGATCTACAAGCTCACAGATTTTAGGCCCAACCTGGCCCTGAAACGTCGGGTCGGGTTTGGGTCTCTCTCTACTGTCTAAGTGAAGGTCTCTCTCTCTCTCTCTCTCTCTCTCTCTCTCTCTCTCTCTACTGTCTAAGACTTAGACAGGAGATCTTCTCAGTTCTCATTGTATGCTAGTTACTGCCATTCAGGATGGAAAATGAAATCCATTTGGATTTGGGGAGAAGTAGTTTCATAAGGGGCTGGTATGAAGTAAAGAACATGTATTTTCATAAGGGGCTGGTATGAAGTACTTGATATAAAGAGAACATGTTCAGTTCACTAGTCTACACTCTACTCTACACCTGCCTTCATTTCATCTGATTGTCTGTCTGGCAGGCACTTAACAAGCCATCGTTAACTGTGTCTGTTAGAGAGAGGGGCCGAGAAGAGTGGCTTTGCTCAACTTGATTTATACTTATATTCTCCACTCTGATGAAGGTACATGTTCGATATATCATGCAGCCTTACGTATTAGCCTATATTTACCTATTATTGCTTGAGGCAGGCGGGCCGCATAAGACGACGTCGCGGGCTGCATGCGGACCGCGGATCACCAGTTTGACACCCCTGGTCTAAGTGAAGGTCTCTCTCTCTCTCTCTCTCTCTCTACTGTCTAAGTGAAGGTCTCTCTCTCTCTCTCTCTCTCTCTCTCTCTCTCTCTCTCTCTCTCTCTCCTGTCTAAGTGAAGGTCTCTCTCTCTCTCTCTCTCTCTCTCTCTCCTGTCTAAGTGAAGGTCTCTCTCTCTCTCTCTCTCTCCAAGGTGAATGACGCCCAGTTGGAGACCGCCCCCCAGACCTTCTCCCACCTCCCCCCCGGCACCAAGGAGGCCTTCTACTTCCGCCAGGTGTTTGAGCGGTTCTTCCCGGGCCGCTCCGCCTGGACGCCCCACTACTGGATGCCCCGCTGGATCAGCGCCACCGACCCCTCGGCCCGGACCCTGTCCATCTACACGCCCGACAAGGAGCTCTGAGAGGTGACCCTATGGTGGTCCATCTGACCCCCATGGGTGACCCTACGGGTCAGACCCATGGGTGACCCTACGGGCCAGACCCATGGGTGACCCTACGGGCCAGACCCATGGGTGACCCTACGGGCCAGACCCATGGGTGACCCTATGGGTCAGACCCATGGGGTGACCCTACGGGTCAGACCCATAGGGTCACCCATGGGGTGACCCTATGGGCCAGACCCATGGTGTGACCCTACAGCTGGTCAGATATACTGTATCACATTGTAAAGCTACTGTACTGGTTCCCGAACTTTTTCATGTCAAGGACCCCCAAATGGACACATAGTTAGCCCGCAGACCCCCATTAGAAAACATATGCCACAGACCCCCCCCTTCCCCAGGTTTGATCTGCATTAGGCTACGGACCCCCATTAGAAAACATATGCCACGGACCCCCCCCCCCCCATTAGGCCACGGACCCCCCCATAAGAGAAGAATTCCAAGGACGTTTATAAACCTTTTAGCATTGCTCCAGCTAGCATAGCCCCTCCTCCTTCTCCAACGGCCATGTTTTATTTTCTAAATCCAGCTCCGTTTAGCCTTCATTAGAACCAGGTTTTCAGAGCGCCGTGTCTCCAAAGGTTAGAGAGCTGTCCATGGTGCGCCGGCACGCACCCGACCATCGTAAACAGCTGGTTGTGGTCTGTTAAGACTCACCCTGTGTCTCCAGACATGTGTGGTCGGTTAAAACTCACCCCAGACATATGTGGTCGGTTAAGACTCACCCTGTGTCTCCAGACATGCGTACGGTTAGGATTAAGTTGGGGCACGTCGAACCAAAGATATACAGTCAGCTTGTAAGCTAACGATTTAGCCATCTATGCAAGACAGACTTCAGCTGGTTCCTTCCCTGCTAGTATGTTTAAAAGAACAGACAGACTTCAGCTGGTTCCTTCCCTGCTAGTATGTTTAAAAGAACAGACAGACTTCAGCTGGTTCCTTCCCTGCTAATATGTTTAAAAGAACAGACAGACTTCAGCTGGTTCCTTCCCTGCTAGTATGTTTAAAAGAACAGACAGACTTCAGCTGGTTCCTTCCCTGCTAGTATGTTTAAAAGAACAGACAGACTTCAGCTGGTTCCTTCCCTGCTAGTATGTTTAAAAGACAGACAGACTTCAGCTGGTTCCTTCCCTGCTAGTATGTTTAAAAGACAAGAGAGACTTCAGCTGGTTCCTTCCCTGCTAATATGTTTAAAAGAACAGACAGACTTCAGCTGGTTCCTTCCCTGCTAATATGTTTAAAAGAACAGACAGACTTCAGCTGGTTCCTTCCCTGCTAATATGTTTAAAAGACAAGACAGACTTCAGCTGGTTCCTTCCCTGCTAGTATGTTTAAAAGAACAGACAGACTTCAGCTGGTTCCTTCCCTGCTAATATGTTTAACCCATTCTGAACGGGCACCCATTTTGGTGTTGGCATCATGTTATGCTTTAGCTATTGAAAAATAGCAGATCTACAAGCTCATATCGCGCCACCGAGTGGCGCGATACGAGCTTGTAGGTCTGCTATTTTTGAAAAAAATCGAAGAGCGACTGACATTTTTAGAATCTGATCTCGGGTCAAAATGGGTTGATCAGACCAGTGTGTGTCTGGCGGAAACCTCGTATGAATCTGATCTCAGGTCAGAATGGGTTAAAGTTAAAGTACCCCACCCTGGGGGGACAGACAGGGCCTTCTATGTCTCTGCCCCCACCCTGGGGGGACAGACAGGGCCTTCTATGTCTCTGCCCCCACCCTGGGGGGGACAGACAGGGCCTTCTATGACTCTGTCCCCACCCTGGGGGGACAGACAGGGCCTTCTATGTCTCTGCCCTCTCGGCCTTCTATGAATCTGATCTCGGGTCAGAATGGGTTAATCAGACCAGTGTGTGTCCATGTGGAAACCTGGTATGAATCTGATTTCAGGTCAGAATGGGTTAAAAGACAAGACAGACTTCAGCTGGTTCCTTCCCTGTTAGTATGTTTAAAAGTCAGCTACACAAATTATATTTACCATCATGGTCTGCTGGTATATTTTAAGTTATAACTTCATCATTTAATGTCTGTTTGGACTGGACTGGTGTGTCGTCATTAATAATAGCCTTATTATCATGCTGTCTGGTCAGCAAGCCTTAACCAATATCTACCTTTATTCATTCATTCATTGCAAATGTATGTATTTGTATAAACATGGAAATGTCTAGCATTGTCAGAAATAAATTAAAAATACATTTTAAATAAACATTGTACTTTCAATGTATTTACCACCTCTAAAAACCTCTGAAGATTGAATTAGTATAGTGTCTAAAATCCTTTTAACAGTGTTATAAAAAGAAGAGGGTGGGGGCCTTAGTTTTTATTTCTTTTAGGAATAAATCATATTTCTATCTGTTGCTATGGGAACGGATAGATTTAAATGCACACTGTGATCAATCATAACGATAGATCATTATCATCACGATAGATATTATCAATAATAGTAATCATTACTCATTATGATCACAGAAAATCAATTACAAATGTAATTATCATCATCAGTCAGAATAAAGTGTTGTTTGAATCAATCAAAGTCTATAATCTATATAACTGTCAGCTTTGAGGACGGCTACATTTTAAATGTGTTTTTAACTCATTTTACTTCAACTTGACAAAACCATATTCGTCGTCGATGTCGAGCCAAACCGTTCCTTTTTTATTAATTATTTTAAAAGAATAATAAAAAATAGTGACAGTAGACTTAACTGTAGTCGATCTACAAGCCCATGACGTGTCGCAGAGCTTGTTGATCTGCTATTTTAGTCTTATCTAGGAGGCAAAACAAAACATAAAGAATAGTTTGATTTTTTCACAACAGACAGACACAAGGAGTGTGTGTGTGTGTGTGTGTGTGTGTGTGTGTGTGTGTGTGTGTGTGTGTGTGTGTGTGTGTGTGTGTGTGTGTGTGTGTGTGTGTGTGTGTGTGTGTGTGTGTGTGTGTGTGTGTGCGCGTGCGTGCATGTGAAAATGGATAAAACTAGTGAGATATGAACCAGATCTAAGCTTAAATCACATTTTGTCAGAACATGGAACATGATATTTTAACCCATTCTGAACGGGAAACCCATTTTGGTTTAGCTATTGAAAAATAGCAGATCTACAAGATCTAGCAGATCTACAAGCTCGAGCTTGTAGATCTGCTATTTTTGAAAAATCGAAGAACGACTGACATTTTTTTTAATCTGATCTCAGGTCAGAATGGTTCAATCAGACCAGTGTGTGTCCAGTGGAAACCTCGTATGAATCTGATCTCAGGTCAGAATGGGTTAAACCATAACTCATCATCTCCAGGTGTAAACATTCACATATTATTATCATTGTTTTCATGATAACTGCTGCTGGAACGATCTGAGAATGACCTGACATGCGTTTGCTCTGTGATTGTGTTGGTGGTGTGTAGTACCTCTCTCATCCACCAGAGTGCTCTCATTCCCCATGTATGCTGATCATTACTAGATAATAGATGTACTGGTTATTAATACTTTATATTAAACACAGGCCTAGAATGCATTATAAACATAATGATAATTGTAATTACAAGCACTGATGTATATTTGTGCAATAATTAATCATACTAGTCATTACTGTAATGACCTATAAGGTCAATAATCAAATATCAGGACTGCTGGACAGACATGGACTTTTATTTTGCAAGGATCATAGTTTATATATATAACGGGTCCATTTGGTTCCCATCTATACATCGTTTAGCTGGTGACCAATCAGGATCTCCCCATCTAGACCACTTCTGGAGAGGTTTGGGTTGTCTTACCTCATGCCATGATGTAACTCCAAATGTGGACAAGAAATCAAAAACTAAAAATGGCTCCAGTGTTCAGAAATAATTGATGATTCAAAATATTCTCCTCGTTGACCTATAGGCCTCACTCACACTGTTGCAACATGTACACAACATGTGTCTTCTACAAGGTCGTAGCGCGGCACTCAATGACCACTTATATTAAAGGTATATTCAGTGATTTCACTCAAAAAACCGTAGGTTTCGTTTTTGGCTGTGGGACCCAGCCTTTCGTCCAATCAGGATAGAGAGCCAAAAACGAAACCTAAGGTTTTTTGACCCCCAGGGGTTAACTGGGGACAGGGAGGAACTCCTTATATGGTCAGCACACTCTATAGTAGGGAGGATTATCACAACAAAACAAAAAAATAAGTGATATTTGAATTAAGTGAAATCACTGAATATACCTTTAAGTATGTAAATGCATTTGAGTTGCATTTATCTAGATCTAATAATCAAGTATACAATGTGCTTAAGTATAACATATTGTTATGAATCACGACCATCTGAGTGCTTTTAACTGCGAGTATATTGTGTTACTAATAGATAACCACATTAAAAGTGTTTAAATATATAATGCATCACAGAAACTATAGCTTGATAGAAAGTGTTTCCCAGAATGCTGTACCTCGTCCACAACAAACTGTCGCCAGAATAAGAACGGAGAAATTCATTCGATAAGGAAAATAGTTTTAATATAATTCAGTGACATCATCATCACGACAGCATCTTTCTCCAATAAATAATGACGTCACTTTGAAACAGGAATGTGAAGAACAACCGAAGCCACCGTCTCTGAACCCAACATTATTAACCCATTATTAACCCAACGTTATTTACTCACAGAGTCAGAACAGGTTATTGAGACTCTATGCAGTGATTCTGAAAATCTAAACCATTTCACTGGCGTGGAATTACATTCTTGAGCACACATGAAATAACACATTCTATTCCATTGTAGTGTGGGATTGGGTTGGGTGTGGTTTTGAGTGTGTTTGATGGGGGTTGTGTTGGGTGGGGTTGAGGGGGTTGTGTTGGGTGGGGTTGAGGGGGTTGTGTTGGGTGTGGTTGTGTTGGGTGGGGTTGGGGGGTTGTGTTGGGTGTGGTTGTGTTGGGTGGGGTTGAGGGGGTTGTGTTGGGTGTGGTTGGGTGTAATGACGTTGCCACACACAGGTAAACGGTGTGGTTGAGGCGGTTGTGTTGGGTGTGGTTGGGTGGGGTTGAGGGGGTTGGGTGTGGTTGTGTTGGGTGTAATGACGGAGCCCCACACAGGTAAACTCACTCACTGCTATACATCAGTACAAGGTGAACAGAACACTGATCCTACATCAGTACAAGGTGAACAGAACACTGATCCTACATCAGTACAAGGTGAACAGAACACTGATCCTACATCAATACAAGGTGAACAGAACACTGATCCTACATCAGACTAACATCTACAGGTTCCAAGGTCGAAGGAGGGCAAAGGAAAAGCAGCGCAGCGAGGTTCTGTGATGACATGTGAGCGTTACGGACGAGATCCGAGGAGGAACCAGCAGGAACCAGCAGGTACTGGCGGTGACCTAGTCACTGAAGCTTTCTCCCCGGAGAAAGCTTCAGTGACTCCCCGCTATGATGCTGGCCAAGCCAGGCTAGCGGGGACCAGCAGGGACTCAGCGTTTCCTCTCCAGGTCTTGTATTGTGCTCCAGTCGTACAGATCTGCAGGAGAAACACACAATACAATACAAACATTAGAACTATCCCATTGAGACGAAGCGGGGTGCTGCTATGGGCTATAGTTCCAAACATTGGAACTATCCCATTGAGACGAAGCGGGGTGTCTATGGGCTATAGTTACAAACATTGGAACTATCCCATTGAGACAAAGCGGGGTGCTGCTATGGGCTATAGTTCCAAACATTGGAACTATCCCATTGAGACGAAGCGGGGTGCTGTGGGCTATAGTTCCAAACATTGGAACTATCCCATTGAGACGAAGCGGGGTGCTATGGGCTATAGTTCCAAACATTGGAACTATCCCATTGAGACGAAGCGGGGTGCTGTGGGCTATAGTTCCAAACATTGGAACTATCCCATTGAGACGAAGCGGGGTGCTGTGGGCTATAGTTCCAAACATTGGAACTATCCCATTGAGACGAAGCGGGGTGCTGCTATGGGCTATAGTTCCAAACATTGGAACTATCCCATTGAGACAAAGCGGGGTGCCTATGGGCTATAGTTCCAAACATTGGAACTATCCCATTGAGACAAAGCGGGGTGCCTATGGGCTATAGTTCCAAACATTGGAACTATCCCATTGAGACAAAGCGGGGTGCTATGGGCTATAGTTCCAAACATTGGAACTATCCCATTGAGACGAAGCGGGGTGCCCTATGGGCTATAGTTCCACACATTGGAACTATCCCATTGAGACAAAGCGGGGTGCTGCTATGGCTATAGTTACAAACATTGGAACTATCCCATTGAGATAGAATGAGCACTTCCTCATTCCATTGTTACAGTGGGAGTCAACGCTAGTGTCGCCACTCTCCTACTAGATTACTCAGAAGCACTGAGAAAACTGTTCTTCTTTGTCCTTTTTTTCAAACTTGACTACGGTAGCGGTGGTCTCAAAAACATGAGGGAAACTTTGACAGAAAAAGACTCGCTCACCGTCTAGAAAAAGACTCGCTCACCGTCTAGAAAAAGACTCGCTCACCGTCTAGAAAAAGACTCGCTCACCGTCTAGAAAAAGACTCGCTCACCGTCTAGAAAAAGACTCGCTCACCGTCTAGAAAAAGACTCGCTCACCGTCTAGAAAAAGACTCGCTCACCGTCTAGAAAAAGACTCGCTCACCGTCTAGAAAAAGACTCGCTCACCGTCTAGAAAAAGACTCGCTCACCGTCTAGAAAAAGACTCGCTCACCGTCTAGAAAAAGACTCGCTCACCATCTAGAAAAAGACTCGCTCACCGTCTAGAAAAAGACTCGCTCACCGTCTAGAAAAAGACTCGCTCACCGTCTAGAAAAAGACTCGCTCACCGTCTAGAAAAAGACTCGCTCACCGTCTAGAAAAAGACTCGCTCACCGTCTAGAAAAAGACTCGCTCACCGTCTAGAAAAAGACTCGCTCACCGTCTAGAAAAAGACTCGCTCACCGTCTAGAAAAAGACTCGCTCACCGTCTAGAAAAAGACTCGCTCACCGTCTAGAAAAAGACTCGCTCACCGTCTAGAAAAAGACTCGCTCACCGTCTAGAAAAAGACTCGCTCACCGTCTAGAAAAAGACTCGCTCACCGTCTAGAAAAAGACTCGCTCACCGTCTAGAAAAAGACTCGCTCACCGTCTAGAAAAAGACTCGCTCACCGTCTAGAAAAAGACTCGCTCACCGTCTAGAAAAAGACTCGCTCACCGTCTAGAAAAAGACTCGCTCACCGTCTAGAAAAAGACTCGCTCACCGTCTAGAAAAAGACTCGCTCACCGTCTAGAAAAAGACTCGCTCACCGTCTAGAAAAAGACTCGCTCACCGTCTAGAAAAAGACTCGCTCACCGTCTAGAAAAAGACTCGCTCACCGTCTAGAAAAAGACTCGCTCACCGTCTAGAAAAAGACTCGCTCACCGTCTAGAAAAAGACTCGCTCACCGTCTAGAAAAAGTAGTAAAAGACTCTTTTATCTGATCATGCTCTTATGGTGCTCTGTGCTCATGGTGCAATTAACCCATTCTGACCCGAGATCAGATTCATACGAGGTTTCCGCCGGACACACACTGGTCTGATGAACCCATTCTGACCCGAGATCAGATTCTAAAAATGTCAGTCGCTCTTCGATTTTTCAAAAATGGCAGACCTACAAGCTCGTATCGCGCCACTCGGTGGCGCGATATGAGCTTGTAGATCTGCTATTTTTAAATAGCTAAAGCATAACATGATGCTGACACCAAAATGGGTGCCCGTTCAGAATGGGTTAAAGGACAACTTTAGTTTTTTTCAACCAAGGTTCATGTTTTAGGTTGTTATTAGAGAAACTAAAAGGTGAGTGTTATTTTTTTTTTTCATTTGCTGCTTTCTTTCATTTTAGGGATTTTAGCTGTTTTTGACAGGGGGGGCGACGGGGGCATTCGAGCATGGGGCTAAATATGTATTATTTTACAAAATATTATGGCGATTTATTTATTTTATTATTTGCTATAGTCCTAATAAACCCCAGGAAATTACATCTGGCCACAGAAGATCACAGGATCTACTGAATGTGAAGGTAGGGGGGAAGGCTTATACTGTGTGTCATAGGCTCAATATGTCAGTTTGACACATTCAGTAGAACTCGTGATCTTCTGTGGCCAGATGAAATTTCCTGGGGTTTATTAGGACTATAGTAAATAATAAAAAAATAAATCGCTATAAAATGTTGTAAAAAAATACATATTTAGCCCCATGCTCGAATGCCCCCCCCCCCCCCCTGTCAAATACAGCTAAAATCCCTAAAACGAAAGAAAGCAGCAAATGAAAAAAAATTAACACTCACCTTTTAGTTTCTCTAATAACAACCTAAAACATGAACCTTGGTTGAAAAAAACTAAAGTTGTCCTTTAAGTGCTATATGATTTTCACAGACAAAGAACTTGCTCTTAAAGAGCTCCAAAACAATACTGCTCAGGTGCTGAGAATTACTAATGGATGACATCACCAGATTGTGGGCGTGGACATTACAGAAAGGATATACAAAATCACAGTTATATAGGAAACGTTGACAGACTTATACAATCACTTTTTGAATATGACTTTTTCCTTAGAGATCTTCATTCAAGCCACCTGGTGGCTTGAATGAAGGTGTGTGGACCCCAGGAAGACTAGCTGACTGCCATCATGGCATCAGCTAATCAAATAAAACAAATACCTGGCTCCTCCTGGCTTCTCTTCCCCATCAGGCCAACGAAGGAGTTGATTTTATGTCCTGAAGAGAAAAGAAAAACATTCAAATTTTTTACACTTTATATTCAGTGACATTCGAGCGTGTCAAAGATTATCTGAGTGTATACAGCTCGCAGTAATTAATTACTTATTCATTATTAATGATTGCTAATATTAGTGATTGCTACTCTATTGTTCTAATACGCATTGTGTCGTCAGAGTTGTGATTCCAATCCCAGAGAAGTTCCATGTTTCACCGCACAGTTATATAGAAAAAAGCTACGTATTTTCCCTATTGTATTTCTATACTGTGCTAAATAAATCATATCAAAATAATCAAATCAAATGAATTAACCCTTAGACAGCTGTGCAGCTGCAGCTAAGTGCTTTAATCCATTCTGGGCGGAAACCCGTTTTGGTGTTAGCATTACGTTATGCTTTAAGCCATTGAAAAATAGCAGATCTACAAGCTCGTAGCGCGCCACCGAGTGGCGCGCTACGAGCTTGTAGATCTGCTATTTTTCAATGGCTTAAAGCATAACGTAATGCTAACAGCTTGTAGATCTGCTATTTTTGAAAAATCGAAGAGCGACTGACATAGAATACGTTTTTAGAATCTGATCTCAGGTCAGAATGGAAAACTGTCAGGATGTAGAAGACATTTTTAGAATCTGATCTCAGGTCAGAACGGGTTAAAGAACACATGTATCTCTCAAGGGCAGGATGCACGCGTGTGACATCATCATCATCATCATCATCATCACATCAATCCTGGAGCCTGGAGGGACGATGGCGTCACCGTGTGCCCCTCCCCCCCCCCCTCCCTCATCCCCCCTCCCTCATCCCCCCTCCCCCTCCCCCCCCCCCCCCCCTCTCTCTGTCAATCACAGTAATGGACGGTAATAGCATTGGTTAGGGATGGAGGGGGGGGGGGGGGGGTGACACCCTGACACCCTGAGACAGGGACCCCTCTCTGTTTACACCCTGGCTCCGGGACGTGCACAGAATGTTAGACAGGCAGGGGGCGGGGCTGACACACCGTAAGAGAGAATGTTAGACAGGCAGGGGGAGGGGCTGACACCCCGTAAGAGAGAATGTTAGACAGGCAGGGGGAGGGGCTGACACCCCGTAAGAGAGAATGTTAGACAGGCAGGGGGAGGGGCTGACACCCCGTAAGAGAGAATGTTAGACAGGCAGGGGGAGGGGCTGACACCCCGTAAGAGAGAATGTTAGACAGGCAGGGGGAGGGGCTGACACCCCGTAAGAGAGAATGTTAGACAGGCAGGGGGCGGGGCTGACACCCCGTAAGAGAGAATGTTAGACAGGCAGGGGCTGACACCCCGTAAGAGAGAATGTTAGACAGGCAGGGGGAGGGGCTGACACCCTGTAAGAGAGAATGTTAGACAGGCAGGGGCTGACACCCCGTAAGAGAGAATGTTAGACAGGCAGGGGGAGGGGCTGACACCCCGTAAGAGAGAATGTTAGACAGGCAGGGGGCGGGGCTGACACCCCGTAAGAGAGAATGTTAGACAGGCAGGGGGAGGGGCTGACACCCCGTAAGAGAGAATGTTAGACAGGCAGGGGCTGACACCCCGTAAGAGAGAATGTTAGACAGGCAGGGGCTGACACCCCGTAAGAGAGAATGTTAGACAGGCAGGGGGCGGAGCTAACACCCCGTAAGAGAGAATGTTAGACAGGCAGGGGGCGGAGCTAACACCCCGTAAGAGAGCACTTTTGGCCAAAAAATTGCGAAAGCGAGAGGAGAGGAGAGGAGGGGAGGGGAGAGGAGAGGAGAGGAGAGGAGAGGAGAGGAGAGGAGGGGAGGGGAGGGGAGAGGAGGGGAGAGGAGAGGAGAGGAGAGGAGAGGAGAGGAGAGGAGAGGAGAGGAGAGGAGAGGAGAGGAGAGGAGAGGAGAGGAGAGGAGAGGAGGGGAGAGGAGGGGAGGGGCGGGGAGGGGAGGGGAGGGGAGGGGAGGGGAGGGGAGGGGAGAGGAGAGGAGAGGAGAGGAGAGGAGAGGAGAGGAGAGGAGAGGAGAGGAGAGGAGAGGCATTTAGCATTACTTTCACCATGTAGTAAATGCTGCATTGGTGGTCTGGAGAGGGCAGTTGTTTTACAGACGGGTTAAAAGGGCAGTTGTTTTACAGACGGGTTAAAAGGGCAGTTGTTTTACAGACAGGTAAAAGGGCAGTTGTTTTACAGACGGGGTAAAAGGGCAGTTGTTTTACAGACGGGTAAAAGGGCAGTTGTTTTACAGACGGGGTAAAAGGGCAGTTGTTTTACAGACGGGTAAAAGGGCAGTTGTTTTACAGACGGGTAAAAAGGGCAGTTGTTTTACAGACGGGTAAAAGGGCAGTTGTTTCACAGACGGGTAAAGGGGCAGTTGTTTCACAGACGGGGTAAAAGGGCAGTTGTTTCACAGACGGGTAAAAGGGCAGTTGTTTCACAGACGGGTAAAAGGGCAGTTGTTTCACAGACGGGTAAAAGGGCAGTTGTTTTACAGACGGGTAAAAAGGGCAGTTGTTTTACAGACGGGTAAAAGGGCAGTTGTTTTACAGACGGGTAAAAGGGCAGTTGTTTTACAGACGGGTTAAAGGGCAGTTGTTTTACAGACGGGTTAAAGGGCAGGGGCTGAAGCCCCCTTTGATGTCTATGTGTGCACACATAGTATCGCCTGGTAGACATGTCCTTAAAGGACAACATGTCCTTAAAGGACAACATGTCCTTAAAGGACAACATATTTTTTTATGTTTTAGGTTGTTATTAGAGAGATGAGTGAGTGGGGGGGGGGGGGTTTTCTTCGGGGTTTTTTTCACTCGAGTACTTAGTCACCATGAGTACATGTACTTAGTTACTTCACCACTGAGTTGGAGATGAGAGTCATTTATGTTGACCGAGACAATGTGTTATCTCTCTCTCTCAGGAGCCCCCCCCCAACACCCCCCAATGCACACACGCACGCACGCACGCACACACGCGCACACACACACACACACACACACACACACACACACACACACACACACACACACACACACACACACACACACACACACACACACACACACTGTGCAGATCAATTAGACTCAATGGTCTTCAAAGCTCAGCATAAAGAGCGTTCCAGTCCCTCCAACACCGCGAGGCAGTGGGTGTGATGTAATTAAAAACAGCTGCTCTTTAGACCCTCTGTCTGTCAACACGCTTCATACAGGGTGCTGTTTAGACCCTCTGTCTGTCAACATGCTTCATACAGGGTGCTGTTTAGACCCTCTGTCTGTCAACACACTTCATACAGGGTGCTCTTTAGACCTAGTCTGTCAACACACTTCATACAGGGTGCTGTTTAGACCCTCTGTCTGTCAACATGCTTCATACAGGGTGCTGTTTAGACCCTCTGTCTGTAAACACACTTCATACAGGGTGCTGTTTAGACCCTCTGTCTGTAAACACACTTCATACAGGGTGCTGTTTAGACCCTCTGTCTGTAAACACACTTCATACAGGGTGCTCTTTAGACCCTCTGTCTGTCAACACACTTCATACAGGGTGCTGTTTAGACCCTCTGTCTGTCAACATGCTTCATACAGGGTGCTGTTTAGACCCTCTGTCAACAGGCTGCATACAGGGTGCTTCCTGGCCTTGACAGACAGCCCCATACATCCAATCAGAAAGGTCCTATCTGATTAACAGCCCCATACATCCAATCAGAAAGGTCCTATCTGATTGACAGCCCCATACATCCAATCAGAAAGGTCCTATCTGATTGACAGCCCCATACATCCAATCAGAAAGGTCCTATCTGATTAACAGCCCCATACATCCAATCAGAAAGGTCCTATCTGATTGACAGCCCCATACATCCAATCAGAAAGGTCCTATCTGATTGACAGCCCCATACATCCAATCAGAAAGGTCTGATTGCATTAAACAACATTAAATTCACATTGCTAATCATAGCAGCCTCTATTCTATTCCAAAACAAATAGCCGATCTACAAGCTCACAGCTGTGCCATATACACCTTCAACTCAGCATGGCAGTTAATTAAACATTTAAGTTAATTAGGTTTCAGTTTCCCAGGCCCTGCAGCCCAATGTTGATGACCCAAATTAGCCCCAATTAACGAATCAATTTGAAGTGACAAATAACAGCACTTACTTTTGCGTGCCATCTGTGCGTTTGCTGTGAGACGAAGAGAGATCAGGAAAATGCAGTCAGTGAAGATCAATATTAGGTAGCAGTTAGTTAGTGAAGATCAATATTAGACAGCAGTTAGTTAGTGTATATTATATAGCAGTTAGTTAGTGAAGATAGATATTAGGTAGCAGTTAGTTAGTGTAGATTAGTGTTGTTTTCGTCGACTAAAACTAAGACGAAAAATGTTCGTCGACTACCTATTTTCACTCACGAAAACAAATGGAAACTAAATGAAAACTAAGCTACGATGACTAAAACTAAGACTAAATATACTGACAATTTCGTCAACAAATAAAAACTAGACTAAAATGTTAGGAAGGGACTAGTGGACATGCTGAAAATAGCTGATCTACAAGCTTGTAGAGCTTGTAGATTGGCTATTTTCATCAAGTGTACAAAATATATTTTTGTCGACTAAATCAACTGTAGATTTAGTCGACTAAAGTCTTATGACATTTAGTCGACTAAAACTATAGACTAAACACTAAGACATTCCAGGTGACTAAAATGTGACTAAAACTAAATTAAATTTCAGTCCAAAGTCTATGATGACTAAACTAAAATTGAAATTTGCTGCCAAAAACAACACTGGTGTAGATCAATATTAGATAGCAGTTAATTAGTGAAGATAGATATTAGACAGCAGCCGTTTGATATGAAACGAGTGCATTATAACCTCTTTATTATAGATTATTATAATGTTTTTATCGTATTATTATTATTAATATTTTTTTTTACCAGGAGAGCGTTTCCCCATCAGGCCCACGAACTGGTTAGGACGAGGCTTCCTCGTCCATCTCCTCAAGATTTCTCTCAACGGTTCGGTGGCAGGCCACCCGTCCTGGAGGAGAACACACACTCACATTAATACTATACTGTCAGTGTGTCGGGGACAGGCCACCCGTCCTGGAGGAGAACACACACTCACATTAATGCTATACTGTCAGTGTGTCGGGGGCAGGCCACCCATCCTGGAGGAGAAAACACACTCACATTAATGCTATACTGTCAGTGTGTCGGGGGCGGGCCACCCGTCCTGGAGGAGAACACACACACATTAATACTATACTGTCAGTGTGTCGGGGGCAGGCCACCCGTCCTGGAGGAGAACACACACACACATTAATACTATACTGTCAGTGTGTCGGGGGCGGGCCACCCGTCCTGGAGGAGAAAACACACACACATTAATACTATACTGTCAGTGTGTCGGGGGCAGGCCACCCGTCCTGGAGGAGAAAACACACTCACATTAATGCTATACTGTCAGTGTGTCGGGGGCGGGCCACCCGTCCTGGAGAAAACACACTCACATTAATGCTATACTGTCAGTGTGTCGGGGACAGGCCACCCGTCCTGGAGAAAACACACTCACATTAATGCTATACTGTCAGTGTGTCGGGGGCGGGCCACCCGTCCTGGAGGAGAAAACACACACACATTAATGCTATACTGTCAGTGTGTCGGGGGCAGGCCACCCGTCCTGGAGGAGAAAACACACTCACATTAATGCTATACTGTCAGTGTGTCGGGGGCGGGCCACCCGTCCTGGAGGAGAACACACTCACATTAATGCTATACTGTCAGTGTGTCGGGGGCGGGCCACCCGTCCTGGAGGAGAACACACACACACATTAATACTATACTGTCAGTGTGTCGGGGGCAGGCCACCCGTCCTGGAGGAGAAAACACACTCACATTAATGCTATACTGTCAGTGTGTCGGGGACAGGCCACCCGTCCTGGAGGAGAACACACACACACATTAATACTATACTGTCAGTGTGTCGGGGGCGGGCCACCCGTCCTGGAGGAGAACACACACACACATTAATGCTATACTGTCAGTGTGTCGGGGACAGGCCACCCGTCCTGGAGGAGAACACACACACACATTAATACTATACTGTCAGTGTGTCGGGGGCAGGCCACCCGTCCTGGAGGAGAACACACACTCACATTAATACTATACTGTCAGTGTGTCGGGGACAGGCCACCCGTCCTGGAGGAGAACACACACACACATTAATACTATACTGTCAGTGTGTCGGGGGCAGGCCACCCGTCCTGGAGGAGAACACACACTCACATTAATACTATACTGTCAGTGTGTCGGGGACAGGCCACCCGTCCTGGAGGAGAACACACACACACATTAATACTATACTGTCAGTGTGTCGGGGGCAGGCCACCCGTCCTGGAGGAGAAAACACTCACATTAATGCTATACTGTCAGTGTGTCGGGGGCGGGCCACCCGTCCTGGAGGAGAAAACACTCACATTAATGCTATACTGTCAGTGTGTCGGGGGCGGGCCACCCGTCCTGGAGGAGAAAACACTCACATTAATACTATACTGTCAGTGTGTCGGGGGCGGGCCACCCGTCCTGGAGGAGAAAACACTCACATTAATGCTATACTGTCAGTGTGTCGGGGGCGGGCCACCCGTCCTGGAGGAGAAAACACTCACATTAATGCTATACTGTCAGTGTGTCGGGGGCGGGCCACCCGTCCTGGAGGAGAACACAGCAGCGGTGTGTAAAGTAACCGAGTACACATACTGTACTTATTATGTACAATTTTGAGGTCTTTTCTTTTTTTACTTTCTTCCAAATAACAATCACACCTGTGTGAAGTGAGGGGCGCTCTTATCATGGTGCATCATCACGACGTAACATTGTCGACAACATATGACGTAATTTCTCCATTCAGTGCCATTGGCCTTTAATGTTTGTATAAGGACAGAAATCTACACGATATCAGGAGATAGCAGGGGCACCTTGGACAGCGACACACAGTGTCCATGCAGAATGAATGGATGGAGCCGTTTCAGCACCATGGACAGCGACACACAGTGTCCATACAGAATGAATGGATGGAACAGAATCAGCACCTTGGACAGCGACACACAGTGTCCATGCAGAATGAATGGATGGGACAGAATCAGCACCATGGACAGCGACACACAGACAGTCCCAGATCAAACCCTGATGAATTATACACTTGTTGTGACGTAGGCTTTTTACTAAGACAATAATTGTGTGTGTCTCTCTCTCTCTCTCTGTGTCTCTCTCTGTGTGTCTCTCTCTCTCTCTCTCTCTCTCTCTCTCTCTCTCTCTCAGTCAAGCAAGAGAAGCAAAGAGCAAGATATTGTTGAAATGGTAAAAGGTTTCACCATCGGGGATTGGCAGGTTTAAAGAGATTTCTTTTGCAGGTCCAAAAATGGACCAAATGGACCCTTCAATTTGAAACAACATACTGCTCTCTGTCAGAGTCAGGCTACAGGTGGCTAAATTTACACTGAGGATTTGACTGGGTGGGTGTTTGACTGGGTGGGTGCTGTTTGACTGGGTGGGTGTTTGACTGGGTGGGTGCTGTTTGACTGGGTGGGTGTTTGACTGGGTGGGTGTTTGACTGGGTGGGTGTTTGACTGGGTGGGTGTTTGACTGGGTGGGTGTTTGACTGGGTGGGTGTTTGACTGGGTGGGTGTTTGACTGGGTGGGTGTTTGACTGGGTGGGTGCTGTTTCTGAGCCACGGACCACCATCTGATGACATTTAGCCTCTCAGACCCATTTGAGCCACGGAACCACCATCTGATGACATTTAGCCTCTCAGACCCATCTGAGCCACGGACCACCATCTGATGACATTTAGCCTCTCAGACCCATCTGAGCCACGGAACCACCATCTGATGACATTTAGCCTCTCAGACCCATCTGAGCCACGGACCACCATCTGATGACATTTAGCCTCTCAGACCCATCTGAGCCACGGACCACCATCTGATGACATTTAGCCTCTCAGACCCATCTGAGCCACGGAACCACCATCTGATGACATTTAGCCTCTCAGACCCATCTGAGCCACGGACCACCATCTGATGACATTTAGCCTCTCAGACCCATCTGAGCCACGGAACCACCATCTGATGACATTTAGCCTCTCAGACCCATCTGAGCCACGGAACCACCATCTGATGACATTTAGCCTCTCAGACCCATCTGAGCCACGGACCACCATCTGATGACATTTAGAATGTAGCCATGCCTCCAGGACGGGTGGCCTATCTAAGAGCTGTATTTAGTATATCCTCTACGCTAGACGTCTCCTCTATGGAGAATAACATTAAACTGTTCATTCATCAAGCTGCTGTCTGTGTGTCTGAGTGAGCAAAGTGCTCTGATCTGGCACCGGGCCAAGCCCGCAATGTCAAACAGAACGTGCAGCGCTGCATGCTGATTGGATAGATAGATAGATAGATAGATAGATAGATAGATAGATAGATAGATAGATAGGTAGGTAGGTAGGTAGGTAGGTAGGTAGGTAGGTAGGTAGGTAGGTAGGTAGGTAGGTAGATAGATAGGTAGGTAGGTAGGTAGGTAGGTAGGTAGGTAGGTAGGTAGATAGATAGATAGATAGGTAGGTAGGTAGGTAGATAGATAGATAGATAGATAGGTAGGTAGGTAGATAGATAGATAGGTAGGTAGGTAGGTAGGTAGGTAGGTAGATAGATAGATAGATAGATAGGTAGGTAGGTAGGTAGGTAGGTAGGTAGGTAGGTAGATAGATAGATAGATAGATAGATAGATAGATTGTTTTGTCGTTTTGTAATTTCATTAAACTTCATATATCCAATTAATACTAGGCAACAATTAAAAGCATATAAAGTAGGCTATTATTGACATATATACAATACAATATTGTATTCTTTGTTTGTTTTAAAGTGGATTCCATCCATCCATTAATTCAGACTCTAATTGGTCTAAATGAGAGTTTTAACAGCTTAATCACTGAACCACTTAACTGCGTATATTAACCACGAGAAGAAGAAAAAAATAATCTAATTTATTTAGAAAACGGACGATCTGATCTACAAGCTCACAACGCTTGCATGGTGTCGGTTGTTGTGAGCTTGTAGATCGGCTAATTTCGATTAAGTTCAAACGCAGTTGAAAAGCTTTAATAGTAAATCAGCCATCAAGTGATTTTACATCCAAGCCTTTTGAAGTGCATCTGAAGACATGCAGTCATGCGGGAGTTTTCAGTGCGTCGGATCCTCATGGTCTTGTTCTTAATTAATGCACCTGTCACCTTAATTCATCGCCTGGAACGCGTCTGTGTCACCTCACCCACTTTAGCCATTATTTTAAACTTTATAGCTGTTGAAAAAAATGGCAAATCTACAAGCTCATAGCACAGCACCGAGTGCCGCGCTATGAGCTTGTTAGATCTGCTATTTTCTTTGTTTGGATTAATCGTGAACATTAATTTGCAAATCTTTTGAATATATAATTATTTTTAAAGCGAACATTTATAACTCAAATCTTTGCTTCATGGGGAGGAGGGGGTGGGGGGGGGGGGTCCGCGGCGGCCAAAGCATTCTGACTAAAACAGTTTGAGCAGCACTAGATGTAGAAACACAGACCAGACATAATGTACCTGTCACTGCGTCAAAAGAGGAGTTATAACGGACAATTATGGGCACCGTATTTTACCCGTAAACCTCAAGTTCAGCAGCATATACAGTTAATATACGGTAACATACAGGTGTGATCGTACAATACATATACAGTTAATATACGGTAATATACAGGTGTGATGGTACAATACATATACAGTTAATATAGTTAATATACAGGTGTGATGGTACAATACATATACAGTTAATATACGGTAACATACAGGTGTGATCGTACAATACATATACAGTTAATATACGGTAACATACAGGTGTGATGGTACAATTCGGGAGTTTAATTTAAGTTAATGTAGCTGTATGTGCATGGTTACCAGTCCTATAAACATATATAATGTATACCTGTATGTGCATGGTTACCAGTCCTATAAACATATATAATGTACCTGTATGTGCATGGTTACCAGTCCTATAAACATATATAATGTATACCTGTATGTGCATGGTTACCAGTCCTATAAACATATATAATGTATACCTGTATGTGCATGGTTACCAGTCCTATAAACATATATAATGTACCTGTATGTGCATGGTTACCAGTCCTATAAACATATATAATGTATACCTGTATGTGCATGGTTACCAGTCCTATAAACATATATAATGTACCTGTATGTGCATGGTTACCAGTCATATAAACATATATAATGTATACCTGTATGTGCATGGTTACCAGTCCTATAAACATATATAATGTATACCTGTATGTGCATGGTTACCAGCCCTATAAACATATATAATGTATACCTGTATGTGCATGGTTACCAGTCCTATAAACATATATTTAATGTACCTGTATGTGCATGGTTACCAGTCCTATAAACATATATAATGTATACCTGTATGTGCATGGTTACCAGCCCTATAAACATATATAATGTATACCTGTATGTGCATGGTTACCAGTCCTATAAACATATATTTAATGTACCTGTATGTGCATGGTTACCAGTCCTATAAACATATATAATGTATACCTGTATGTGCATGGTTACCAGTCCTATAAACATATATAATGTATACCTGTATGTGCATGGTTACCAGTCCTATAAACATATATAATGTATACCTGTATGTGCATGATTACCAGTCCTATAAACATATATAATGTATACCTGTATGTGCATGGTTACCAGTCCTATAAACATATATAATGTATACCTGTATGTGCATGGTTACCAGCCCTATAAACATATATAATGTATACCTGTATGTGCATGGTTACCAGTCCTATAAACATATATTTAATGTACCTGTATGTGCATGGTTACCAGTCCTATAAACATATATAATGTATACCTGTATGTGCATGGTTACCAGTCCTATAAACATATATAATGTATACCTGTATGTGCATGGTTACCAGTCCTATAAACATATATAATGTACCTGTATGTGCATGGTTACCAGTCCTATAAACATATATAATGTACCTGTATGTGCATGGTTACCAGTCCTATAAACATATATAATGTATACCTGTATGTGCATGGTTACCAGTCCTATAAACATATATAATGTATACCTGTATGTGCATGGTTACCAGTCCTATAAACATATATAATGTATACCTGTATGTGCATGGTTACCAGTCCTATAAACATATATAATGTACCTGTATGTGCATGGTTACCAGTCCTATAAACATATATAATGTACCTGTATGTGCATGGTTACCATTCCTATAAACATATATAATGTATACCTGTATGTGCATGATTACCAGTCCTATAAACATATATAATGTATACCTGTATGTGCATGGTTACCAGTCCTATAAACATATATAATGTATACCTGTATGTGCATGGTTACCAGTCCTATAAACATATATAATGTACCTGTATGTGCATGGTTACCAGTCCTATAAACATATATAATGTGTACCTGTATGTGCATGGTTACCAGTCCTATAAACATATATAATGTATACCTGTATGTGCATGGTTACCAGTCCTATAAACATATATAATGTATACCTGTATGTGCATGGTTACCAGTCCTATAAACATATATAATGTATACCTGTATGTGCATGGTTACCAGTCCTATAAACATATATAATGTATACCTGTATGTGCATGGTTACCAGTCCTATAAACATATTTAATGTATACCTGTATGTGCATGGTTACCAGTCCTATAAACATATTTAATGTATACCTGTATGTGCATGATTACCAGTCCTATAAACATATATAATGTATACCTGTATGTGCATGGTTACCAGTCCTATAAACATATATAATGTATACCTGTATGTGCATGGTTACCAGTCCTATAAACATATTTAATGTATACCTGTATGTGCATGGTTACCAGTCCTATAAACATATTTAATGTATACCTGTATGTGCATGATTACCAGTCCTATAAACATATATAATGTATACCTGTATGTGCATGATTACCAGTCCTATAAACATATATAATGTACCTGTATGTGCATGGTTACCAGTCCTATAAACATATATAATGTATACCTGTATGTGCATGATTACCAGTCCTATAAACATATATAATGTATACCTGTATGTGCATGGTTACCAGTCCTATAAACATATATAATGTATACCTGTATGTGCATGGTTACCAGTCCTATAAACATATATAATGTATACCTGTATGTGCATGGTTACCAGTCCTATAAACATATATAATGTATACCTGTATGTGCATGGTTACCAGTCCTATAAACATATATAATGTATACCTGTATGTGCATGGTTACCAGTCCTATAAACATATATAATGTATACCTGTATGTGCATGGTTACCAGTCCTATAAACATATATAATGTATACCTGTATGTGCATGGTTACCAGTCCTATAAACATATATAATGTATACCTGTATGTGCATGGTTACCAGTCCTATAAACATATATAATGTACCTGTATGTGCATGGTTACCAGTCCTATAAACATATATAATGTATACCTGTATGTGCATGGTTACCAGTCCTATAAACATATATAATGTACCTGTATGTGCATGGTTACCAGTCCTATAAACATATATAATGTACCTGTATGTGCATGGTTACCAGCCCTATAAACATATTTAATGTATACCTGTATGTGCATGGTTACCAGTCCTATAAACATATTTAATGTATACCTGTATGTGCATGGTTACCAGTCCTATAAACATATATAATGTATACCTGTATGTGCATGGTTACCAGTCCTATAAACATATATAATGTATACCTGTATGTGCATGGTTACCAGTCCTATAAACATATATAATGTATACCTGTATGTGCATGGTTACCAGTCCTATAAACATATATAATGTATACCTGTATGTGCATGGTTACCAGTCCTATAAACATATTTAATGTATACCTGTATGTGCATGGTTACCAGTCCTATAAACATATATAATGTATACCTGTATGTGCATGGTTACCAGTCCTATAAACATATATAATGTATACCTGTATGTGCATGGTTACCAGCCCTATAAACATATATAATGTAATACCTGTATGGTGCATGGTTACACAGTCCTATAAACATATATAAATGTATAGCCTTTATTGTATGGGTGCATGGTTAACCAGCCAGAGTCCAAATAAACATGATATAACTGTATAACCTGTATGTGCAAATCGGTTACCAGTCCTATATAACATCTAATCTAAAGTATACCTGTATTTGCATGGTATCCCATCCCTATATACCAGTCCTATAAACATATATAATGTATACCTGCATGTGCATGGTTACCAGTCCTATAAACATATATAATGTACCTGTATGTGCATGGTTACCAGTCCTATAAACATATATAATGTACCTGTATGTGCATGGTTACCAGTCCTATAAACATATATAATGTATACCTGTATGTGCATGGTTACCAGCCCTATAAACATATATAATGTACCTGTATGTGCATGGTTACCAGTCCTATAAACATATTTAATGTACCTGTATGTGCATGATTACCAGTCCTATAAACATATATAATGTATACCTGTATGTGCATGGTTACCAGTCCTATAAACATATATAATGTACCTGTATGTGCATGGTTACCAGTCCTATAAACATATTTAATGTATACCTGTATGTGCATGGTTACCAGCCCTATAAACATATATAATGTACCTGTATGTGCATGGTTACCAGTCCTATAAACATATATAATGTACCTGTATGTGCATGGTTACCAGTCCTATAAACATATATAATGTATACCTGTATGTGCATGGTTACCAGTCCTATAAACATATATAATGTATACCTGTATGTGCATGGTTACCAGTCCTATAAACATATATAATGTATACCTGTATGTGCATGGTTACCAGTCCTATAAACATATATAATGTATACCTGTATGTGCATGGTTACCAGTCCTATAAACATATATAATGTATACCTGTATGTGCATGGTTACCAGTCCTATAAACATATATAATGTACCTGTATGTGCATGGTTACCAGTCCTATAAACATATATAATGTATACCTGTATGTGCATGATTACCAGTCCTATAAACATATATAATGTATACCTGTATGTGCATGATTACCAGTCCTATAAACATATATAATGTATACCTGTATGTGCATGGTTACCAGTCCTATAAACATATATAATGTATACCTGTATGTGCATGATTACCAGTCCTATAAACATATATAATGTATACCTGTATGTGCATGGTTACCAGTCCTATAAACATATATAATGTATACCTGTATGTGCATGGTTACCAGTCCTATAAACATATATAATGTACCTGTATGTGCATGGTTACCAGTCCTATAAACATATATAATGTACCTGTATGTGCATGGTTACCAGTCCTATAAACATATATAATGTATACCTGTATGTGCATGGTTACCAGTCCTATAAACATATATAATGTACCTGTATGTGCATGGTTACCAGTCCTATAAACATATATAATGTATACCTGTATGTGCATGATTACCAGTCCTATAAACATATATAATGTATACCTGTATGTGCATGGTTACCAGTCCTATAAACATATATAATGTATACCTGTATGTGCATGGTTACCAGTCCTATAAACATATATAATGTATACCTGTATGTGCATGGTTACCAGTCCTATAAACATATATAATGTACCTGTATGTGCATGATTACCAGTCCTATAAACATATATAATGTATACCTGTATGTGCATGGTTACCAGTCCTATAAACATATATAATGTATACCTGTATGTGCATGGTTACCAGTCCTATAAACATATATAATGTATACCTATATGTGCATGGTTACCAGTCCTATAAACATATATAATGTATACCTGTATGTGCATGGTTACCAGTCCTATAAACATATATAATGTATACCTGTATGTGCATGGTTACCAGTCCTATAAACATATATAATGTATACCTGTATGTGCATGGTTACCAGTCCTATAAACATATATAATGTATACCTGTATGTGCATGGTTACCAGTCCTATAAACATATATAATGTATACCTGTATGTGCATGGTTACCAGTCCTATAAACATATATAATGTATACCTGTATGTGCATGGTTACCAGTCCTATAAACATATATAATGTATACCTGTATGTGCATGGTTACCAGTCCTATAAACATATATAATGTATACCTGTATGTGCATGGTTACCAGTCCTATAAACATATATAATGTATACCTGTATGTGCATGGTTACCAGTCCTATAAACACATATAATGTACCTGTATGTGGGTGTCTTGGCTCCAGTAGTCCGGGTCTTCTCTGGAGAGGCTGTCCTCACACAGAGCCTGAGCGACGGACAGGAGGACCAACACGGAGGGTAGAAGCAGCTTCATGATGTCTCCCCCAAAAAACCGCTCAACCGTGCAGTGTCCTACAAAATGTTCTTCCTTTCTTAGTTTATGAATATATTATATAAACACTGAATTAACTGCAAAAAGAAAAGGGAGTAAAAAAATCAGCTCCTTAATATTCAGAAGCGCACGGATCTTTCTGTGTCTGCGTGCGTTCAGGACAGCTGTGACGGGAGCAACGCCATCCTCTCCGTGCGTAAAAGCCGTGCGTAAAAAGCGCTCTGCTGTCCCGGGCTGGTCCGTTCCGTTCCGTTCCGTTCCGTTCCGTGCCGTTCCGTGCCGTGCCACCTCTCCTGTCCTCTCCGCTTCAGAGCAGATGTCTTTGTGACAGACCTCTCGTCCTGTGGCTGCTATTTAAGCGCTGCCAGAACTCTCCCTCTCTGTTTAATTGACTTTCAATCAATCAATAAATCAAAGCCCATTACGCACGGCGGCACGCCCCCCCCCCTCCCCCCGGGGCCCCCCTCCTCCTATATGACTAACATCCGCCTCCCTCCCTGCGGTTCTTTCATCCACTAACACTAACACTCCCCAGAGTAAAACACTAACACTCCCAGAGTAAAACACTCCCCGCAGAGTAAAACTACATTTTATTTATTTATGACTTCTGGGAAATTAAATGAAACCCTCCTCCCTGGAAGGAAGGAAGGAAGGAAGGAAGGAAGGAAGGAAGGAAGGAAGGAAGGAGCAAAGAAATAATAAAGCTAAATAATGTATACATATAATTTAGATGTACAAATAATATATTTGAAATTAATGCTGTGATCTTTCTACACTAGTGGACACACACACACACACACACACACACACACACACACACACACACACACACACACACACACACACACACACACACACACACACACACACACACACACATGCACATGCACGTACGCACGCACGCACGCACGCACAAACAGACAGAGACAGAGACACACAGACAAGATTAATTAATCCCTTGAGAGCCATTTTTTTCCAATACCAGTTACAGCCAATATAGATAATGTTAGTAACACACACACACACACACACACACACACACACACACACACACACACACACACACACACACACACACACACACACACACACACACACACACACACACACACACACACACACACACACACACACACACACACACACACACGCACAATAAATGCAGGGGTTTTCAATAGGTGGTCCGTGGACCCTGACCATGCATTTAGTAATGTAGGATTTGTTGATTTATTATTATTTATTTTTTCACGAGTTGAGAAACCGTGAACTGAATGACCTGGTGACCTATAATGACTGACTGTCCATGTAGTCATTTACTGACAAGTTGGTCAAGACAGAAAAAGGGAGTTACAATCTCCAGAGGGGGGGGGGGGGGGGGGGGGGGTTAGTGCACTGGATCGTCTGGTTGAGTCATTATTATTAGGACAGTATTAGTATCAATGGACCGTTGGTTGAGTCATTATTATTAGGACAGTATTAGTATCAATGGACCGTTGGTTGAGTCATTATTATTAGGACAGTATTAGTATCAATGGACCGTTGGTTGAGTCATTATTATTAGGACAGTATTAGTATCAATGGACCGTTGGTTGAGTCATTAATATTAGGACAGTATTAGTATCAATGGACCGTTGGTTGAGTCATTAATATTAGGACAGTATTAGTATCAATGGACCGTTGGTTGAGTCATTAATATTAGTACAGTATTAGTATCAATGGACCGTTGGTTGAGTCATTAATATTAGGACAGTATTAGTATCAATGGACCGTTGGTTGAGTCATTATTATTAGGACAGTATTAGTATCAATGGACCGTTGGTTGAGTCATTAATATTAGGACAGTATTAGTATCAATGGACCGTTGGTTGAGTCATTAATATTAGGACAGTATTAGTATCAATGGACCGTTGGTTGAGTCATTAATATTAGGACAGTATTAGTATCAATGGACCGTTGGTTGAGTCATTAATATTAGGACAGTATTAGTATCAATGGACCGTTGGTTGAGTCATTAATATTAGGACAGTATTAGTATCAATGGACCGTTGGTTGAGTCATTAATATTAGGACAGTATTAGTATCAATGGACCGTTGGTTGAGTCATTAATATTAGGACAGTATTAGTATCAATGGACCGTTGGTTGAGTCATTAATATTAGGACAGTATTAGCAGTCAATGGACCGTTGGTTGAGAAACAGAGGGATGTATCATGTATAGACATGTGAATGGGATGCATAGCAGCAAGTGTTACAAAAGCACAAATCTTAGCCCATGTCCCCCCCCCCGTCCCCCCCCAACACAACAGTCAGGGTGGTGGTCCCTGGCCCATGTCCCCCCCCCCCCAACACAACAGTCAGGGTGGTGGTCCCTGGTTCATATCCCCCCCCAACACAACAGTCAGGGTGGTGGTCCCTGGTTCATATCCCCCCCCAACACAACAGTGCATGGTCCCCAGGTTGATTCTAAGTCAGGGTGGTGGTCCCCAGTTCACAATCCGTTGAAAACCCCTGAAGTAAAGCCTTTATAGATAAAAGCCGTTGGATATAAATGGAGCAGCTATAACCATAAGAGGTGTACAGTATGAGTGAAGGGAAACAGAGACAGTTAATCCTCCTATAACCATAAGGTGTACAGTATGAGTGAAGGGAAACAGAGACAGTTAATCCTCCTATAACCATAAGGTGTACAGTATGAGTGAAGGGAAACAGAGACAGTTAATCCTCCTATAACCATAAGGTGTACAGTATGAGTGAAGGGAAATAGAGACAGTTAAATCCTCCTATAACCATAAGAGGTGTACAGTATGAGTGAAGGGAAACAGAGACAGTTAATCCTCCTATAACCATAAGGTGTACAGTATGAGTGAAGGGAAACAGAGACAGTTAATCCTCCTATAACCATAAGGTGTACAGTATGAGTGAAGGGAAACAGAGACAGTTAATCCTCCTATAACCATAAGGTGTACAGTATGAGTGAAGGGAAACAGAGACAGTTAATCCTCTTATAACCATAAGGTGTACAGTATGAGTGAAGGGAAACAGAGACAGTTAAATCCTCCTATAACCATAAGGTGTACAGTATGAGTGAAGGGAAACAGAGACAGTTAATCCTCCTATAACCATAAGGTGTACAGTATGAGTGAAAGGAAACAGAGACAGTTAATCCTCCTATAACCATAAGGTGTACAGTATGAGTGAAGGGAAACAGAGACAGTTAAATCCTCCTATAACCATAAGGTGTACAGTATGAGTGAAGGGAAACAGAGACAGTTAATCCTCCTATAACCATAAGGTGTACAGTATGAGTGAAGGGAAACAGAGACAGTTAATCCTCCTATAACCATAAGGTGTACAGTATGAGTGAAGGGAAACAGAGACAGTTAATCCTCCTATAACCATAAGGTGTACAGTATGAGTGAAGGGAAACAGAGACAGTTAATCCTCCTATAACCATAAGGTGTACAGTATGAGTGAAGGGAAACAGAGACAGTTAATCCTCCTATAACCATAAGGTGTACAGTATGAGTGAAGGGAAACAGAGACAGTTAATCCTCCTATAACCATAAGGTGTACAGTATGAGTGAAGGGAAACAGAGACAGTTAATCCTCTTATAACCATAAGGTGTACAGTATGAGTGAAAGGAAACAGAGACAGTTAATCCTCCTATAACCATAAGGTGTACAGTATGAGTGAAGGGAAACAGAGACAGTTAATCCTCCTATAACCATAAGGTGTACAGTATGAGTGAAGGGAAACAGAGACAGTTAAATCCTCCTATAACCATAAGGTGTACAGTATGAGTGAAGGGAAACAGAGACAGTTAATCCTCCTATAACCATAAGGTGTACAGTATGAGTGAAAGGAAACAGAGACAGTTAATCCTCCTATAACCATAAGGTGTACAGTATGAGTGAAGGGAAACAGAGACAGTTAATCCTCCTATAACCATAAGGTGTACAGTATGAGTGAAGGGAAACAGAGACAGTTAATCCTCCTATAACCATAAGGTGTACAGTATGAGTGAAGGGAAACAGAGACAGTTAATCCTCTTATAACCATAAGGTGTACAGTATGAGTGAAGGGAAACAGAGACAGTTAAATCCTCCTATAACCATAAGGTGTACAGTATGAGTGAAGGGAAACAGAGACAGTTAATCCTCGTATAACCATAAGGTGTACAGTATGAGTGAAGGGAAACAGAGACAGTTAATCCTCCTATAACCATAAGGTGTACAGTATGAGTGAAGGGAAACAGAGACAGTTAATCCTCCTATAACCATAAGGTGTACAGTATGAGTGAAGGGAAACAGAGACAGTTAATCCTCCTATAACCATAAGGTGTACAGTATGAGTGAAGGGAAACAGAGACAGTTAATCCTCCTATAACCATAAGGTGTACAGTATGAGTGAAGGGAAACAGAGACAGTTAATCCTCCTATAACCATAAGGTGTACAGTATGAGTGAAGGGAAATAGAGACAGTTAATCCTCCTCTAACCATAAGGTGTACAGTATGAGTGAAGGGAAACAGAGACAGTTAATCCTCCTATAACCATAAGGTGTACAGTATGAGTGAAGGGAAACAGAGACAGTTAATCCTCCTATAACCATAATGTGTACAGTATGAGTGAAGGGAAACAGAGACAGTTAATCCTCCTATAACCATAAGAGGTGTACAGTATGAGTGAAGGGAAATAGAGACAGTTAATCCTCCTATAACCATAAGGTGTACAGTATGAGTGAAGGGAAATAGAGACAGTTAATCCTCCTATAACCATAAGGTGTACAGTATGAGTGAAGGGAAACAGAGACAGTTAAATCCTCCTATAACCATAAGGTGTACAGTATGAGTGAAGGGAAACAGAGACAGTTAATCCTCCTATAACCATAAGGTGTACAGTATGAGTGAAGGGAAACAGAGACAGTTAATCCTCCTATAACCATAAGGTGTACAGTATGAGTGAAGGGAAATAGAGACAGTTAATCCTCCTATAACCATAAGGTGTACAGTATGAGTGAAGGGAAACAGAGACAGTTAAATCCTCCTATAACCATAAGGTGTACAGTATGAGTGAAGGGAAACAGAGACAGTTAATCCTCCTATAACCATAAGGTGTACAGTATGAGTGAAGGGAAACAGACAGTTAATCCTCCTATAACCATAAGGTGTACAGTATGAGTGAAGGGAAATAGAGACAGTTTAATCCTCCTATAACCATAAGGTGTACAGTATGAGTGAAGGGAAATAGAGACAGTTTAATCCTCCTATAACCATAAGGTGTACAGTATGAGTGAAGGGAAACAGACAGTTAATCCTCCTATAACCATAAGGTGTACAGTATGAGTGAAGGGAAATAGAGACAGTTTAATCCTCCTATAACCATAAGGTGTACAGTATGAGTGAAGGGAAACAGAGACAGTTAATCCTCCTATAACCATAAGGTGTACAGTATGAGTGAAGGGAAACAGAGACAGTTAATCCTCCTATAACCATAAGGTGTACAGTATGAGTGAAGGGAAACAGAGACAGTTAAATCCTCCTTAACCATAAGAGGTGTACAGTATGAGTGAAGGGAAATAGAGACAGTTAAATCCTCCTATAACCATAAGGTGTACAGTATGAGTGAAGGGAAATAGAGACAGTTAAATCCTCCTATAACCATAAGGTGTACAGTATGAGTGAAGGGAAACAGAGACAGTTAAATCCTCCTATAACCATAAGGTGTACAGTATGAGTGAAAGGAAACAGAGACAGTTAAATCCTCCTATAACCATAAGGTGTACAGTATGAGTGAAGGGAAACAGAGACAGTTAATCCTCCTATAACCATAAGGTGTACAGTATGAGTGAAGGGAAACAGAGACAGTTAATCCTCCTATAACCATAAGGTGTACAGTATGAGTGAAGGGAAATAGAGACGGTTAAATCCTCCTTAACCATAAGAGGTGTACAGTATGAGTGAAGGGAAACAGAGACAGTTAATCCTCCTATAACCATAAGGTGTACAGTATGAGTGAAGGGAAATAGAGACGGTTAAATCCTCCTTAACCATAAGAGGTGTACAGTATGAGTGAAGGGAAACAGAGACAGTTAAATCCTCCTATAACCATAAGGTGTACAGTATGAGTGAAGGGAAACAGAGACAGTTAATCCTCCTATAACCATAAGGTGTACAGTATGAGTGAAGGGAAACAGAGACAGTTAAATCCTCCTATAACCATAAGGTGTACAGTATGAGTGAAGGGAAATAGAGACAGTTAATCCTCCTATAACCATAAGGTGTACAGTATGAGTGAAGGGAAACAGAGACAGTTAATCCTCCTATAACCATAAGGTGTACAGTATGAGTGAAGGGAAACAGAGACAGTTAATCCTCCTATAACCATAAGGTGTACAGTATGAGTGAAGGGAAACAGAGACAGTTAAATCCTCCTATAACCATAAGGTGTACAGTATGAGTGAAGGGAAACAGAGACAGTTAATCCTCCTATAACCATAAGGTGTACAGTATGAGTGAAGGGAAACAGAGACAGTTAAATCCTCCTATAACCATAAGGTGTACAGTATGAGTGAAGGGAAACAGAGACAGTTAAATCCTCCTATAACCATAAGGTGTACAGTATGAGTGAAGGGAAACAGAGACAGTTAAATCCTCCTATAACCATAAGGTGTACAGTATGAGTGAAGGGAAACAGAGACAGTTAATCCTCCTATAACCATAAGGTGTACAGTATGAGTGAAGGGAAACAGAGACAGTTAATCCTCCTATAACCATAAGGTGTACAGTATGAGTGAAGGGAAATAGAGACAGTTAAATCCTCCTTAACCATAAGGTGTACAGTATGAGTGAAGGGAAACAGAGACAGTTAAATCCTCCTATAACCATAAGGTGTACAGTATGAGTGAAGGGAAACAGAGACAGTTAAATCCTCCTATAACCATAAGGTGTACAGTATGAGTGAAGGGAAACAGAGACAGTTAATCCTCCTATAACCATAAGGTGTACAGTATGAGTGAAGGGAAACAGAGACAGTTAATCCTCCTATAACCATAAGGTGTACAGTATGAGTGAAGGGAAACAGAGACAGTTAATCCTCCTATAACCATAAGGTGTACAGTATGAGTGAAGGGAAACAGAGACAGTTAATCCTCCTATAACCATAAGGTGTACAGTATGAGTGAAGGGAAACAGAGACAGTTAATCCTCCTATAACCATAAGGTGTACAGTATGAGTGAAGGGAAACAGAGACAGTTAATCCTCCTATAACCATAAGGTGTACAGTACGAGTGAAGGGAAACAGAGACAGTTAATCCTCCTATAACCATAAGGTGTACAGTATGAGTGAAGGGAAACAGAGACAGTTAAATCCTCCTATAACCATAAGGTGTACAGTATGAGTGAAGGGAAACAGAGACAGTTAATCCTCCTATAACCATAAGGTGTACAGTATGAGTGAAGGGAAACAGAGACAGTTAATCCTCCTATAACCATAAGGTGTACAGTATGAGTGAAGGGAAACAGAGACAGTTAATCCTCCTATAACCATAAGGTGTACAGTATGAGTGAAGGGAAACAGAGACAGTTAATCCTCCTATAACCATAAGGTGTACAGTATGAGTGAAGGGAAACAGAGACAGTTAATCCTCCTATAACCATAAGGTGTACAGTATGAGTGAAGGGAAACAGAGACAGTTAATCCTCTTATAACCATAAGGTGTACAGTATGAGTGAAGGGAAACAGAGACAGTTAAATCCTCCTATAACCATAAGGTGTACAGTATGAGTGAAGGGAAACAGAGACAGTTAAATCCTCTTATAACCATAAGGTGTACAGTATGAGTGAAGGGAAATAGAGACAGTTAATCCTCCTATAACCATAAGGTGTACAGTATGAGTGAAGGGAAACAGAGACAGTTAAATCCTCTTATAACCATAAGGTGTACAGTATGAGTGAAGGGAAATAGAGACAGTTAATCCTCCTATAACCATAAGGTGTACAGTATGAGTGAAGGGAAACAGAGACAGTTAATCCTCCTATAACCATAAGTTGTACAGTATGAGTGAAGGGAAACAGAGACAGTTAATCCTCCTATAACCATAAGGTGTACAGTATGAGTGAAGGGAAACAGAGACAGTTAATCCTCCTATAACCATAAGGTGTACAGTATGAGTGAAGGGAAACAGAGACAGTTAATCCTCCTATAACCATAAGGTGTACAGTATGAGTGAAGGGAAACAGAGACAGTTAATCCTCCTATAACCATAAGGTGTACAGTATGAGTGAAGGGAAACAGAGACAGTTAAATCCTCCTATAACCATAAGGTGTACAGTATGAGTGAAGGGAAATAGAGACAGTTAATCCTCCTATAACCATAAGGTGTACAGTATGAGTGAAGGGAAACAGAGACAGTTAATCCTCCTATAACCATAAGGTGTACAGTATGAGTGAAGGGAAACAGAGACAGTTAAATCCTCTTATAACCATAAGGTGTACAGTATGAGTGAAGGGAAACAGAGACAGTTAAATCCTCCTATAACCATAAGGTGTACAGTATGAGTGAAGGGAAACAGAGACAGTTAAATCCTCCTATAACCATAAGGTGTACAGTATGAGTGAAGGGAAACAGAGACAGTTAATCCTCCTATAACCATAAGGTGTACAGTATGAGTGAAGGGAAACAGAGACAGTTAAATCCTCCTATAACCATAAGGTGTACAGTATGAGTGAAGGGAAACAGAGACAGTTAATCCTCCTATAACCATAAGGTGTACAGTATGAGTGAAGGGAAACAGAGACAGTTAATCCTCCTATAACCATAAGGTGTACAGTATGAGTGAAGGGAAACAGAGACAGTTAATCCTCCTATAACCATAAGGTGTACAGTATGAGTGAAGGGAAACAGAGACAGTTAATCCTCCTATAACCATAAGAGGTGTACAGTATGAGTGAAGGGAAACAGAGACAGTTAATCCTCCTATAACCATAAGGTGTACAGTATGAGTGAAGGGAAACAGAGACAGTTAATCCTCCTATAACCATAAGGTGTACAGTATGAGTGAAGGGAAACAGAGACAGTTAATCCTCCTATAACCATAAGAGGTGTACAGTACGAGTGAAGGGAAACAGAGACAGTTAATCCTCCTATAACCATAAGGTGTACAGTATGAGTGAAGGGAAACAGAGACAGTTAATCCTCCTATAACCATAAGAGGTGTACAGTATGAGTGAAGGGAAACAGAGACAGTTAATCCTCCTATAACCATAAGGTGTACAGTATGAGTGAAGGGAAACAGAGACAGTTAATCCTCCTATAACCATAAGGTGTACAGTATGAGTGAAGGGAAACAGAGACAGTTAATCCTCCTATAACCATAAGGTGTACAGTATGAGTGAAGGGAAACAGAGACAGTTAAATCCTCCTATAACCATAAGGTGTACAGTATGAGTGAAGGGAAACAGAGACAGTTAATCCTCCTATAACCATAAGGTGTACAGTATGAGTGAAGGGAAACAGAGACAGTTAATCCTCCTATAACCATAAGGTGTACAGTATGAGTGAAGGGAAATAGAGACAGTTAATCCTCCTATAACCATAAGGTGTACAGTATGAGTGAAGGGAAACAGAGACAGTTAATCCTCCTATAACCATAAGGTGTACAGTATGAGTGAAGGGAAACAGAGACAGTTAAATCCTCCTATAACCATAAGGTGTACAGTATGAGTGAAGGGAAACAGAGACAGTTAATCCTCCTATAACCATAAGGTGTACAGTATGAGTGAAGGGAAATAGAGACAGTTAAATCCTCCTATAACCATAAGGTGTACAGTATGAGTGAAGGGAAACAGAGACAGTTAATCCTCCTATAACCATAAGGTGTACAGTATGAGTGAAGGGAAACAGAGACAGTTAATCCTCCTATAACCATAAGGTGTACAGTATGAGTGAAGGGAAATAGAGACAGTTAATCCTCCTATAACCATAAGGTGTACAGTATGAGTGAAGGGAAACAGAGACAGTTAATCCTCCTATAACCATAAGGTGTACAGTATGAGTGAAGGGAAACAGAGACAGTTAAATCCTCCTATAACCATAAGGTGTACAGTATGAGTGAAGGGAAACAGAGACAGTTAATCCTCCTATAACCATAAGGTGTACAGTTAGTTGTAAGTTGTACAGTATGAGTGAAGGGAAACAGAGACAGTTAATCCTCCTATAACCATAAGGTGTACAGTATGAGTGAAGGGAAACAGAGACAGTTAATCCTCCTATAACCATAAGGTGTACAGTACGAGTGAAGGGAAACAGAGACAGTTAATCCTCCTATAACCATAAGAGGTGTACAGTATGAGTGAAGGGAAACAGAGACAGTTAAATCCTC
>NC_139697.1:1140102-1147602 GCF_964188405.1 Protomyctophum parallelum
AAATCATTAATGCTCAAATGCAAATGTTTCTGAACACCAGGTGTTTTTTATTCATTCAAAACTAATTAAATTTCAGTAATTTCCTGAATTTCTTTTTTAGAAAACAAAATGTTTAAAATGAGTGGAAAAGTCGTGTTTAGTTTAATACTAAACTAAACACTAAACCCAAGCGTTTAGGTTATAAACACTTATTTGTAACACTTTTCAAACGTGTCACAGTGTTTAGATTATAAACAGAAGAACATGTTTAATCGCCTGTAACACTTTTCAAACGTGTCACAGTGTTTAGATTATAAACAGAAGAACATGTTTAATCGCCTGTAACACTTTTTAAACACATAAACGTGTTTAATTTTTACAATCAATGTCAGTTCCGTATACCTGTTCTTAAAAGCAGGGACGGATTAACCCCCCACGGTAATGTTTGCAGGGCCGGAGGGCAATATTTTTGTGTTTTTATCATGTTTTTGACCTAAATTTAACTAAATCAATGGCCAATGAAGGGCCCCAGGAGCCCTTTTCAGGCTGTCAAACCTAGTCCTCCCCTGAGAGCCAAGGGCCCCTGAGAGCCAAGGGCCCCTGAGAGCCAAGGGCCCCTGGGCCACGGCCCCAATGGTTAATTTGTCCCTTCTTAAAAGTCAGGTACTAACTTGAGGGCGTTCCAAAGGGACCAAATAACATGTCTGTGACTCTGAGAGTTATGGACCCTTATGGGTCTGTGACTCTGAGAGTGTACAAATGGAACCACATGGACCCTTATGGGTCTGTGACTCTGAGAGTGTACAAATGGAACCAAATGGACCCTTATGGGTCTGTAACTCTGAGAGTGTACAAATGGAACCAAATGGACCCTTATGGGTCTGTGACTCTGAGAGTGTACAAATGGAACCAAATGGACCCTTATGGGTCTGTGACTCTGAGAGTGTACAAATGGAACCAAATGGACCCTTATGGGTCTGTAACTCTGAGAGTGTACAAATGGAACCACATGGACCCTTATGGGTCTGTGACTCTGAGAGTGTACAAATGGAACCAAATGGACCCTTATGGGTCTGTGACTCTGAGAGTGTACAAATGGAACCAAATGGACCCTTATGGGTCTGTGACTCTGAGAGTGTACAAATGGAACCAAATGGACCCTTATGGGTCTGTGACTCTGAGAGTGTACAAATGGAACCAAATGGACCCTTATGGGTCTGTGACTCTGAGAGTGTACAAATGGAACCAAATGGACCCTTATGGGTCTGTGACTCTGAGAGTGTACAAATGGAACCAAATGGACCCTTATGGGTCTGTGACTCTGAGAGTGTACAAATGGAACCAAATGGACCCTTATGGGTCTGTGACTCTGAGAGTGTACAAATGGAACCAAATGGACCCTTATGGGTCTGTGACTCTGAGAGTGTACAAATGGAACCAAATGGACCCTTATGGGTCTGTGACTCTGAGAGTGTACAAATGGAACCAAATGGACCCTTATGGGTCTGTGACTCTGAGAGTGTAACACATGGTGGAACCAAATGGACCCTTATGGGTCTGTAACTCTGAGAGTGTACAAATGGAACCAAATGGACCCTTATGGGTCTGTGACTCTGAGAGTGTACAAATGGAACCAAATGGACCCTTATGGGTCTGTGACTCTGAGAGTGTACAAATGGAACCAAATGGACCCTTATGGGTCTGTAACTCTGAGAGTGTACAAATGGAACCAAATGGACCCTTATGGGTCTGTGACTCTGAGAGTGTACAAATGGAACCAAATGGACCCTTATGGGTCTGTGACTCTGAGAGTGTACAAATGGAACCAAATGGACCCTTATGGGTCTGTTAACTCTGAGAGTGTACAAATGGAACCAAATGGACCCTTATGGGTCTGTTAACTCTGAGAGTGTACAAATGGAACCAAATGGACCCTTATGGGTCTGTAACTCAGAGAGTGTACAAATGGAACCAAATGGACCCTTATGGGTCTGTAACTCAGAGAGTGTACAAATGGAACCAAATGGACCCTTATGGGTCTGTAACTCAGAGAGTGTACAAATGGAACCAAATGGACCCTTATGGGTCTGTGACTCTGAGAGTGTACAAATGGAACCAAATGGACCCTTATGGGTCTGTAACTCAGAGAGTGTACAAATGGAACCAAATGGACCCTTATGGGTCTGTGACTCAGAGAGTGTACAAATGGAACCAAATGGACCCTTATGGGTCTGTGACTCTGAGAGTGTACAAATGGAACCAAATGGACCCTTATGGGTCTGTAACTCTGAGAGTGTACAAATGGAACCAAATGGACCCTTATGGGTCTGTGACTCTGAGAGTGTAACACATGGAACCAAATGGACCCTTATGGGTCTGTAACTCTGAGAGTGTAACACATGGAACCAAATGGACCCTTATGGGTCTGTAACTCTGAGAGTGTACAAATGGAACCAAATGGACCCTTATGGGTCTGTGACTCTGAGAGTGTACAAATGGAACCAAATGGACCCTTATGGGTCTGTGACTCTGAGAGTGTACAAATGGAACCAAATGGACCCTTATGGGTCTGTAACTCTGAGAGTGTACAAATGGAACCAAATGGACCCTTATGGGTCTGTAACTCTGAGAGTGTACAAATGGAACCAAATGGACCCTTATGGGTCTGTGACTCTGAGAGTGTACAAATGGAACCAAATGGACCCTTATGGGTCTGTGACTCTGAGAGTGTACAAATGGAACCAAATGGACCCTTATGGGTCTGTGACTCTGAGAGTGTACAAATGGAACCAAATGGACCCTTATGGGTGGTCTGTGACTCTGAGAGTGTACAAATGGAACCAAATGGACCCTTATGGGTCTGTAACTCTGAGAGTGTACAAATGGAACCAAATGGACCCTTATGGGTCTGTGACTCTGAGAGTGTACAAATGGAACCACATGGACCCTTATGGGTCTGTGACTCTGAGAGTGTACAAATGGAACCAAATGGACCCTTATGGGTCTGTTAACTCTGAGAGTGTACAAATGGAACCAAATGGACCCTTATGGGTCTGTAACTCTGAGAGTGTACAAATGGAACCAAATGGACCCTTATGGGTCTGTGACTCTGAGAGTGTAACAAATGGAACCAAATGGACCCTTATGGGTCTGTGACTCTGAGAGTGTACAAATGGAACCAAATGGACCCTTATGGGTCTGTGACTCTGAGAGTGTACAAATGGAACCAAATGGACCCTTATGGGTCTGTGACTCTGTGAGTGTAACAAATGGAACCACATGGACCCTTATGGGTCTGTGACTCTGAGAGTGTACAAATGGAACCAAATGGACCCTTATGGGTCTGTTAACTCTGAGAGTGTACAAATGGAACCAAATGGACCCTTATGGGTCTGTAACTCTGAGAGTGTACAAATGGAACCAAATGGACCCTTATGGGTCTGTGACTCTGAGAGTGTAACAAATGGAACCAAATGGACCCTTATGGGTCTGTGACTCTGTGAGTGTAACAAATGGAACCAAATGGACCCTTATGGGTCTGTAACTCTGAGAGTGTAACAAATGGAACCAAATGGACCCTTATGGGTCTGTAACTCTGAGAGTGTACAAATGGAACCAAATGGACCCTTATGGGTCTGTGACTCTGAGAGTGTACAAATGGAACCAAATGGACCCTTATGGGTCTGTGACTCTGAGAGTGTACAAATGGAACCAAATGGACCCTTATGGGTCTGTAACTCTGAGAGTGTACAAATGGAACCAAATGGACCCTTATGGGTCTGTAACTCTGAGAGTGTACAAATGGAACCAAATGGACCCTTATGGGTCTGTGACTCTGAGAGTGTACAAATGGAACCAAATGGACCCTTATGGGTCTGTAACTCTGAGAGTGTACAAATGGAACCAAATGGACCCTTATGGGTCTGTGACTCTGAGAGTGTACAAATGGAACCAAATGGACCCTTATGGGTCTGTAACTCTGAGAGTGTACAAATGGAACCAAATGGACCCTTATGGGTCTGTGACTCTGAGAGTGTACAAATGGAACCACATGGACCCTTATGGGTCTGTGACTCTGAGAGTGTACAAATGGAACCAAATGGACCCTTATGGGTCTGTTAACTCTGAGAGTGTACAAATGGAACCAAATGGACCCTTATGGGTCTGTAACTCTGAGAGTGTACAAATGGAACCAAATGGACCCTTATGGGTCTGTGACTCTGAGAGTGTAACAAATGGAACCAAATGGACCCTTATGGGTCTGTGACTCTGTGAGTGTAACAAATGGAACCACATGGACCCTTATGGGTCTGTGACTCTGAGAGTGTACAAATGGAACCAAATGGACCCTTATGGGTCTGTTAACTCTGAGAGTGTACAAATAGAACCAAATGGACCCTTATGGGTCTGTAACTCTGAGAGTGTACAAATGGAACCAAATGGACCCTTATGGGTCTGTGACTCTGAGAGTGTAACAAATGGAACCAAATGGACCCTTATGGGTCTGTGACTCTGTGAGTGTAACAAATGTAACCAAATGGACCCTTATGGGTCTGTAACTCTGAGAGTGTACAAATGGAACCAAATGGACCCTTATGGGTCTGTGACTCTGAGAGTGTACAAATGGAACCAAATGGACCCTTATGGGTCTGTGACTCTGAGAGTGTAACAAATGGAACCAAATGGATGGAGGAGAAATCCGGTGCCGTCTCTATTAATATAAGGACTGTACTCAGTTAGTTTACAGTGTAAACCTACACACACACACACACACACACACACACACACACACACACACACACACACACACACACACACACACACACACACACACTGGTGTTGTGTAATCAGTGTGTTTGTGTGTGTAGGCTGGGACAGCCCGGCTACGCTGAACGGAAGGATTAGATCAAACAATAGGAGCTGATTGATTAGGAGAGAATTACAGGCAAACAGCAGAAGAACAAAGGCTGGTTTGGCTGCATGTGTGCTGCTGTGGTAATGCTATCACCTGGAGAGTTTTAATCCGTTTAATTAAATTGGATTATTTTTTTTGTCAGGGACAAAAACACAAGAATAAAATAAAGCCCACCAACATGGCTTCAGCAGCATGAGACAGACGATGCACTGCTGCGTTTGGACGCAGTAACCAAGGCTAGAAAAACAATTCCGTCTACAATAGAGCGTCGCAGTCCCTCCCCCTTTCAGAACGACGAGTGGCCCAGGAAATAAATCCCAATGCATTTTCCTCATAGGCATTTCTTTAAGTATTTATTTAAAGACAGTTACGCCGCGGACAAAGCCAACTCGGATCGTGACAAATCATGACAATGAACACAATATTTTGGACCGATCAAATCATTAGAAAGAAGAAAATAAAGGCAAAATAAAGACAACACTATTTGTTTTGTTTTTCTTCTTATAACTTATTTGATCGGCCCAAAACATTGTGTTCATTGTCATGATTTGTCACGATCCGAGTTGTCTTTGTCCGCGGCGTAACCGTCTTTAAATAAATACTTAAAGAAAAGCCTATGAGGAAAATGCATTGGGATTTATTTCCTGGGCCACTCGTCGTTCTGAAAGGGGGAGGGACTGCGACGCTCTATAGTGTAACATAGCTCTGGTCCACAGCTCTGATGCATGTGGTTCTCAACCAGCGGTCCGGGGACCACCAGGGGTCCTCGAGGGGGTTCCAGGTGGTCCCCACATGGACCCTTATTAGATCTTTAACTCATCAATTGGATGATTTGAGGCATTTTGTTCCAAAAATGTGTTTATCAAAAATCCACCTGTTGGTGGCGCTGTAACAGGCCAATGTGAAAAGGATGGGATATATATATTCCCCACCCTAGTAGGAAAGTCTGTGAAAGATTTCACGTAAATTGCACGCTGCGTTCATGATTTGAGGCATTTTTTTTCAAAAGGGCCAATCCTGCAAACTTTGAAAGGCAATGTTGGCCAATTAGGATGAAATATGAAATATCGGACGGATCGGTCTTAAACACATAGATACATAGATACACTATAGAGATAGTCTGTAAGGATTTGAGGGATTCTTTGGACAGAATCTTGAGGAGTGATATCCAAAAATCTGTTTTACAAAAGTCAGCCTCCTGGTGGCGCTATTACAGGTCGTTCTAGAAACTTTGGGGCAGAGGTTCATCGTTCGCATCCAGGGAGTGCGTGTGCAAGGTTTGGCATCGACCGGGTTAACGGTGCTGGAGATTAGCTGGTAACGGACGGATACACTCACTCACTCACACACACACGGACGGAGTGCAAAACATACTCTCTCCCCATGCCTTCGGCCTGGTGGAGACAATAAAACATACTCTCTCCCTGTGCCTTCGGCCTGGTGGAGACAATAAAACATACTCTCTCCCTGTGCCTTCGGCCTGGTGGAGACTGTCCAGCTCAAATCTAGAATGGCTAAAATGGAAAAAACAGCCATGAAGGTAATTGGTAGGATAGATTCTCCATCTCTTCAGACAATCTTTGAGAAAACACGACTTTCCAGCATGATGGATCACGTGCGTTGGTAATCGCCCGGAGGAAGAAATATTAGGTTTCTTTCACGGAGAGGATTTCATGACGCTTTCTTACTGATGTGCTTTTTTCTATGCAATATTATGTTGGATAACATGCAGTGTGAACTGCATGCCGGCAGAAAAATGAAGTTATCAATCAGAATAATGTTTGTTATGAGATGTCAGTGATTCATATCTGACTGATTACCAAACTGAACCACACAATATTATGATATAAAAGCTTCCACTCCGAATAGCCGGGAAAAACAAAGGATGAATATGGGAAGAGTTTCAACGTGTCACATTTATCTGCATGGGGGATCGACTCCCAAGCCTGGCTTAGCAGGACTAATGCTGCAAAGGAAGATGAAGGTTACAGACATCCCTATGGGTATGTGAGGCTACAGACATCCCTATGGGTATGTGAGGCTACAGACATCCCCATATGGTTATGTGAGGCTACAGACATCCCTATGGGTAAATGGATGAGGGCTGGTTATGTGAGGCTACAGACATCCCTATGGGTATGTGAGGCTACAGACATCCCTATGGGTATGTGAGGCTACAGACATCCCTATGGGTATGTGAGGCTACAGACATCCCTATGGGTATGTGAGGCTACAGACATCCCTAGGGGTAAATGGTAAATGGTGCATTTATATAGCGCCTTCATCCAAGGCGCTTTACAGAGATTGTGCATTAAATTCACCCGTTCACAGACCTTTACATAGATTGTGCATTACATTCACCCATTCACACACACATTCACACACCGATTGCGGCGGAAGCCATGCAAGGTATTATACCAACCAGCACATCGGGAGCAATTTGGGGTTCAGTGTCTTGCTCAAGGACACTTCGACATGTAGACAGGAGGAGGAGCCGGGATTCGAACCGCTGACCCATGGATCATTGGACTTCCTGCTCTACCTCCTGAGCCACAGTCCCTGGGGGTCCCTGGAGGTCCATGTGTTACACCCTCAGAGTCACAGAC
>NC_139697.1:1152602-1175647 GCF_964188405.1 Protomyctophum parallelum
CATGTCAGGACCCTCATAAGACCCTGAGACCTGAGATCAGATTCTAAAAATGTCTTCTACATCCTGACAGTTTTCCATTCTGACCCGAGATCAGATTCTAAAAATGTTCTTCTACATCCTGACAGTTTCCCATTCTGACCTGAGATCAGATTCTAAAAATGTCTTCTACATCCTGACAGTTTTCCATTCTGACCTGAGATCAGATTCTAAAAATGTCTTCTACATCCTGACAGTTTTCCATTCTGACCTGAGATCAGATTCTAAAAATGTCTTCTACATCCTGACAGTTTTCCATTCTGACCTGAGATCAGATTCTAAAAATGTCTTCTACATCCTGATAGTTTTCCATTCTGACCCGAGATCAGATTCTAAAAATGTTCTTCTACATCCTGACAGTTTTCCATTCTGACCTGAGATCAGATTCTAAAAATGTCTTCTACATCCTGACAGTTTTCATTCTGACCCGAGATCAGATTCTAAAAATGTTCTTCTACATCCTGACAGTTTTCCATTCTGACCTGAGATCAGATTCTAAAAATGTCTTCTACATCCTGACAGTTTTCCATTCTGACCTGAGATCAGATTCTATAAATGTCTTCTACATCCTGACAGTTTTCCATTCTGACCTGAGATCAGATTCAAAAAATGTCTTCTACATCCTGACAGTTTTCCATTCTGACCTGAGATCAGATTCTATAAATGTCTTCTACATCCTGACAGTTTTCCATTCTGACCTGAGATCAGAGTCTAAAAATGTCTTCTATGTCAGCCGCTCTTCGATTTTAAAAAAATAGCAGACCTACAAGCTCGTAGCGCGCCACTCGGTGGCGCGCTATGAGCTTGTAGATCTGCTATTTTTCAATAGCTAAAGCACAACATGATGCTAACACCAAAATGGATTCGGGTTAAACCTTATGTCAACAACTCTAAGCACAGGGAGGTACAGGCCTATATCCATATCCTCATACAGTGGAGTGGCATCAAGTATCTAAGTACATGTACTCAGGGACTGTACTTAAGTATGATCTGTGTGTGGTTGAGAACATGTACCCTATATATTCAAGTAAAGTACAGTACTTATAGTTAGTTTACACCAGTAGTGTATTCAGGACAGTTTAATCAGTGGTTGTATTTATGTTCTCTGTTATCTTGGTTATAATTACTGCTTACATGAGGACACTAACCTGTTATTTAAAGACCATGCGCTGTAGCACCGTCATCACGACCCACCTGTCGATTTGATGTGGACGTTTTTCTTTGTTTGGTTTATTTTTAAGTCTAGCCTGAGGTCCACCTCTGCTTTCTATGGCAGAGGGAGCTCCCCGCAGGGAGAAACTAGTGAGTGATGTTTGCACTACTCTATATGCTGTATTGAAGTGGACTCGGACCCAGACTACTCTATATGCTGTATTGAAGTGGACTCGGACCCAGACTACTCTATATGCTGTATTGAAGTGGACTCGGACCCAGACTACTCTATATGCTGTATTGAAGTGGACTCGGACCCAGACTACTCTATATGCTGTATTGAAGTGGACTCGGACCCAGACTACTCTATATGCTGTATTGAAGTGGACTCGGACCCAGACTACTCTATATGCTGTATTGAAGTGGACTCGGACCCAGACTACTCTATATGCTGTATTGAAGTGGACTCGGACCCAGACTACTCTATATGCTGTATTGAAGTGGACTCGGACCCAGACTACTCTATATGCTGTATTGAAGTGGACTCGGACCCAGACTACTCTATATGCTGTATTGAAGTGGACTCGGACCCAGACTACTCTATATGCTGTATTGAAGTGGACTCGGCCCCAGACTACTCTATGCCGTATTGAAGTGGACTCGGCCCCAGACTACTCTATGCCGTATTGAAGTGGACTCGGCCCCAGACTACTCTATGCCGTATTGAAGTGGACTCGGACCCAGACTACTCTATGCCGTATTGAAGTGGACTCGGACCCAGACTACTCTATGCCGTATTGAAGTGGACTCGGCCCCAGACTACTCTATGCCATATTGAAGTGGACTCGGACCCAGACTACTCTATGTCGTATTGAAGTGGACTCGGACCCAGACTACTCTATGCTGTATTGAAGTGGACTCGGACCCAGACTACTCTATGCCGTATTGAAGTGGACTCGGACCCAGACTACTCTATGCCGTATTGAAGTGGACTCGGCCCCAGACTACTCTATGCCATATTGAAGTGGACTCGGACCCAGACTACTCTATGTCGTATTGAAGTGGACTCGGACCCAGACTACTCTATGCTGTATTGAAGTGGACTCAGACCCAGACTACTCTATGCCGTATTGAAGTGGACTCGGTCCCAGACTACTGTATGCCGTATTGAAGTGGACTCGGCCCCAGACTACTCTATGCCGTATTGAAGTGGACTCAGACCCAGACTACTCTATGCCGTATTGAAGTGGACTCGGTCCCAGACTACTCTATGCCGTATTGAAGTGGACTCGGCCCCAGACTACTCTATGCCGTATTGAAGTGGACTCAGACCCAGACTACTCTATGCCGTATTGAAGTGGACTCAGACCCAGACTACTCTATGCCGTATTGAAGTGGACTCAGACCCAGACTACTCTATGCCGTATTGAAGTGGACTCGGCCCCAGACTACTGTATGCCGTATTGAAGTGGACTCGGCCCCAGACTACTCTATGCCGTATTGAAGTGGACTCGGTCCCAGACTACTCTATGCCGTATTGAAGTGGACTCGTTCCCAGACTACTCTATGCTGTATTGAAGTGGACTCAGACCCAGACTACTCTATGCTGTATTGAAGTGGACTCTGACCCAGACTGCTCTATGCCGTATTGAAGTGGACTCAGACCCAGACTGCTCTATGCCGTATTGAAGTGGACTCGGACCCAGACTACTCTATGCCGTATTGAAGTGGACTCGGTCCCAGACTACTCTATGCCGTATTGAAGTGGACTCAGACCCAGACTGCTCTATGCCGTATTGAAGTGGACTCGGACCCAGACTACTCTATGCCGCTTTGAAGTGGACTGACTCTGACCCAGACTACTCTATGCCGTATTGAAGTGGACTCGGACCCAGACTGCTCTATGCTGTATTGAAGTGGACTCTGACCCAGACTACTCTATGCTGTATTGAAGTGGACTCTGACCCAGACTGCTCTATGCCGTATTGAAGTGGACTCAGACCCAGACTACTCTATGCCGTATTGAAGTGGACTCAGACCCAGACTACTCTATGCCGTATTGAAGTGGACTCAGACCCAGACTGCTCTATGCCGTATTGAAGTGGACTCGGACCCAGACTGCTCTATGCCGTATTGAAGTGGACTCAGACCCAGACTGCTCTATGCCGTATTGAAGTGGACTCGGACCCAGACTGCTCTATGCCGTATTGAAGTGGACTCGGACCCAGACTACTCTATGCCGCTTTGAAGTGGACTGACTCTGACCCAGACTACTCTATGCCGTATTGAAGTGGACTCGGACCCAGACTACTCTATGCCGAATTGAAGTGGACTCAGACCCAGACTACTCTATGCTGTATTGAAGTGGACTCGGACCCAGACTGCTCTATGCCGTATTGAAGTGGACTCAGAGACCCAGACTACTCTATGCCGTATTGAAGTGGACTCAGACCCAGACTACTCTATGCCGTATTGAAGTGGACTCAGACCCAGACTACTCTATGCCGAATTGAAGTGGACTCAGACCCAGACTACTCTATGCTGTATTGAAGTGGACTCGGACCCAGACTGCTCTATGCTGTATTGAAGTGGACTCGGACCCAGACTACTCTATGCCGTATTGAAGTGGACTCAGACCCAGACTACTCTATGCCGAATTGAAGTGGACTCAGACCCAGACTACTCTATGCTGTATTGAAGTGGACTCGGACCCAGACTGCTCTATGCTGTATTGAAGTGGACTCGGACCCAGACTGCTCTATGCTGTATTGAAGTGGACTCGGACCCAGACTGCTCTATGCTGTATTGAAGTGGACTCGGACCCAGACTGCTCTATGCCGTATTGAAGTGGACTCGGTCCCAGACTACTCTATGCCGTATTGAAGTGGACTCAGACCCAGACTACTCTATGCCGAATTGAAGTGGACTCGGACCCAGACTACTCTATGCCGTATTGAAGTGGACTCGGACCCAGACTACTCTATGCCGTATTGAAGTGGACTCGGACCCAGACTACTCTATGCCGTATTGAAGTGGACTCGGACCCAGACTACTCTATGCCGTATTGAAGTGGACTCGGCCCCAGACTACTCTATGCCGTATTGAAGTGGACTCAGAGACCCAGACTACTCTATGCTGTATTGAAGTGGACTCAGACCCAGACTACTCTATGCCGTATTGAAGTGGACTCGGACCCAGACTGCTCTATGCCGTATTGAAGTGGACTCAGACCCAGACTACTCTATGCTGTATTGAAGTGGACTCAGACCCAGACTACTCTATGCCGTATTGAAGTGGACTCGGACCCAGACTACTCTATGCTGTATTGAAGTGGACTCTGACCCAGACTACTCTATGCTGTATTGAAGTGGACTCAGACCCAGACTACTCTATGCCGTATTGAAGTGGACTCGGCCCCAGACTACTGTATGCCGTATTGAAGTGGACTCGGCCCCAGACTACTCTATGCCGTATTGAAGTGGACTCGGTCCCAGACTACTCTATGCCGTATTGAAGTGGACTCGTTCCCAGACTACTCTATGCTGTATTGAAGTGGACTCAGACCCAGACTACTCTATGCTGTATTGAAGTGGACTCTGACCCAGACTGCTCTATGCCGTATTGAAGTGGACTCAGACCCAGACTGCTCTATGCCGTATTGAAGTGGACTCGGACCCAGACTACTCTATGCCGTATTGAAGTGGACTCGGTCCCAGACTACTCTATGCCGTATTGAAGTGGACTCAGACCCAGACTGCTCTATGCCGTATTGAAGTGGACTCGGACCCAGACTACTCTATGCCGCTTTGAAGTGGACTGACTCTGACCCAGACTACTCTATGCCGTATTGAAGTGGACTCGGACCCAGACTGCTCTATGCTGTATTGAAGTGGACTCTGACCCAGACTACTCTATGCTGTATTGAAGTGGACTCTGACCCAGACTGCTCTATGCCGTATTGAAGTGGACTCAGACCCAGACTACTCTATGCCGTATTGAAGTGGACTCAGACCCAGACTACTCTATGCCGTATTGAAGTGGACTCAGACCCAGACTGCTCTATGCCGTATTGAAGTGGACTCGGACCCAGACTGCTCTATGCCGTATTGAAGTGGACTCAGACCCAGACTGCTCTATGCCGTATTGAAGTGGACTCGGACCCAGACTGCTCTATGCCGTATTGAAGTGGACTCGGACCCAGACTACTCTATGCCGCTTTGAAGTGGACTGACTCTGACCCAGACTACTCTATGCCGTATTGAAGTGGACTCGGACCCAGACTACTCTATGCCGTATTGAAGTGGACTCAGACCCAGACTACTCTATGCCGAATTGAAGTGGACTCAGACCCAGACTACTCTATGCTGTATTGAAGTGGACTCGGACCCAGACTGCTCTATGCTGTATTGAAGTGGACTCGGACCCAGACTACTCTATGCCGTATTGAAGTGGACTCAGACCCAGACTACTCTATGCCGAATTGAAGTGGACTCAGACCCAGACTACTCTATGCTGTATTGAAGTGGACTCGGACCCAGACTGCTCTATGCTGTATTGAAGTGGACTCGGACCCAGACTGCTCTATGCTGTATTGAAGTGGACTCGGACCCAGACTGCTCTATGCTGTATTGAAGTGGACTCGGACCCAGACTGCTCTATGCCTTATTGAAGTGGACTCGGTCCCAGACTACTCTATGCCGTATTGAAGTGGACTCAGACCCAGACTACTCTATGCCGAATTGAAGTGGACTCGGACCCAGACTACTCTATGCCGTATTGAAGTGGACTCGGACCCAGACTACTCTATGCCGTATTGAAGTGGACTCGGACCCAGACTACTCTATGCCGTATTGAAGTGGACTCGGACCCAGACTACTCTATGCCGTATTGAAGTGGACTCGGCCCCAGACTACTCTATGCCGTATTGAAGTGGACTCAGAGACCCAGACTACTCTATGCTGTATTGAAGTGGACTCAGACCCAGACTACTCTATGCCGTATTGAAGTGGACTCGGACCCAGACTGCTCTATGCCGTATTGAAGTGGACTCAGACCCAGACTACTCTATGCTGTATTGAAGTGGACTCAGACCCAGACTACTCTATGCCGTATTGAAGTGGACTCGGACCCAGACTACTCTATGCTGTATTGAAGTGGACTCTGACCCAGACTACTCTATGCTGTATTGAAGTGGACTCTGACCCAGACTGCTCTATGCCGTATTGAAGTGGACTCAGACCCAGACTGCTCTATGCTGTATTGAAGTGGACTGACTCTGACCCAGACTACTCTATGCCGTATTGAAGTGGACTCGGACCCAGACTGCTCTATGCTGTATTGAAGTGGACTCGGACCCAGACTGCTCTATGCTGTATTGAAGTGGACTCGGACCCAGACTACTCTATGCCGTATTGAAGTGGACTCGGACCCAGACTACTCTATGCTGTATTGAAGTGGACTCGGACCCAGACTGCTCTATGCCGTATTGAAGTGGACTCTGACCCAGACTACTCTATGCCGTATTGAAGTGGACTCAGACCCAGACTACTCTATGCCGTATTGAAGTGGACTCAGACCCAGACTACTCTATGCCGTATTGAAGTGGACTCGGTCCCAGACTACTCTATGCCGAATTGAAGTGGACTCTGACCCAGACTACTCTATGCCGTATTGAAGTGGACTCAGACCCAGACTACTCTATGCCGAATTGAAGTGGACTCGGACCCAGACTACTCTATGCCGTATTGAAGTGGATTCTGACCCAGACTACTCTATGCCGTATTGAAGTGGACTCGGACCCAGACTACTCTATGCCGTATTGAAGTGGACTCGGACCCAGACTACTCTATGCTGTATTGAAGTGGACTCTGACCCAGACTACTCTATGCTGTATTGAAGTGGACTCTGACCCAGACTGCTCTATGCCGTATTGAAGTGGACTCAGACCCAGACTGCTCTATGCTGTATTGAAGTGGACTCGGACCCAGACTACTCTATGCCGAATTGAAGTGGACTCGGACCCAGACTACTCTATGCCGCTTTGAAGTGGACTGACTCTGACCCAGACTGCTCTATGCCGAATTGAAGTGGACTCGGACGCAGACTACTCTATGCCGTATTGAAGTGGACTCGGACCCAGACTGCTCTATGCTGTATTGAAGTGGACTCTGACCCAGACTACTCTATGCTGTATTGAAGTGGACTCAGACCCAGACTACTCTATGCCGTATTGAAGTGGACTCGGACCCAGACTACTCTATGCCGTATTGAAGTGGACTCGGACCCAGACTACTCTATGCCGTATTGAAGTGGACTCAGACCCAGACTACTCTATGCCGTATTGAAGTGGACTCGGACCCAGACTACTCTATGCCGTATTGAAGTGGACTCAGACCCAGACTACTCTATGCCGAATTGAAGTGGACTCGGACCCAGACTACTCTATGCTGTATAGAAGTGGACTCAGACCCAGACTACTCTATGCCGTATTGAAGTGGACTCGGTCCCAGACTACTCTATGCCGTATTGAAGTGGACTCGGACCCAGACTACTCTATGCCGAATTGAAGTGGACTCGGACCCAGACTACTCTATGCTGTATTGAAGTGGACTCAGACCCAGACTACTCTATGCCGTATTGAAGTGGACTCGGTCCCAGACTACTCTATGCCGTATTGAAGTGGACTCGGACCCAGACTACTCTATGCCGTATTGAAGTGGACTCAGACCCAGACTACTCTATGCTGTTTTTTTTTTGTTTTTTTAGATATTTTTTTGCGGCTTACGCCTTTTATTGATTTTTTAAGGGATAGAAAGTAGGCTGACAGGAAACGGGAGAGAGATGGGGGGATGACATGCGGTAAAGGCCGTGTCGGGTCCGGGAGTCGAACCCGCGGCACACCGCGACTGGATCACCAGTCCGGTGCCCAGACCGTTACGCTACGGCCTGGGCCTCTCTATGCTGTATTGAAGTGGACTCGGACCCAGACTACTCTATGCCGAATTGAAGTGGACTTTTTTCTCCCTGGAAATAAAAACATCTGGGTTTCCGAGGCTATTTTAAGTCTAAATGGTTTCAAGTTCAACACTAGCATCGCAATGCATTGTGAGCTTGTAGATCAGCTATTTTTGCAATCCCTTGACAAGCTTGCTGAATATAATTTGAAACATTACAGACCCATAAGGGTCCTTTGTATTCCTAACTATATCATTTAGCATGGGGACCCCCTGGAACTCTCTCAATGACCCCCCGGGGGTCCCCGGACCCCACTTTGAGGAACCTCAGTGTTCCTCAGCATCTGTTGAGGATGAACGGCTCCAGCAGTGTCTCAGTGTCAACACAATTTGATTGAAACGGGGATTGTAATTTCCGGTTTTGCCGAGCCAAACCCACAGACGTATGAAATAGAAGATTTACGAGTGATATACAGTATATAATGATTATCGCTACGTCCGTCCACCCTTCCCTCCGTCCCACCATAATGTAATCATGTTGGGGAAATCATCTCGGTCAATTATTAACATCCCAGGCTTTAACAAGCTCTGACTGTAAAGTCACTTAAGGCTTTCTTTGTTTTAGTGGAGCTGTTATCGTCTCACCAGGAAATGAAAACCTTCTGTCAACAACTCTACAACACAGAGAAGTACAGGCCTATATCCACCCACACAACAACTCTACAGCACAGAGAAGTACAGTATAGGCCTATATCCACCCACACAACAACTCTACAACACAGAGAAGTACAGGCCTATATCCACCAACACAACAACTCTACAGCACAGAGAAGTACAGGCCTATATCCACCAACACAACAACTCTACAGCACAGAGAAGTACAGGCCTATATCCACCCACACAACAACTCTACAACACAGAGAAGTACAGGCCTATATCCACCAACACAACAACTCTACAGCACAGAGAAGTACAGGCCTATATCCACCAACACAACAACTCTACAGCACAGAGAAGTACAGGCCTATATCCACCAACACAACAACTCTACAACACAGAGAAGTACAGGCCTATATCCACCAACACAACAACTCTACAACACAGAGAAGTACAGGCCTATATCCACCAACACAACAACTCTACAACACACAGAAGTACAGGCCTATATCCACCCACACAACAACTCTACAACACAGAGAAGTACAGGCCTATATCCACCCACACAACAACTCTACAACACAGAGAAGTACAGGCCTATATCCACCAACACAACAACTCTACAGCACAGAGAAGTACAGGCCTATATCCACCAACAGAACAACTCTACAACACAGAGAAGTACAGGCCTATATCCACCAACACAACAACTCTACAGCACAGAGAAGTATAGGCCTATATCCACCCACACAACAACTCTACAACACAGAGAAGTACAGGCCTATATCCACCAACACAACAACTCTACAACACAGAGAAGTACAGGCCTATATCCACCAACACAACAACTCTACAGCACAGAGAAGTACAGGCCTATATCCACCCACACAACAACTCTACAACACAGAGAAGTACAGGCCTATATCCACCAACACAACAACTCTACAACACAGAGAAGTACAGGCCTATATCCACCCACACAACAACTCTACAGCATAGAGAAGTACAGGCCTATATCCACCCACACAACAACTCTACAGCACAGAGAAGTACAGGCCTATATCCACCCACACAACAACTCTACAGCACAGAGAAGTACAGGCCTATATCCACCCACACAACAACTCTACAGCAGAGAGAAGTACAGGCCTATATCCACCAACACAACAACTCTACAGCACAGAGAAGTACAGGCCTATATCCACCAACACAACAACTCTACAGCACAGAGAAGTACAGGCCTATATCCACCCACACAACAACTCTACAACACAGAGAAGTACAGGCCTATATCCACCAACACAACAACTCTACAGCACAGAGAAGTACAGGCCTATATCCACCCACACAACAACTCTACAGCACAGAGAAGTACAGGCCTATATCCACCAACACAACAACTCTACAACACACAGAAGTACAGGCCTATATCCACCCACACAACAACTCTACAACACAGAGAAGTACAGGCCTATATCCACCCACACAACAACTCTACAACACAGAGAAGTACAGGCCTATATCCACCAACACAACAACTCTACAGCACAGAGAAGTACAGGCCTATATCCACCAACAGAACAACTCTACAACACAGAGAAGTACAGGCCTATATCCACCAACACAACAACTCTACAGCACAGAGAAGTATAGGCCTATATCCACCCACACAACAACTCTACAACACAGAGAAGTACAGGCCTATATCCACCAACACAACAACTCTACAACACATAGAAGTACAGGCCTATATCCACCAACACAACAACTCTACAGCACAGAGAAGTACAGGCCTATATCCACCCACACAACAACTCTACAACACAGAGAAGTACAGGCCTATATCCACCAACACAACAACTCTACAACACAGAGAAGTACAGGCCTATATCCACCAACACAACAACTCTACAGCACAGAGAAGTACAGGCCTATATCCACCAACACAACAACTCTACAACACAGAGAAGTACAGGCCTATATCCACCCACACAACAACTCTACAGCATAGAGAAGTACAGGCCTATATCCACCCACACAACAACTCTACAGCACAGAGAAGTACAGGCCTATATCCACCAACACAACAACTCTACAACACAGAGAAGTACAGGCCTATATCCACCAACACAACAACTCTACAGCACAGAGAAGTACAGGCCTATATCCACCCACACAACAACTCTACAGCACAGAGAAGTACAGGCCTATATCCACCCACACAACAACTCTACAGCACAGAGAAGTACAGGCCTATATCCACCCACACAACAACTCTACAGCACAGAGAAGTACAGTATAGGCCTATATCCACCCACACAACAACTCTACAGCAGAGAGAAGTACAGGCCTATATCCACCAACACAACAACTCTACAGCACAGAGAAGTACAGGCCTATATCCACCAACACAACAACTCTACAGCACAGAGAAGTACAGGCCTATATCCACCCACACAACAACTCTACAACACAGAGAAGTACAGGCCTATATCCACCAACACAACAACTCTACAGCACAGAGAAGTACAGGCCTATATCCACCAACACAACAACTCTACAACACAGAGAAGTACAGGCCTATATCCACCAACACAACAACTCTACAGCACAGAGAAGTACAGGCCTATATCCACCCACACAACAACTCTACAGCATAGAGAAGTACAGGCCTATATCCACCCACACAACAACTCTACAGCACAGAGAAGTACAGGCCTATATCAACCCACACAACAACTCTACAACACAGAGAAGTACAGGCCTATATCCACCAACACAACAACTCTACAACACAGAGAAGTACAGGCCTATATCCACCCACACAACAACTCTACAACACAGAGAAGTATAGGCCTATATCCACCCACACAACAACTCTACAGCACAGAGAAGTACAGGCCTATATCCACCCACACAACAACTCTACAACACAGAGAAGTACAGGCCTATATCCACCAACACAACAACTCTACAGCACAGAGAAGTACAGGCCTATATCCACCAACACAACAACTCTACAGCACAGAGAAGTACAGGCCTATATCCACCCACACAACAACTCTACAACACAGAGAAGTACAGGCCTATATCCACCAACACAACAACTCTACAGCACAGAAGTACAGGCCTATATCCACCCACACAACAACTCTACAGCATAGAGAAGTACAGGCCTATATCCACCCACACAACAACTCTACAACACAGAGAAGTACAGGCCTATATCCACCCACACAACAACTCTACAGCACAGAGAAGTACAGGCCTATATCCACCAACACAACAACTCTACAGCACAGAGAAGTACAGGCCTATATCCACCAACACAACAACTCTACAACACAGAGAAGTACAGGCCTATATCCACCAACACAACAACTCTACAGCACAGAGAAGTACAGGCCTATATCCACCCACACAACAACTCTACAGCATAGAGAAGTACAGGCCTATATCCACCCACACAACAACTCTACAGCACAGAGAAGTACAGGCCTATATCAACCCACACAACAACTCTACAACACAGAGAAGTACAGGCCTATATCCACCAACACAACAACTCTACAACACAGAGAAGTACAGGCCTATATCCACCCACACAACAACTCTACAACACAGAGAAGTATAGGCCTATATCCACCCACACAACAACTCTACAGCACAGAGAAGTACAGGCCTATATCCACCCACACAACAACTCTACAACACAGAGAAGTACAGGCCTATATCCACCAACACAACAACTCTACAGCACAGAGAAGTACAGGCCTATATCCACCAACACAACAACTCTACAGCACAGAGAAGTACAGGCCTATATCCACCCACACAACAACTCTACAACACAGAGAAGTACAGGCCTATATCCACCAACACAACAACTCTACAGCACAGAGAAGTACAGGCCTATATCCACCCACACAACAACTCTACAGCATAGAGAAGTACAGGCCTATATCCACCCACACAACAACTCTACAACACAGAGAAGTACAGGCCTATATCCACCCACACAACAACTCTACAGCACAGAGAAGTACAGGCCTATATCCACCAACACAACAACTCTACAGCACAGAGAAGTACAGGCCTATATCCACCAACACAACAACTCTACAACACAGAGAAGTACAGGCCTATATCCACCCACACAACAACTCTACAACACAGAGAAGTATAGGCCTATATCCACCCACACAACAACTCTACAGCACAGAGAAGTACAGGCCTATATCCACCCACACAACAACTCTACAACACAGAGAAGTACAGGCCTATATCCACCAACACAACAACTCTACAACACAGAGAAGTACAGGCCTATATCCACCAACACAACAACTCTACAGCACAGAGAAGTACAGGCCTATATCCACCCACACAACAACTCTACAGCATAGAGAAGTACAGGCCTATATCCACCCACACAACAACTCTACAACACAGAAAAGTATAGGCCTATATCCACCCACACAACAACTCTACAGCACAGAGAAGTACAGGCCTATATCCACCCACACAACAACTCTACAACACAGAGAAGTACAGGCCTATATCCACCAACACAACAACTCTACAGCACAGAGAAGTACAGGCCTATATCCACCAACACAACAACTCTACAACACAGAGAAGTACAGGCCTATATCCACCCACACAACAACTCTACAGCACAGAGAAGTATAGGCCTATATCCACCCACACAACAACTCTACAGCACAGAGAAGTACAGGCCTATATCCACCCACACAACAACTCTACAGCACAGAGAAGTACAGGCCTATATCCACCCACACAACAACTCTACAACACAGAGAAGTACAGGCCTATATCCACCCACACAACAACTCTACAACACAGAGAAGTACAAGCCTATATCCACCAACACAACAACTCTACAGCACAGAGAAGTACAGGCCTATATCCACCCACACAACAACTCTACAGCAGAGAGAAGTACAGGCCTATATCCACCAACACAACAACTCTACAACACAGAGAAGTACAGGCCTATATCCACCAACACAACAACTCTACAACACAGAGAAGTACAGGCCTATATCCACCAACACAACAACTCTACAACACAGAGAAGTACAGGCCTATATCCACCAACACAACAACTCTACAACACAGAGAAGTACAGGCCTATATCCACCAACACAACAACTCTACAACACAGAGAAGTACAGGCCTATATCCACCAACACAACAACTCTACAGCATAGAGAAGTACAGGCCTATATCAACCCACACAACAACTCTACAGCACAGAGAAGTACAGGCCTATATCAACCCACACAACAACTCTACAGCACAGAGAAGTACAGGCCTATATCCACCCACACAACAACTCTACAGCACAGAGAAGTACAGGCCTATATCCACCCACACAACAACTCTACAACACAGAGAAGTACAGGCCTATATCCACCAACACAACAACTCTACAGCACAGAGAAGTACAGGCCTATATCCACCAACACAACAACTCTACAGCACAGAGAAGTACAGGCCTATATCCACCAACACAACAACTCTACAGCACAGAGAAGTACAGGCCTATATCCACCAACACAACAACTCTACATCACAGAGAAGTACAGGCCTATATCCACCCACACAACAACTCTACAACACAGAGAAGTACAGGCCTATATCCACCAACACAACAACTCTACAACACAGAGAAGTACAGGCCTATATCCACCAACACAACAACTCTACAACACAGAGAAATACAGGCCTATATCCACCCACACAACAACTCTACAGCACAGAGAAGTACAGTATAGGCCTATATCCACCCACACAACAACTCTACAGCACAGAGAAGTACAGGCCTATATCCACCCACACAACAACTCTACAGCACAGAGAAGTACAGGCCTATATCAACCAACACAACAACTCTACAACACAGAGAAGTACAGGCCTATATCCACCCACACAACAACTCTACAACACAGAGAAGTACAGGCCTATATCCACCCACATAACAACTCTACAGCACAGAGAAGTACAGGCCTATATCCACCCACACAACAACTCTACAGCACAGAGAAGTACAGGCCTATATCCACCCACACAACAACTCTACAACACAGAGAAGTACAGGCCTATATCCACCCACACAACAACTCTACAGCACAGAGAAGTACAGGCCTATATCCACCCACACAACAACTCTACAGCACAGAGAAGTACAGGCCTATATCCACCAACACAACAACTCTACAACACAGAGAAGTACAGGCCTATATCCACCAACACAACAACTATACAGCACAGAGAAGTACAGGCCTATATCCACCCACACAACAACTCTATAACACAGAGAAGTACAGGCCTATATCCACCAACACAACAACTATACAACACAGAGAAGTACAGGCCTATATCCACCAACACAACAACTATACAGCACAGAGAAGTACAGGCCTATATCCACCAACACAACAACTCTACAGCACAGAGAAGTACAGGCCTATATCCACCAACACAACAACTCTACAGCACAGAGAAGTACAGGCCTATATCCACCCACACAACAACTCTATAACACAGAGAAGTACAGGCCTATATCCACCCACACAACAACTCTACAACACAGAGAAGTACAGGCCTATATCCACCCACACAACAACTCTACAGCACAGAGAAATACAGGCCTATATCCACCAACACAACAACTCTACAGCACAGAGAAGTACAGGCCTATATCCACCCACACAACAACTATACAGCACAGAGAAGTACAGGCCTATATCCACCCACACAACAACTCTACAACACAGAGAAGTACAGGTCTATATCCACCAACACAACAACTCTACAGCACAGAGAAGTACAGGCCTATATCCACCCACACAACAACTCTACAGCACAGAGAAGTACAGGCCTATATCCACCCACACAACAACTCTATAACACAGAGAAGTACAGGCCTATATCCACCCACACAACAACTCTACAGCACAGAGAAGTACAGGCCTATATCCACCAACACAACAACTCTACAGCACAGAGAAGTACAGGCCTATATCCACCCACACAACAACTCTACAGCACAGAGAAGTACAGGCCTATATCCACCAACACAACAACTCTACAACACAGAGAAGTACAGGCCTATATCCACCCACACAACAACTCTACAACACAGAGAAGTACAGGCCTATATCCACCAACACAACAACTCTACAGCACAGAGAAATACAGGCCTATATCCACCAACACAACAACTCTACAGCACAGAGAAATACAGGCCTATATCCACCCACACAACAACTCTACAGCACAGAGAAGTACAGGCCTATATCCACCCACACAACAACTCTACAGCACAGAGAAATACAGGCCTATATCCACCAACACAACAACTCTACAGCACAGAGAAATACAGGCCTATATCCACCAACACAACAACTCTACAGCACAGAGAAATACAGGCCTATATCCACCCACACAACAACTCTACAACACAGAGAAGTACAGGCCTATATCCACCCACACAACAACTCTACAACACAGAGAAGTACAGGCCTATATCCACCCACACAACAACTATACAGCACAGAGAAGTACAGTATAGGCCTATATCCACCCACACAACAACTATACAGCACAGAGAAGTATAGGCCTATATCCACCAACACAACAACTCTACAGCATAGAGAAGTACAGGCCTATATCCACCAACACAACAACTCTACAACACAGAGAAGTACAGGCCTATATCCACCCACACAACAACTCTACAGCACAGAGAAGTACAGGCCTATATCCACCCACACAACAACTCTACAACACAGAGAAGTACAGGCCTATATCCACCAACACAACAACTCTACAGCACAGAGAAGTACAGGCCTATATCCACCAACACAACAACTCTACAGCACAGAGAAGTACAGGCCTATATCCACCCACACAACAACTCTACAACACAGAGAAGTACAGGCCTATATCCACCCACACAACAACTCTACAGCACAGAGAAGTACAGGCCTATATCCACCAACACAACAACTCTACAACACAGAGAAGTACAGGCCTATATCCACCAACACAACAACTCTACAGCACAGAGAAGTACAGTACAGGCCTATATCCACCCACACAACAACTCTACAACACAGAGAAGTACAGGCCTATATCCACCAACACAACAACTCTACAACACAGAGAAGTACAGGCCTATATCCACCCACACAACAACTCTACAACACAGAGAAGTACAGGCCTATATCCACCAACACAACAACTCTACAACACAGAGAAGTACAGTATAGGCCTATATCCACCCACACAACAACTCTACAACACAGAGAAGTACAGTATAGGCCTATATCCACCCACACAACAACTCTACAGCACAGAGAAGTACAGTATAGGCCTATATCCACCAACACAACAACTCTACAACACAGAGAAGTACAGGCCTATATCCACCAACACAACAACTCTACAACACAGAGAAGTACAGGCCTATATCCACCCACACAACAACTCTACAGCACAGAGAAGTACAGGCCTATATCCACCAAAACAACAACTCTACAACACAGAGAAGTACAGTATAGGCCTATATCCACCAACACAACAACTCTACAACACAGAGAAGTACAGGCCTATATCCACCCACACAACAACTCTACAACACAGAGAAGTACAGTATAGGCCTATATCCACCCACACAACAACTCTACAACACAGAGAAGTACAGGCCTATATCCACCCACACAACAACTCTACAGCACAGAGAAGTACAGGCCTATATCCACCAAAACAACAACTCTACAACACAGAGAAGTACAGTATAGGCCTATATCCACCAACACAACAACTCTACAACACAGAGAAGTACAGGCCTATATCCACCCACACAACAACTCTACAACACAGAGAAGTACAGGCCTATATCCACCCACACAACAACTCTACAACACAGAGAAGTACAGGCCTATATCCACCCACACAACAACTCTACAACACAGAGAAGTACAGGCCTATATCCACCCACACAACAACTCTACAACACAGAGAAGTACAGGCCTATATCCACCAACACAACAACTCTACAACACAGAGAAGTACAGGCCTATATCCACCCACACAACAACTCTACAGCACAGAGAAATACAGGCCTATATCCACCCACACAACAACTCTACAGCACAGAGAAGTACAGGCCTATATACACCAACACAACAACTCTACAACACAGAGAAGAACAGGCCTATATCCACCCACACAACAACTCTACAACACAGAGAAGTACAGGCCTATATCCACCAACACAACAACTCTACAACACAGAGAAGTACAGGCCTATATCCACCCACACAACAACTCTACAACACAGAGAAGTACAGGCCTATATCCACCCACACAACAACTCTACAACACAGAGAAGTACAGGCCTATATCCACCCACACAACAACTCTACAACACAGAGAAGTACAGGCCTATATCCACCCACACAACAACTCTACAACACAGAGAAGTACAGTATAGGCCTATATCCACCCACACAACAACTCTACAGCACAGAGAAGTACAGGCCTATATCCACCCACACAACAACTCTACAACACAGAGAAGTACAGGCCTATATCCACCCACACAACAACTCTACAACACAGAGAAGTACAGGCCTATATCCACCCACACAACAACTCTACAACACAGAGAAGTACAGGCCTATATCCACCAACACAACAACTCTACAGCATAGAGAAGTACAGGCCTATATCCACCCACACAACAACTCTACAGCACAGAGAAGTACAGGCCTATATCCACCAACACAACAACTCTACAACACAGAGAAGTACAGGCCTATATCCACCCACACAACAACTCTACAACACAGAGAAGTACAGTATAGGCCTATATCCACCAACACAACAACTCTACAACACAGAGAAGTACAGGCCTATATCCACCCACACAACAACTCTACAGCACAGAGAAGTACAGTATAGGCCTATATCCACCAACACAACAGTCGAGGGGCATTGATTGATTGATTGATTGATTGAAATATTTATTAACAGTTTGCATAATTACAGTACATTTCAAGCACAAACTCAATACAAAGACTGTTAACTGTGAGTGGACGACTCAATTAAGCATTACACTTGTTTACAACAGGGTCCACCTTGTTCAATTCATCAAAACATTTAGAGACGTACAAATAGACACTTCTATTATAGTTAAAGAACAGAACAGGAATTCATGATGAAGGAGGTAAAAAGGGAAAATAAACATATACAGTGAGGGGAAAAAGGGGGGGACGGACGGTGGGGGGATTCAGATTTATTTTCTAATTGCAGCCGTCCGTAGGTGCCCTTTGAGAGCTGTTTTGAAGGAGTCAAGGGATTCACATGTTGTCAAGTAACTAAATACATGTACTCAAGGACTGGACAGGATTGTATAGATCAAAAATAGTAGAAACATATAGAACATTGATATGATGTTTTGTTTTCTCGTTTTGTGTTTCGTTTTTGTTTTTGTTGTTGTTTTGTTCTTTTCTTTCTTTTTTTTGTCTTGTTCCTGTTAACTGTATTGTCCTGTCTGTCTTTGTTTTTGTTTTATGTTATGTTTTTTTTTTTTTTTTTTCTCCCTTCTGTTTGCTTTGTTGTACTATTCTACTTATGAAAGCCATTTATTTTTTAGAAGGGTAGACACTATAAGCTTTGGCTTCAGCCTACACCTTTTTGGTCTGTTTCTTTTGCAATTTTTTTTTTATTGATTTGATTGATTTGTTATAATGACCAAAACAAATAAAACTCTACTCTACTACGACAGTACTTGAGTACAATGTGTGTGTGGTTGAGATGAGAACATGTGCCCTACTCAATCTGGATGTGGTCCAAATTATATATTTCCATCCGATTTTTGATTGTTCATATTTATTTACATTTATTTATTACACACACACACACACACACACACACACACACAGCAACCTTTATTTCTTCTCTTCTTCTTTAGAAACATTTTCTTTCACATCAGCACGTATGATTTTTAGACTCAATTATATTTTTGTTACCACTGTCTCCCCAGTCAGAGTTGAATGAAGGAGAGTTTGAATGGATGTAGCATTATGTGCAGGATGTAATTTGCATACAGATGTGAGTGGACTTAAAGGTATATTCAGTGATTTCACTCAAAAAACCTTAGGTTTCGTTTTTGGCTGTGACCCAAAGCCTTTCATCCAATCAGGATAGAGGGCCAAAAACGAAACCTAAGGTTTTTTGACCCCCAGGGGTTAACTGGGGACAGGGAGGAACTCCTTATATGGTCAGCACACTCTATAGTAGAGAGGATTATCACAACAAAACAAAAAAATAAGTGATATTTGAATTAAGTGAAATCACTGAATATACCTTTAATGTAACTGTAACCCTTTTTTGAGTGGTGCCACCACTCCAAGGAACAGCAATGTCCGTGTCCACCTATTCACCTACTGTACATGCTGTTCACCCACCTATATGTGACCTTAATGAGCACCAGTATATGACTATATGAGTGGCAGTAGGTGGCGCTGTTGTGCCAGAAACAGAGAGAGGGATAGTGCTGCACTGTTGCCTGCATGGGGAGTTGCACCTGCACTCGTTTCACACAGGTGTGATTTTTTTTAATATACATTTAAATGTAAAAGATAAATCACATCTCTCTCACACTTGCCTACGGTGTCCCTTACCCCCTGCTTTACATTCAGGACAGTTTAATCAGTGGTCGTTATGGATATAATTACTGCTTACATGTTGTTATTTAACCCATTTGGACCACGAGAACATTCTACGACATGTCGTCTAAATCATGACAGTTTTCTCAAAACGTTGAGGACCCCCAGAATTATCTATATTTAAAATATGTTGTTCCAGGTGAGCCCCCCCCCCCCCCCCCCCCCCCGCAGAAGCAAAGATTAGAGTTAAAAACATTTGCTGTGGAAGAATATAATTATATTCAAATATTTGAGTTAAAAACATTCGCTGTGGAAGAATATAATTATATTCAAAGATTTGAGTTAAAAACATTCGCTGCATGTGGAAGAATATAATTATATTCAAAGATTTATATTCAAAAATAGCAGACCTATACAAGCTCATAGCGCGGCACTCGCTATGTTCAACAGTAGCATCGTGGTGCATTGTGAGCTTGTAGATCAGCTATTTTTTTGTTGTTGCAATCCTGTTCAGAAATTGAATTTTGAATATAAGTGGAAATACATCTCTTATATGGGGGTCCCTGAGGGACCAGTCTGATTGGCTGGGGAGGTCCCTCCCCTGGTAGCCTGGTCTCCATTCTGATTGGCTGGGGGTCCTTCCTGGTAGCCTGATTGGCTGGGGGTCCCTGGCAGAGTAATCTAGTAGGAGAGTGGCGACACTATAGCGTTGACTTCCACTGTAACAATGGAATGAGGAAGTGCTCATTCTATCTCAATGGAATAGTTCCAATGTTTGGAACTATAGCCCATAGGTACCCCGCTTTGTCTCAATGGCATAGTTCCAATGTTTGGAACTATATAGCCCATAGCAGCACCCCGCTTTGTCTCAATGGGATAGTTCCAATGTTTGGAACTATAGCCCATAGGCACCCGCTTTGTCTCAATGGGATAGTTCCAATGTGGGGACGTCCACAGGGGATGTTGCAGGACAACAGCAGTAGCTGTGTGTGTGGGGTGAGTTTAGTGAATGATAAGGGGACGTCTCAGGACAACAGCAGTAGCTGTGTGTGTGTGTGGGGTGAGTTTAGTGAACGATAAGGGGACGTCACAGGACAACAGCAGTAGCTGTGTGTGTGGGGTGAGTTTAGTGAATGATAAGGGGACGTCTCAGGACAACAGCAGTAGCTGTGTGTGTGGGGTGAGTTTAGTGAACGATAAGGGGACGTCGCAGGACAACAGCAGTAGCTGTGTGTGTGTGGGGTGAGTTTAGTGAACGATAAGGGGACGTCTCAGGACAACAGCAGTAGCTGTGTGTGTGTGTGTGTGTGGGGTGAGTTTAGTGAACGATAAGGGGACGTCACAGGACAACAGCAGTAGCTGTGTGTGTGTGTGTGTGTGGGGTGAGTTTAGTGAACGATAAGGGGACGTCTCAGGACAACAGCAGTAGCTGTGTGTGTGGGGTGAGTTTAGTGAACGATAAGGGGACGTCTCAGGACAACAGCAGTAGCTGTGTGTGTGTGTGGGGTGAGTTTAGTGAATGATAAGGGGACGTCACAGGACAACAGCAGTAGCTGTGTGTGTGTGTGGGGTGAGTTTAGTGAACGATAAGGGGACGTCTCAGGACAACAGCAGTAGCTGTGTGTGTGTGGGGTGAGTTTAGTGAACGATAAGGGGACAATAGCTTGTCTTTTTTCAAACTATTCAAGAGACTATATGACTAAAACTAAAGTCACAATCTGCTGCCAAAAACAACACGCTACAGCAATCCAGTAAATGGACTGCCCCCCCCCCCCCCCCCCCCCCCCCCCCAATCCTCTAATGACGTCTTTCCCTCCATTCATACGCAATGCGGGTCAGTGTTGCCAGATTCCGAGAGATAAACAAGCAACCCCTGCAGGTCTATATGAATAACTGCAGTATATAGGGCTCTCAAATGATAAAAAATGTTTAATCAGACTAATCACAGCTGGAAAATGTATCAATCATGATTAATCAGCGCTTGACATATGTTTACTTTTTCTGTACGCTATTGTTGTTGTGGTGATGGAAAGATTACAATTTACAATTTAGGCATTTAGCTGACGCTCTTAAAGATAAATGACAGAAGGTGGATATTTACATTTATCATATGTGTGCATGTTTTAATATTCTTCGTCAAACAAATCCAGTGTGGTATAGGATGGTGTCTGTCTCTCAGCCCGTTGTGTGTGTGTGTGTGTGTGTGTGTGTGTGTGTGTGTGTGTGTGTGTGTGTGTGTGTGTGTGTGTGTGTGTGTGTGTGTGTGTGTGTGTGTGTGTGTGTGTGTGCGCGTGTGGGGGGGTGGCTCAGCGGTAGAGTGGCCGGATGGTAACCGCAAGGTTCCCGGTTCGATCCCCTGTGGGCTCCCCCCAGAGTTATAGTGTCGAAGTGTCCTTGAGCAAGACTCTGAACCCCTGATTGCTCCTGATGTGCTGGTTGGTGCCTTAAATTATACAAATAGTCAGACCTGGCAACACTGAATGCCACCATAATGCACGCTGGCAGACTGAATGGAGACCTCCCCCCTCCCCCCTCCTCCTCC
>NC_139697.1:1175847-1195847 GCF_964188405.1 Protomyctophum parallelum
TGTTTAAGCATTTATTTCATATTTACATGTCTTCTGTGGTCTCTAACATTACACCTAGCTACATGTTTAAGCATTTATTTCATATTTACATGTCTTCTGTGGTCTCTAACATTACACCTATAGCTACATGTTTAAGCATTTTTTTCATATTTACATGTCTTCTGTGGTCTCTAACATTACACCTAGCTACATGTTTAAGCATTTATTTCATATTTACATGTCTTCTGTGGTCTCTAACATTACACCTAGCTACATGTTTAAGCATTTAAATTTCATATTTACATGTCTTCTGTGGTCTCTAACATTACACCTAGCTACATGTTTAAGCATTTAAATTTCATATTTACATGTCTTCTGTGGTCTCTAACATTACACCTATAGCTACATGTTTAAGCATTTATTTCATATTTACATGTCTTCTGTGGACTCTAACATTACACCTATAGCTACATGTTTAAGCATTTATTTCATATTTACATGTCTTCTGTGGTCTCTAACATTACACCTATACCTACATGTTTAAGCATTTATTTCATATTTACATGTCGTCTGTGGTCTCTAACATTACACCTATACCTACATGTTTAAGCATTTATTTCATATTTACATGTCTTCTGTGGTCTCTAACATTACACCTATAGCTACATGTTTAAGCATTTAAATTTCATATTTACATGTCTTCTGTGGACTCTAACATTACACCTATAGCTACATGTTTAAGCATTTATTACATATTTACATGTCTTCTGTGGTCTCTAACATTACACCTAGCTACATGTTTAAGCATTTATTTCATATTTACATGTCTTCTGTGGTCTCTAACATTACACCTATACCTACATGTTTAAGCATTTATTACATATTTACATGTCTTCTGTGGTCTCTAACATTACACCTATAGCTACATGTTTAAGCATTTATTTCATATTTACATGTCTTCTGTGGTCTCTAACATTACACCTATAGCTACATGTGTAAGCATTTATTTCATATTTACATGTCTTCTGTGGTCTCTAACATTACACCTATAGCTACATGTTTAAGCATTTATTTCATATTTACATGTCTTCTGTGGTCTCTAACATTACACCTATAGCTACATGTTTAAGCATTTATTTCATATTTACATGTCTTCTGTGGACTCTAACATTACACCTATAGCTACATGTTTAAGCATTTATTTCATATTTACATGTCTTCTGTGGTCTCTAACATTACACCTATACCTACATGTTTAAGCATTTATTTCATATTTACATGTCGTCTGTGGTCTCTAACATTACACCTATACCTACATGTTTAAGCATTTATTTCATATTTACATGTCTTCTGTGGTCTCTAACATTACACCTATAGCTACATGTTTAAGCATTTAAATTTCATATTTACATGTCTTCTGTGGACTCTAACATTACACCTAGCTACATGTTTAAGCATTTATTTCATATTTACATGTCTTCTGTGGTCTCTAACATTACACCTATACCTACATGTTTAAGCATTTATTACATATTTACATGTCTTCTGTGGTCTCTAACATTACACCTATAGCTACATGTTTAAGCATTTATTTCATATTTACATGTCTTCTGTGGTCTCTAACATTACACCTATAGCTACATGTTTAAGCATTTATTTCATATTTACATGTCTTCTGTCTTCTGTGGACTAACATTACACCTATCTACATGTTTAAGCATTTATTTCTTAATTTACATGTCTTCTGTGGACTCTAACATTACACCTAGCTACATGTTTAAGAATTTATTTCATATTTACATGTCTTCTGTGGTCTCTAACATTACACCTACATGTTTAAGCATTTATTTCATATTTACATGTCTTCTGTGGTCTCTAACATTACACCTACATGTTTAAGCATTTATTACATATTTACATGTCTTCTGTGGTCTCTAACATTACACCTACATGTTTAAGCATTTATTACATATTTACATGTCTTCTGTGGTCTCTAACATTACACATAGCTACATGTTTAAGCATTTATTTCATATTTACATGTCTTCTGTGGTCTCTAACATTACACCTACATGTTTAAGCATTTATTACATATTTACATGTCTTCTGTGGTCTCTAACATTACACATAGCTACATGTTTAAGCATTTATTTCATATTTACATGTCTTCTGTGGTCTCTAACATTACACCTAGAGCTACATGTTTAAGCATTTATTACATATTTACATGTCTTCTGTGGTCTCTAACATTACACATAGCTACATGTTTAAGCATTTATTTCATATTTACATGTCTTCTGTGGTCTCTAACATTACACCTAGAGCTACATGTATAAGCATTTATTTCATATTTACATGTCTTCTGTGGTCTCTAACATTACACCTATAGCTACATGTTTAAGCATTTATTTCATATTTACATGTCTTCTGTCTTCTGTGGACTAACATTACACCTATCTACATGTTTAAGCATTTATTTCTTAATTTACATGTCTTCTGTGGACTAACATTACACCTATCTACATGTTTAAGCATTTATTTCTTAATTTACATGTCTTCTGTGGACTCTAACATTACACCTAGCTACATGTTTAAGCATTTATTTCATATTTACATGTCTTCTGTGGTCTCTAACATTACACCTATAGCTACATGTTTAAGCATTTATTTCATATTTGCATGTCTTCTGTGGACTCTAACATTACACCTAGCTACATGTTTAAGCATTTATTTCATATTTGCATGTCTTCTGTGGACTCTAACATTACACCTATAGCTACATGTTTAAGCATTTATTTCATATTTACACATGACTACATGATAAAACTAGGCCTATACACTAACACTGTACTGTACTGGCACACCCGGAAGCATCATACGTGTGTTAGGTTGCGCACAGGTGGTGAAAAACAATCTGTTTTCATACCCACCCACACACACACACACACACACACAGCTCCGTAAGGGAGTGATTGCACCACTCAAAAAGATGAACATTAAAGCATTAATTGTTACGCGAAGAGCAGACGATTAAAAACCAACACTTCAGTTCAATGGCTGACCGACCGCGAGCCATCAATCGTCACATTGTTTATAGTCCTGGACCAATCAAACGGAGCGGACCGCAGAATCACTTTAACCCATTTTGCGCGGGAACCACTTTTGGTGTTAGCAAAGTGGCGCGCTACGAGCTTGTAGGTCTGCTATTTTTTAAAAACCGAAGAGCGACTGACATAGAAGACATTTTTTTAGAATCTGATCTAAGGTCAGAATGGAAAACTGTCAGGATGTATAAAGACATTTTTAGAATCTGATCTCAGGTCAGAATGGAAAACTGTCAGGATGTATAAAGACATTTTTAGAATCTGATCTCAGGTCAGAATGGAAAACTGTCACGATGTATAAAGACATTTTTAGAATCTGATCTCAGGTCAGAATGGAAAACTGTCAGGATGCAGAAGACATTTTTAGAATCTGATCTCAGGTCAGAATGGGTTAAAGTACTAAAGGAGATCAGAACACAGCGTTCTTGTGAGTCATTCTGCCACACCGCTCAGTGTGTGTGTGTGCGTGCACGTGCGTGTGCGTGGGTGGGTGTGTGTGTGTGCGTGTGCGTGCGCGTGCGTGCGTGTGGGTGTGCGTCTGGTGAGTGCGTGACCTCCCCTCTACACACGCAGCACTACACAGCTCAACCCACGTTCTGTTGAAGTGGAGCAGGGTGGTGAGGTGACACCCACAGAGGTGACCTGCATTAATTTGTCACCCGCCGCGTTGAGGGAACATTTAAACGGCACAGTGGACGGGGCACGCTTCTTTGTGTAACGCACGTCAACCACAAAAGACTGTTCTGAGTGCCTTACACAACACATAGCATTAACTACTTTCCGTACACACACACACACACACCTTTCAGGAAAATGAACAGGCAACGAGAGCATCGATTAGTCATCTTCATGTTGTTGTTGTCATCATCATCATTCCACCAGCCCTTAGCGCTGCAGGTGTTTCATATCCATAATGTTCATGATGTTCATAACATATGGAAATATTCACCATGTCTGTTCTTGTACCGTTTATGGCCACATAAAGGTCCCTGACGTCCGGTCGGACTGTCTGACACCAGCCTGTTTGACTGTCTGACACCAGCCTGTCAGCCTCCACGCATTAAGACCTGAGGCCCATTCTTTATTTTTATTTTTTGGTGCTCAAACATTTTCTTTTTTTTTAATTTTCGCTGTACCGCACTGTTGTGACGAAAAGAGAGTTGAGCCAGAAGGCAAAGCTCTCTGTCTACCGAGCAATCTTTGTTCCTACTCTCACCAAGGCGGCGGTGGCTCAGGGGTAGAGTGCCTGGACGGCAACCGTAAGGTTGCCAGTTCGAACCCGGGCTCCCCCAGAGTTACTGTCAAAGTGTCCTTGAGCAAGACACTGAACCCCTAATTGCTCCTGATGTGCTAGTTGGTGCCTTGCATGGTTTCCGCTGCCATCGGTGTGTGAATGTGTGTATGAATGGGTGAATGTAATGCACAATCTCTGTAAAGCGCCTTGGATAAAGGCGCTATATAAATGCACCATTTACCATTTACCACCTATGGTCATGAAGTGTTCCTACTCTCACCTATGGTCATGAAGTGTTCCTACTCTCACCTATGGCATGCGTGCGTGTGTGTGTGTGTGTGTGTGTGTGTGTGTGTGTGTGTGTGTGTGCGTGCGTGCGTGTGTTGCGTGGCGTGCGTGGGGAGGAAGGGGAGAATGTCTTCATAAAAGGCCTGTCACAAAGATGCTGTTAAATGATATTATACTATATTTCTGATTAACATTTATACCACTCTAAATCGGTTTCTCCAGATCAGGTAAATGGCCGATCACCGGTCGTTCGAGTCATTTGGAGTAAAAACAAAACCTCTCCAACCAGTCAGCTATATATGCCCCGCCCTCAACATCCCTGTGGCGGTCTCAAGGACCCCCAGGGGTCCTTGGAGAGGCTGGGGATGGGGAGGGGGCTCCAGGGGGTCCCCAGGGTACCTTCCACCACTGTCAGTGTCCCCCCCCACCCCACCCTAGAGACCTGACACACTAAAGGCTCATTCATAGTCCAGACTCAACTCCTACTTGATTGGGTTTTTAACACGGATGTTATAACAACAATACAATAATGACAACTACTTATAACTCCTTTTGTGTTACAGACTGAGCACCGAACAACGTCAATATCCGTAGAGGGGCGCTAAGTCCACCGGTTCATGGACTCTTTATTTGCATTTGTAATCCCCATAGGGGGGGATATTAGATCGCCTCATATACGAACTGCATGTGTTTGAAAAATAAACATGTCATCCCGGCCGCTTCACTCATATGGATATGAAGAATCAACTGACTGAGAGAAAACGCTAATGTTTATACTGCTGTTGAATTAGTTACAGTTTCGCTAGAAACAGACCGTATCATATATTGTATATTGTAAACGATATATCAGAGACACCTCCCTGACAATAACACATAGATAGCTTGTTTATTTTTGGACCACAAAGCTGTAGATCTGCCTTCTTTTTTTTTCGTGAAAATGCGGCGCAAATCTTTGAATATACAGTATATACTATTCTTTCAGAGCGAACGTTTTAAAATCATATCTTTGCTTCTGGGGGGGCCTTTGTTTTTATCGCTTTGCTGAAAGCGATAGAACAAGCCCTCTATTTTCTAAGAGGAAACATCCATAAGTTTCACTAGTAAACAAACCATCAGTGTTAAGTATAGGAGAGTAATGATATAGCATAGTAACTGCATCGAAATATACATTTTAATTTCAAGAATCTAAGGCTTAGATTCTTGAAATTAAAATGTTAGCTTGTAGATCTGCTCTTTTTTTGCGAACGACATTCTGCTGTGTATTGCTGCCCATCAGTCTGACACTTCGGGATCGACTTGAAAGGTTCCCGCGAGCTAGCTCGCGAACCCCTGGTTGGTTACCCCTGATCTAAGCATAGATAAATGTAAACAGCATCGTATCGAATCGCTTGACTTTCCATCGCATCGTATCATTTTGAAAAGCAAATGATCGCTATCGAAACATTTTGCAATGCAAATATCCCATTGTACCTTTCCTGCTGTATTTATTAGACATTTTAAATTGTACCTTTGTACCTTTGTACCTTTCCTGCTGTATTTATTAGACATTTTAAATTGTACCTTTGTACCTTTGTACCTTTCCTGCTGTATTTATTAGACATTTTAAATCATTGACTTGTATTGCGTCATTGTGTCATTTTATTATTTTATTATTTTATTTATTTATTATTTATTAAACGCGAGGAATGAGCTATTGGAACTTTATTCTCTAACAGGAAGTGCACGCACACACACACACACACACACACACACACGGTTCAAGGTTGTTTATTTCATAGCATAACGATGAAAGGAGTCCTTCAGTGTTGTCATGTGGACAAAGGTTTGCCTCCTCAGCGCTGAGGCTTTACTCTGAAGACTCAGAGTGGGCGAGTTGTTCTGAAACGGCAGCGTTTTACTCTGAAGACTCAGAGTGGGCGAGTTGTTCTGAAACGGCAGCGTTTTTACTCTGAAGACTCAGAGTGGGCGAGTTGTTCTGACTCTGAAGACTCAGAGTGGGCGAGTTGTTCTGAAACGGCAGCGTTTTTACTCTGAAGACTCAGAGTGGGCGAGTTGTTCTGACTCTGAAGACTCAGAGTGGGCGAGTTGTTCTGAAACGGCAGCGTTTTTACTCTGAAGACTCAGAGTGGGCGAGTTGTTCTGAAAAGACTCAGAGTGGGCGAGTTGTTCTGAAAAGACTCAGAGTGGGCGAGTTGTTCTGAAACGGCAGCGTTTTACTCTGAAGACTCAGAGTGGGCGAGTTGTTCTGACTCTGAAGACTCAGAGTGGGCGAGTTGTTCTGAAACGGCAGCGTTTTTACTCTGAAGACTCAGAGTGGGCGAGTTGTTCTGAAAAGACTCAGAGTGGGCGAGTTGTTCTGAAACGGCAGCGTTTTACTCTGAAGACTCAGAGTGGGCGAGTTGTTCTGACTCTGAAGACTCAGAGTGGGCGAGTTGTTCTGAAACGGCAGCGTTTTACTCTGAAGACTCAGAGTGGGCGAGTTGTTCTGAAACGGCAGCGTTTTTACTCTGAAGACTCAGAGTGGGCGAGTTGTTACTCTGAAGACTCAGAGTGGGCGAGTTGTTCTGAAAAGACTCAGAGTGGGCGAGTTGTTCTGAAAAGACTCAGAGTGGGCGAGTTGTTCTGAAACGACAGCGTTTTAGTTGTAAATGTTTTGTTCATGTCTTTCTTTCTTCAGCAACAATTTCGGTTTCGTTGCATCCCTAAAGAAAATGAGCTTGTAGATCTGCTACTTTTGAAAGATCGTGAAAATGTGGCTCAAATCTTTGAATATATATTATTTCAGAGCGAACGATTTCAACTCAAATCTTTGCTTCTGGGGGGGGGGGGGGACGTCCCTGGAACAACATATATAATTTTCCTTTTGCCTGGCCCGTGGCTCAGCGGTCCAGGCACCTTGGCCGGTAGTCCCAGTCTCGCAGTGTGCCGCGGGTTCGACTCCCGGCCGATCCCAACGGCCTTTACTGCATGTCACTCCCCCATCTATCTCTCTCCCCATCTCCTGTCAGCCTACTGTCTGTCCCTCTATAAAAACAAATATATTTATATATATAAAATAAATGCGAAAGGGTCCGGTGGTATTTTTGGGGGTCTCCAGTGAGACATGCGTTGGTTCAGCAGACTACAGTTTATTGTTTAATGTTTATTGTTTATAAGGATCCCCATTAGCTTTTGCCTTGACTAAAGCTAGTCTTCCTGGGGTCCGACACAGACAAACATTTAACATTTAACAAAGGCAATACTTACAATTGTTTACAAACACTAACTCAAAACAAAACATAGTAAAATAAAATATAAAATAAGAAATAAAAAACATAGGAGAAATTAAAAAAAACACATTATACATTTGAATGATTATTTTCCCAGGGTTACTGCAGTATATGGTTTACATAAGGTGTTCTTTTAACTTGATTTTAAAGATGATTTTTGTATTTGTATTGGTATTTTGTATTGGTATTTTGTATTTGTATTGGCTTATTTGTATTGGTTATACACTTTGTGAAAGGTCAGCTCTCAGTGGAGACCCCCCCCCCCCTCTCAGTGGAGACCCCCCCCCCCCCCCCCCCCTCTCAGTGGAGACCCCCCCCCCCCCCCCCCCAGTGTGGTCTGATCTGGGACCAGCCACCCCTCCCACCCAACCCCCCACCCCACCGAGACTAATTACCCGCCAGGCTACTTTCTGATCCCTGTGTCGTTAGACAAATGTCACGGCACGAGTCTTATTCAGCACTTCCTGACCACCCCCACTCCCTCCCCTCCCCTCCCCTCCCCCCCTTAACCCGTTCTGACCTGAGATCAGATTCTAGAAATGTCTTCTACATCCTGACAGTTTTCTGAAAAAGCTATGTTTCTGTGTCAGTCGTTCTTCGATTTAAAAGACTACAAGCTCGAGCTAAAAGACTACAAGCTCATAGCGCGCCACTCGGTGGCGCGCTATGAGCTTGTAGATCTGCTATTTTTCAATAGCTAAAGCATAACATGATGCTAACACCAAAAGGGGTTCCCGCGCAAAATGTGTTAATTTGACCCCTGGCTGCAACAGAAAGTGACACGCTGTGGAATATATCAATTAAAAATACAGAATATATGGATTGATATTATTATATACACATCATTAGGACTGGGAATTAACTTTAACTTATAGTGACATTATTGTTACATCTATACACAATTAACCGTTTGCCTGGTATCTCTCCTATAATGGTATCAACATCAATACAGCATCTTGTCCAACGACAAGAAAATATTTCTGTTTTGGTCTGAGAGGCTAAATGTCATCAGATGGTGGTCCGTGGCTCAGATGGGTCTGAGTGGCTAAATGTCATCAGATGGTGGTTCCGTGGCTCAGATGGGTCTGAGAGGCTAAATGTCATCAGATGGTGGTTCCGTGGCTCAGATGGGTCTGAGAGGCTAAATGTCATCAGATGGTGCATGGTTCCGTGGCTCAGATGGGTCTGAGAGGCTAAATGTCATCAGATGGTGGTTCCGTGGCTCAGATGGGTCTGAGAGGCTAAATGTCATCAGATGGTGGTTCCGTGGCTCAGATGGGTCTGAGAGGCTAAATGTCATCAGATGGTGGTTCCGTGGCTCAAATGGGTCTGAGAGGCTAAATGTCATCAGATGGTGGTTCCGTGGCTCAAATGGGTCTGAGAGGCTAAATGTCATCACATGGTGGTCCGTGGCTCAGATGGGTCTGAGAGGCTAAATGTCATCAGATGGTGGTTCCGTGGCTCAAATGGGTCTGAGAGGCTAAATGTCATCAGATGGTGGTTCGTGGCTCAGATGGGTCTGAGAGGCTAAATGTCATCAGATGGTGGTCCGTGGCTCAGATGGGTCTGACAGGCTAAATGTCATCAGATGGTGGTTCCGTGGCTCAGATGGGTCTGAGAGGCTAAATGTCATCAGATGGTGGTCCGTGGCTCAGATGGGTCTGACAGGCTAATTGTCATCAGATGGTGGTTCCGTGGCTCAGATGGGTCTGAGAGGCTAAATGTCATCAGATGGTGGTTCCGTGGCTCAGATGGGTCTGAGAGGCTAAATGTCATCAGATGGTGGTCCGTGGCTCAGATGGGTCTGACAGGCTAAATGTCATCAGATGGTGGTTCCGTGGCTCAGATGGGTCTGAGAGGCTAAATGTCATCAGATGGTGGTTCCGTGGCTCAGATGGGTCTGAGAGGCTAAATGTCATCAAATGGTGGTTCCGTGGCTCAGATGGGTCTGAGAGGCTAAATGTCATCAGATGGTGGTTCCGTGGCTCAGATGGGTCTGAGAGGCTAAATGTCATCAGATGGTGGTTCCGTGGCTCAGATGGGTCTGAGAGGCTAAATGTCATCAAATGGTGGTTCCGTGGCTCAGATGGGTCTGAGAGGCTAAATGTCATCAAATGGTGGTCCGTGGCTCAGATGGGTCTGAGAGGCTAAATGTCATCAGATGGTGGTCCGTGGCTCAGATGGGTCTGAGAGGCTAAATGTCATTAGATGCTGGTTCCGTGGCTCAGATGGGTCTGAGAGGCTAAATGTCATCAGATGGTGGTTCCGTGGCTCAGATGGGTCTGAGAGGCTAAATGTCATCAAATGGTGGTCCGTGGCTCAGATGGGTCTGAGAGGCTAAATGTCATCAGATGGTGGTTCCGTGGCTCAGATGGGTCTGAGAGGCTAAATGTCATCAGATGGTGGTTCCGTGGCTCAGATGGGTCTGAGAGGCTAAATGTCATCAGATGGTGGTTCCGTGGCTCAGATGGGGCTGAGAGGCTAAATGTCATCAGATGGTGGTTCCGTGGCTCAGATGGGTCTGAGAGGCTAAATGTCATCAGATGGTGGTCCGTGACTCAGATGGGTCTGAGAGGCTAAATGTCATCAGATGGTGGTTCCGTGGCTCAGATGGGTCTGAGAGGCTAAATGTCATCAGATGGTGGTCCGTGGCTCAGATGGGTCTGAGAGGCTAAATGTCATCAGATGGTGGTCCGTGGCTCAGATGGGTCTGAGAGGCTAAATGTCATCAGATGGTGGTCCGTGGCTCAGATGGGTCTGAGAGGCTAAATGTCATCAGATGGTGGTCCGTGGCTCAGATGGGTCTGAGAGGCTAAATGTCATCAGATGGTGGTTCCGTGGCTCAGATGGGTCTGAGAGGCTAAATGTCATCAGATGGTGGTTCCGTGGCTCAGATGGGTCTGAGAGGCAAAATGTCATCAGATGGTGGTCCATGGCTCAGATGGGTCTGAGAGGCTAAATGTCATCAGATGGTGGTTCCGTGGCTCAGATGGGTCTGAGAGGCTAAATGTCATCAGATGGTGGTTCCGTGGCTCAGATGGGTCTGAGAGGCTAAATGTCATCAGATGGTGGTTCCGTGGCTCAGATGGGTCTGAGAGGCTAAATGTCATCAGATGGTGGTTCCGTGGCTCAGATGGGTCTGAGAGGCTAAATGTCATCAGATGGTGGTTCCATGGCTCAGATGGGTCTGAGAGGCTAAATGTCATCAGATGGTGGTCCGTGGCTCAGATGGGTCTGAGAGGCTAAATGTCATCAGATGGTGGTCCGTGGCTCAGATGGGTCTGAGAGGCTAAATGTCATCAGATGGTGGTTCCGTGGCTCAGATGGGTCTGAGAGGCTAAATGTCATCAGATGGTTTCCGTGGCTCAGATGGGTCTGAGAGGCAAAATGTCATCAGATGGTGGTCCATGGCTCAGATGGGTCTGAGAGGCTAAATGTCATCAGATGTGGTTCCGTGGCTCAGATGGGTCTGAGAGGCTAAATGTCATCAGATGGTTGGTTCCGTGGCTCAGATGGGTCTGAGAGGCTAAATGTCATCAGATGGTGGTTCCGTGGCTCAGATGGGTCTGAGAGGCTAAATGTCATCAGATGGTGGTTCCGTGGCTCAAACACGCAATTAATAATGGGCCTTGATATGAAAAGGGTTGAAAACCCACTGTGTTCTGATACATTTTTTAATGGAATTCTCAGAAACTAATAAACTATACATAATGTCTCAATGATATACAGAAACTATACATAATGTATCAATTTAATAGAAGTGGCAGATGTGGTTTAGACCCCCTACCGTTCTGACAGGATGTCAAGCTGAGATGCACACACACACACACACACACACACACACACACACACACACACACACACACACACACACAGTTATTTTTTTAAATAAATACACACACAGTTCTTTTTTTAAATAAATACTTTTTGAAATGTCTATGAGGAAAAATGCATTGGGAACTATTTCCTGGGCATCGTCATGAAAGGGGCGGGACTGGGCCTGGCGTCGTCATGAAAGGGGGCGGGACTGGGCCTGCGCGTCGCATGAAAGGGCGGGACTGGGCCTGCGCGTCGTCATGAAAGGGGGCGGGACTGGGCCTGCGCGTCGTCATGAAAGGGGGCGGGACTGGGCCTGGCGTCGTCATGAAAGGGGGCGGGACTGGGCCTGGGCGTCGTCATGAAAGGGGGCGGGACTGGGCCTGGGCGTCGTCATGAAAGGGGGCGGACTGGGCTGGGCGTGTCGTCATGAAATGGGGGCGGGACTGGGCCTGGGCGTCGTCATGAAAGGGGCGGACTGGGCCTGGGCGTCGTCATGAAAGGGGGCGGGACTGCAACGCTCTATAGCCACCAGCGCTAGGCTAATTACCCTGCCTCCACCACAGCTGTGGGTGTTTAAACTCCACACATTAGCATTGGAAGACCTTCTGAAGGTCACAGTTCACCCCGTTAAGGTCATATCTGACCCTCTGGTCCCTCCAGGCATCGGAAATCCTTCTTCTGTCCACGACCAGGAAACGGAAATCATTCTATAGAATCTTTTGACTGTGTGCGTTCTCTTTTCTTACTGTATCTTACTGTAAATCATTCCAGAATATTTGACTGTGTGCGTTTCTCTTTTCTTACTGTATCTTACTGTAAATCATTCCAGAATCTTTGACTGTGTGCGTTTCTCTTTTCTTACTATATCGGCGATAACGTGTATAGCCTATTATAATGAGGCGGTATAGTAAAGATTTCCCATTGGCCGAACAGAGTCGTGTGACCTATCGATGCTGTCGTCGGGCAGAAAACTTGGATCTCTAAAGTTCGACTTTGGTTTTTTCCCTAAATTAATGCCTGACTTACGCATGCACGCACACACGCACGCACACACGCACGCACGCACTGTGTGTGTGCGTCTAAATCCCCCAGAGTTAGTGTCGAAGTGCCCTTTGAGCAAGACTCTGAACCAAGTTGGTGCCTTGCATGGTTTCCCCGGCATCGGGTGTGAATGTGAAGTGACTGCGTTGTGCGTGAGTGTGCGTGAGTGCGTGCGTGCGTGAGCGTGCGTGTGTGCGTGTGCGTGCGTGCAATGCAGTGTTGTTTTTGGCAGTAAATCTTTATTTTAGTTTTAGTCATACAGTCTCTTGAATAGTTTTCATTTAGTTCAGTCACATGAATGTTTTTAGTGTTAGTGGGGGGGGGGGGGGGGGGGGGGGGATAGCCAAGTCCCATCACAGCTGCAGACGGTCCGTCTCATTTAAGGTCCTGCGCTCCTATTGGCTGCCCTGCCCTATGCTAATCCTCTCCGTTACGCTCGCATATAAACGTGCCGTCTATCATCGTATGTCAATCAAAGTATAATTTGACGAAGCGGTGATGGGACAGCTGTCACTTGGAGTCGTCACGATTCACATCCATCCATACAGCTATAGGCATGTCGAATACCTTTTTGTCACTGACGAGAACTGAATGGAAATTAAATGAAAACTAAGCTATGATGACTAACAATTATTTACAATTTAGGCATTTATCAGACACTCTTAATCCAGAGCGATTTACATTAAGCAAGAACAAAAGCATGGGAATACATCACATAAAAAGCATTTATCATGAAACATGCGTAAGCTAAGACGTAACAGTGGAATATCTATATAATGAAACTATACATATAAACTATACATATATATAGTTTTCATATATATATATATATATTCATATAGGGGCGGCGGTGGCTCAGGGGTAGAGTGCCTGGATGGTAACCGTAAGGTTGCCTGCAGTTCAAACCCGGGCTCCCCAGAGTTACTGTCGAAGTGTCCTTGAGCAAAGACACTGAACCCCTAATTGCTCCCGATGTGCTAGTTGGTGCCTTGCATGGTTTCCGCTGCCATCGGTGTGTGAATGTGTGTGTGAATGGGTGAATGTAATGCACAATCTCTGTAAAGCGCTTGGATAAAGGCGCTATATAAATGCACCATTTACCATTTACCATTTAATATATATTCATTAGTTTCCACCACTACTTATTTGTGAAGATCGGCGTAGAAGATAATTTCTCTGGGGTTCTACATTAAAAACACCCACACATAAATACATAAATAAATAAATAACACACAAGGGGGGGGGGGGGGGGGGGGGGTTGACGGTTCAAGGTTTTCATCCTTTCTGTTCAGAGAGATGCCGTGAAGGCACAGCGAGCAGAGCTTCACGTGCATCGTGTTTGTAGGAATGGAATGAGGAGGTGATGTGACCCTCGTATTCCTCTGTACTCTCTGTCACTGCTGTGAACTAAAGACACAAAGTGTGACCCTGTTATCCCTGTGTGTCATCCCTCACTGCTGTGAAGTGAAAACATGGAATAGTTTCAGATGAGTGTGTAGGCTACTTCATTGATGTGGTGCGATGCTGTCGTATAACACAACAAAAGCGTCCAGTTCCCTGAATGTTCCTTACTGGGCGGAGAGAGAGTGAGAGAGAGAGAGAGAGAGAGAGAGAGAGAGAGAGAGAGAGAGAGAGAGCTCACGCACGCTTTTGTGAACAATAATCACAGTGCCGCTGTTGTTGTTGTTAACACTTTGCCCAGGGTTATTTAAAGTGTTAATGTTAAGTTGAAATGCCGATGAGGTCAGTCTGCTAATCTACTGTAACTGTATATGGCTGCATTGGGAATATGAAATGTCTAAAGATCACAGACATTCTAAACCAACTTACAGTTAGTTGATTTAAAATGTATTTGTGTGTGTGTGTGTGTGTGTTGTGTGTGTGTGTGTGTGTGTGTGTGTGTGTGTGTGTGTGTGTGTGTGTGTGTGTGTGTGTGTGCATGCGTGCGTGCGTGCGTGCGTGCGTGTATACGTATCTGATATTGAAAAATAGCAGATTCTACAAGCTCGTATACAGCGTGGCACTCGGTGAACTATACAAGCTCATGAGGAACAACATATTTTCAGATGGAGGTCGGCTGTTAGAATAGTGTGAGAACCACCGATATTATAGAAACATGAGGTTCTTCAGAGGAGATATGTCAGGTCTCAATGTGTTAAACACTTACCACATAATAACAACAACAGGTAAACAATAGAACAGCAGAGGAGGTACGGTACGGTACGGTACGGTACAGTACGGTACACACAGTGACTCTGTTGAAGTCGTGCGGTCTGAAGTGGTCACGATGGATGCAGGAGTGGCTCTGCAGCGCTTTGTCTTCTACACAATGTTAGTCCTTCTGACATAACACGACAGACCAACCAGCTCTTTACAAACACAGCCCCCGAATGATCGCACGCACGCACACACACACACACACACACACACACGCACACACACACACACACACACACACACACACACACACACACACACACACACACACACACACATCAGGCAGATACAGGACAAAAACTGTTCCTATCCATTATGACGCACTGATCGGTTGACACTGACTGATTTGCACCTGATGCAATCAAACCGTCTTCCAAACAAATGGACCCGTTTGGCTCCATTTCTATTTCAGTGTAGATGTTATTAATGTCACAGACATTAATACAAAAAATATATATATTTTTTTAAAGCTTTTCAAATTGGATCTTACAGTTTGACTGTTTTTTACGTTTAACACGCATTTTAATCAACCCCCTTTCACTGCCGAGATTGTTGTATTACCTTTAGAGCATACGCTGATTATTTGGGCTTTTAATCCGCGAAAATCCAGCGAAAAAAGGTCCCGTGGTTTGTTATGATCCGAGTGTCGCATCCACCACCCGGATGCACGCGGAAGACGCACACAAGACTCGTCTCAATGAGGCGTTGCACCCAATGCATTTCCATTGGCCTCAATTTCCCAGAAGCCCTAGCAGCCCACAGCATGTGACGATTTCCGGTTTCGTCATCACAGCGAAGCCATCCAGTCTCATACTTCGCGACGAAGACGGATTTTCTTTGATTCATTACATTACGGCGGATTAAACACATAAACAAAAGGCGGGTATGTCCGATACGGCAGCGACATTAACCTGGAGTAATCCATTCGCGGCACGGAAACTGTTAATGAAAAAGGTTTAGAATAATTGATTAAATTAATGTATGAGATTAGAATGACCAACAGAATGCCAACCTATCGATGCTGAATGGTAATGAGGACATGGATTAATGGCTTTAAAGGACCACTTCACCACTTTTCAACCCATCTTCAATGTTCATAGCACCATTTTGTTCTACTCAGTCTGTGTCTCATAGGAGGTTTTTTAACAGATTGGAGAATTACAGTACATTTCAAGCACAAATCAAAACAAAACTGTTAACTGTATGGACGACGCCATAGAGCATTACACTTGTCTACAAGAGGGCCCACCATGTTCAATTCATCATAACAATTAGAGACGTACAAATAATACTACTGTATAGCAAAAGGAAAGAAACAAACATACTGTACATATAACACTGTAAATCCCTGGAACATGTGACGCGTTTAAACCTAAACACCATGTGTGTAATAATAAAATGCCAAGTGTTTATCAATGGTCATAAAATACAGTAGAACACGAGTTCACTCAAACACCTCACGAGAACACCTAGTGTTCAAATTCTAAATACCTATAATATGACTGACTTTGACACTAAACACGTTTATGTGTTTAAAAAGTGTTACAGGCGATTAAACATGTTCTTCTGTTTATAATCTAAACACTGTGACATGTTTAAAAAGTGTTACAAAATATGTGTTTAAAACAGTTTATAACCTAAATGCTTGGGTTTAGTGTGTACAGTGAGGGGGGGAAGGGGAATGCAAAATACACTCGACTTCAAATAACGTGGCTAAAGGCCTTTGGGAGCGGTTACTGTGTTTGGTTTATAGAAAATAGATCCGTCTTCACCAGAATAGGATCCCGTTAGAGAAAAGAGAACGTGTCCATCCAGTGAATCCAGTCATATTGATCTTCAGCCCGTGAAGCCGTGATGATTATTAGGATCCTAAAACGTCTAAAGGTCGCATGCTGATGACCAATCAATCAATGCCCTCACAACGAAGTGCATTTAATTATTCAGGGTTAGGGCTCTGCAGCGTGACATTTGAGACAGGAACACAAACACAACTCTTGACTTTTAACATGTCAATGTGGTTTGGCAATCTGAATGTCAAAGGAAGAAGCAAGCTGCAGCGAATAGTAAAACCTAGCCTCAAAAATCATTGTGAAGAGACGGCAACAATTATTCTGTATCTACAAGGAGGTACTTCGTAAAAAAGCTATCAAGATAGCAAACCACCTCCTCTCATCACTCTGCAGGGAGTTAGAAAACCACCTCCTCTCATCCACTCTGCAGGGAGTTAGATAACCACCTCCTCTCATCCACTCTGCAGGGAGTTAGAAACCACCTCCTCTCATCCACTCTGCAGGGAGTTAGAAAACCACCTCCTCTCATCCACTCTGCAGGGAGTTAGAAAACCACCTCCTCTCATCCACTCTGCAGGAGTTAGAAAACCACTCCTCTCATCCACTCTGCAGGGAGTTAGAAAACCACCTCCTCTCATCCACTCTGCAGGGAGTTAGAAAACCACCTCCTCTCATCCACTCTGCAGGGAGTTAGAAAACCACCTCCTCTCATCCACTCTGCAGGGAGTTAGAAAACCACCTCCTCTCATCCACTCTGCAGGGAGTTAGAAAACCTCCTCCTCTCATCCACTCTGCAGGGAGTTAGAAAACCACCTCCTCTCATCCACTCTGCAGGGAGTTAGAAAACCACCTCCTCTCATCCACTCTGCAGGGAGTTAGAAAACCACCTCCTCTCATCCACTCTGCAGGGAGTTAGAAAACCACCTCCTCTCATCCACTCTGCAGGGAGTTAGAAAACCACCTCCTCTCATCCACTCTGCAGGGAGTTAGAAAACCACCTCCTCTCATCCACTCTGCAGGGAGTTAGAAAACCACCTCCTCTCATCCACTCTGCAGGGAGTTAGAAAACCACCTCCTCTCATCCACTCTGCAGGGAGTCTATCTACTTCCCTCTGGTAGACGGTACAAAGTACCAAGAGCTAACCGTAACATTTTTAAAAATTATTTCATACCAAATGCCATTAAGGCACTAAATGATACCATGTCTGGCTAGATTTGTTTGTTTTCCAATGTATCTGCCACTGTTTGTTGTCCTGCACTTTTTTTGCCATGAGAAAATAATTGTGTTAAGTGTTGTTGCTGTTGTTGTAACCGTTTGTTTTTTACTGTTTGAGACCGAAGACGAATTTCCACACGTGGACAATAAATGAAACTAACTAACTAACTAACTAACTAACTAACTAACTAACTGTCAAACGATCTTCCACTGGCCCTTTTTCACTGACTGACACTAAACTAAAACTAAACTAAACTAAAACTACAGATACAAAGTATAGACTCAAATGTTAAAAGGAGTGAAGCTGGGCATGCTGTGGATGGTACGCACGCATGCACACACACACGCACGCACGCACGCACGCACGCACACAGGCACCAGTAGCCGGGGGCCATACACTATGGTTTGTATGTTTTATTTATGGCGTTATATGTTTTATTAATAGACAGATGGATGTCTATTAGGACGGTGTTCTGCCTCAGACTCAGGATTAAACCTATGGGTGGCGGTGGATCAGCGGTATAGAGTGGCCGGATGGTAACCGTAAGGTTCCCGGTTCGATCCCTGTGGGCTCCCCCAGAGTTAGTGTCAAAGTGTCCTTGAGCAAGACTCTGAACCCCTGAATGCTCCTGATGTGCAGATTGGTGCCTTGCATGGTTTACTCCACCATCGGTGTATGAATGTGTTGTGTGTGAATGTGTGTGCATGCGTGCGTGCGCGCGCGTGCGTGCATGTGTCACATATGAGACCAACAGCAGTGATTAAAACGGTTTGATCTCATCATTAATTAATTAATCCCTTTCATTTCCGTCACAATTAACGACTCTCGTTTCATCTCCTAAACCTGCTGAGGGCCAAAAACAGATCTTTCTATGGGGGTTCTTGACGTGAGAAAAAGGTTGAGCGCCACCACTGATACATAATAAGAAACACAGAATGGGCTTCAGAATGGGCCTCAGAATGGGCCTCAGAATGAGCCTCAGAATGGGCTTCAGAATGGGCTTCAGAATGGGCCTCAGAATGGGCCTCAGAATGGGCCTCAGAATGGGCTTCAGAATGGGCCTCAGAATGGGCCTCAGAATGGGCCTCAGAATGGGCCTCAGAATGGGCCTCAGAATGGGCCTCAGAATGGGCCCTCAGAATGGGCCTCAGAATGGGCTTCAGAAGGGCCTCAGAATGGGCCTCAGAATGGGCCTCAGAATGGGCCTCAGAATGGGCCTCAGAATGGGCTTCAGAATGGGCCTCAGAATGGGCCTCAGAATGGCCTCAGAATGGGCCTCAGAAAGGGCCTCAGAATGGGCTTCAGAATGGGCCTCAGAATGGGCCTCAGAATGGGCCTCAGAATGGGCCTCAGAATGGGCCTCAGAATTGGCTTCAGAATGGGCCTCAGAATGGGCTTCAGAATGGGCCTCAGAAAGGGCCTCAGAATGGGCCTTCAGAATGGGCCTCAGAATGGGCTTCAGAATGGGCCTCAGAATGGGCTTCAGAATGGGCCTCAGAATGGGCCTCAGAAAGGGCCTCAGAATGGCTTCAGAATGGGCTTCAGAATGGGCTTCAGAATGGGCCTCAGAATGGGCCTCAGAATGGGCCTCAGAAAGGGCCTCAGAATGGGCCTCAGAATGGGCCTCAGAAAGGGCCTCAGAATGGGCTTCAGAATGGGCCTCAGAATGGGCCTCAGAAAGGGCCTCAGATGGGCTTCAGAATGGGCCTCAGAATGGGCTTCAGAAAGGGCCTCAGAATGGGCCTCAGAATGGGCCTCAGAATGGGCCTCAGAATGGGCTTCAGAATGGGCCTCAGAAATGGGCCTCAGAATGGGCCTCAGAATGGGCCTCAGAATGGGCTTCAGAATGGGCCTCAGAATGGGCCTCAGAATGGGCCTCAGAATGGGCCTCAGAATGGGCCTCAGAATGGGCCTCAGAATGGGCCTCAGAATGGGCCTCAGAATGGGCCTCAGAATGGGCCTCAGAATGGGCCTCAGAATGGCTTCAGAATGGGCCTCAGAATGGGCCTCAGAATGGGCCTCAGAATGGGCCTCAGAATGGG
>NC_139697.1:1198564-1227772 GCF_964188405.1 Protomyctophum parallelum
GTGGAGTAAACCATGCAAGGCACCAATCTGCACATCAGGAGCAATCAGGGGTTCAGAGTCTTGCTCAAGGACACTTTGAGAGGAGGTGGTTTTCTAACTCCCTGCAGAGTGGATGAGAGGAGGTGGTTTTCTAACTCCCTGCAGAGTGGACGAGAGGAGGTGGTTTTCTAACTCCCTGCAGAGTGGATGAGAGGAGGTGGTTTTCTAACTCCCTGCAGAGTGGATGAGAGGAGGTGGTTTTCTAACTCCCTGCAGAGTGGATGAGAGGAGGTGGTTTTCTAACTCCCTGCAGAGTGGATGAGAGGAGGTGGTTTTCTAACTCCCTGCAGAGTGGATGAGAGGAGGTGGTTTTCTAACTCCCTGCAGAGTGGATGAGAGGAGGTGGTTTTCTAACTCCCTGCAGAGTGGATGAGAGGAGGTGGTTTTCTAACTCCCTGCAGAGTGGATGAGAGGAGGTGGTTTTCTAACTCCCTGCAGAGTGGATGAGAGGAGGTGGTTTTCTAACTCCCTGCAGAGTGGATGAGAGGAGGTGGTTTTCTAACTCCCTGCAGAGTGGATGAGAGGAGGTGGTTATCTAACTCCCTGCAGAGTGGATGAGAGGAGGTGGTTTTCTAACTCCCTGCAGAGTGGATGAGAGGAGGTGGTTTGCTATCTTGATAGCTTTTTTACGAAGTACCTCCTTGTAGATACAGAATAATTGTTGCCGTCTCTTCACAATGATTTTTGAGGCTAGGTTTACTATTAGCTGCAGCTTGCTTCTTCCTTTGACATTCAGATTGCCAAACCACATTGACATGTTAAAAGTCAAGAGTTGTGTTTGTGTTCCGTCTCAAATGTCACGCTGCAGAGCCCCTAACCCTGAATAATTAAATGCACTTCGTTGTGAGGGCATTGATTGATTGGTCATCAGCATGCGACCTTTAGACGTTTTTAGGAATCCTAATAATCATCACGGCTTCACGGGCTGAAGATCAATATGACTGGATTCACTGGATGGACACGTTCTCTTTTCTCTAACGGGATCCTATTCTGGTGAAGACGGATCTATTTTCCTATAAACCAAACACAGTAACCGCTCCCAAAGGCCTTTAGCCACGTTATTTGAAGTCGAGTGTATTTTGCATTCCCCTTCCCCCCCTCACTGTACACACTAAACCCAAGCATTTAGGTTATAAACTGTTTTAAACACATATTTGTAACACTTTTTAAACATGTCACAGTGTTTAGATTATAAACAGAAGAACATGTTTAATCGCCTGTAACACTTTTTAAACACATAAACGTGTTTAGTGTCAAAGTCAGTCATATTATAGGTATTTAGAATTTGAACACTAGGTGTTCTCGTGAGGTGTTTGAGTGAACTCGTGTTCTACTGTATTTTATGACCATTGATAAACACTTGGCATTTTATTATTACACACATGGTGTTTAGGTTAAACGCGTCACATGTTCCAGGGATTTACAGTGTTATATGTACAGTATGTTTGTTTCTTTCCTTTTGCTATACAGTAGTATTATTTGTACGTCTCTAATTGTTATGATGAATTGAACATGGTGGGCCCTCTTGTAGACAAGTGTAATGCTCTATGGCGTGGTCCATACAGTTAACGGTTTTGTTTTGATTTGTGCTTGAAATGTACTGTAATTATCCAATCTGTTCAAAACCTCCTATGAGACACAGACTGAGTAGAACAAAATGGTGCTATGAACATTGAAGATGGGTTGAAAAGTGGTGAAGTGGTCCTTTAAAACCATTAATCCATGTCCCATTACAATTCAGCATCGATAGGTTGGCATTCTGTTGGTCATTCTAATCTCATACATTAATTTAATCAATTATTCTAAACCTTTTTTCATTAAGATCCAATTTGAAAAGCTTTAAAAAAATATATATATTTTTTGTATTAATGTCTGTGACATTAATAAAATCTACACTGAAATAGAAATGGAGCCAAACGGGTCCATTTGGTTTGGAAGACGGTTTGATTGCATCAGGTGCAAATCAGTCAGTGTCAACCGATCAGTGCGTCATAATGGATAGGAACAGTTTTTGTCCTGTATCTGCCTGATGTGTGTGTGTGTGTGTGTGTGTGTGTGTGTGTGTGTGTGTGTGTGTGTGTGTGTGTGTGTGTGTGTGTGTGTGTGTGTGTGTGTGTGTGTGTGTGTGTGTGTGTGTGTGTGTGCGTGCGTGCGTGCGTGCGTGCGTGTGTGTGTGTGTGTGTGTGTGTGTGTGTGTGTGTGTGCGTGCGATCATTCGGGGGCTGTGTTTGAACAGAGCTGGATGGTCTGTTGTGTTATTTCAGAAGGACCAACATTGTGTAGAAAACAAAGCGCTGCAGAGCCACTCCTGCATCCATCGTGACCACTTCAGACCGCACGACTTCAACAGAGTCACTGTGTGTACCGTACTGTACCGTACTGTACCGTACCGTACCGTACCGTACCGTACCTCCTCTGCTATTCTATTGTTTACCTGTTGTTGTTATTATGTGGTAAGTGTTTAACACATTGAGACCTGACATATCTCCTCTGAAGAAGCTCATGTTTCTATAATATCGGTGGTTCTCACACTATTCTAACAGCCGACCTCCATCTGAAAATATGTTGTTCCTCATGAGCTTGTATAGTTCACCGAGTGCCACGCTGTATACGAGCTTGTAGATCTGCTATTTTTCAATATCAGATACGTATACACGCACGCACGCACGCATGCACGCACACACACACACACACACACACACACACACACACACACACACACACACACACACACACACACACACACACACACACACACACACACACACACACACACAAATACATTTTAAATCAACTAACTGTAAGTTGGTTTACAACTTCAAGTAGAATAGCCCTAGTAGAATGTCTGTGATCTTTTCATGTATTCCAAATACTGCCATATACATACAGTACATTAGCAGACTGACCTCATCGGCATTTCAACTTAACATTAACACTTTAAATAACCCTGGGCAAAGTGTTAACAACAACAACAGCGGCACTGTGATTATTGTTCACAAAGCGTGCGTGATCTCTCTCTCTCTCACTCTCTCTCAGCCCAGTAAGGAACATTCAGGGAACTGGACGCTTTTGTTGTGTTATACGACAGCATCGCACCACATCAATGAAGTACACACTCATCTGAAACTATTCCATGTTTTCACTTCACAGCAGTGAGGGATGACACACAGGGATAACAGGGTCACACTTTGTGTCTTTAGTTCACAGCAGTGAGGGATGACACACAGGGATAACAGGGTCACACTTTGTGTCTTTAGTTCACAGCAGAGGAATACGAGGGTCACATCACCTCTCATTCCATTCCTACAAACACGATGCACATGGAAGCTCTGCTCGCTGTGGCCTTCACGGCATCTCTCTGAACAGAAATGATGAAAACCTTGAACCGTCAACCCCCCCCCCCCCCCCCCCCCCCACCCTTGTGTGTTATTTATTTATTTATGTATTTATGTGTGGGTGTTTTTAAATGTAGAACCCCAGAGAAATTATCTTCTACGCCGATCTTCACAAATAAGTAGTGGTGGAAACTAATGAATATATATATATATATATATGAAAACTATATATATGTATAGTTTATATGTATAGTTTCATCAGATATTCCACTGTTACGTTCTTAGCTTACGCATGTTCCATGATAAATGCTTTTTATGTGATGTATTCCCATGCTTTTTAGTTCTTGCTTAATGTAAGTCGCTCTGGATTAAGAGCGTCTGATAAATGCCTACATTGTAAATAATTGTTAGTCATCATAGCTTATAGTTTTCATTTAATTTCCATTCAGTTTTCGTCAGTGACAAAAGGTATTCGACATGCCTATAGCTGTATGGATGGATGTGAATCGTGACGACTCCAAGTGACAGCTGTCCATCACCGCTTCTGTCAAATTATACTTTGATTGACATACGATGATAGACGGCACGTTTATATGCGAGCGTAACGAGAGGATTAGCATTAGGGCAGGGCAGCCAATAGGAGCGCAGGACCTTAAATGAGACGGACGTCTGCAGCTGTGATGGGACTTGGCTATCTCCCCCCCCCCCCCCCCCCCACTAACACTAAAACATTAATGTGACTGAAACTAAATGAAAACTATTCAAGAGACTATATGACTAAAACTAAAATAAAGATTTACTGCCAAAAACAACACTGCATTGCACGCACGCACACGCTCACACACGCACTCACGCACACGCACGCTCACGCACACGCACACTCACGCACACTCACGCACACACACGCACACGCACACTCACGCACACTCACGCACACGCAGTCACTTCACATTCACACCCCGATGCCGGGGGAAACCATGCAAGGCACCAACTTGGTTCAGAGTCTTGCTCAAGGGCACTTCGACACTAACTCTGGGGGATTTAGACGCACGCGCAGTGCGTGCGTGCGTGCGTGTGTGCGTGCATGCGTAAGTCAGGCATTAATTTAGGGAAAAAACCAAAGTCGAACTTTAGAGATCCAAGTTTTCTGCCCGACGACAGCATCGATAGGTCACACGACGCTGTTCGGCCAATGGGAAATCTTTACTATACCGCCTCATTATAATAGGCTATACACGTTATCGCCGATGCAGTAAGAAAAGAGAAACGCACACAGTCAAAGATTCTGGAATGATTTACAGTAAGATACAGTAAGAAAAGAGAAACGCACACAGTCAAAGGTTCTATAGAATGATTTCCGTTTCCTGGTCGTGGACAGAAGAAGGATTTCCGATGCCTGGCGGGACCAGAGGGTCAGATATGACCTTAACGGGGTGAACTGTGACCTTTCAGAAGGTCTTCCAATGCTAATGTGTGGAGTTAAAACACCCACAGCTGTGGTGGAGGCAGGGTAATTAGCCTAGCGCTGGTGGCTATAGAGCGTTGCAGTCCCGCCCCCTTTCATGACGACGCCCAGGCCCAGTCCCGCCCCCTTTCATGACGACGCCCAGGCCCAGTCCCGCCCCCTTTCATGACGACGCCCAGGCCCAGTCCCGCCCCCTTTCATGACGACGCCCAGGCCCAGTCCCGCCCCCTTTCATGACGACGCCCAGGCCCAGTCCCGCCCCCTTTCATGACGACGCCCAGGCCCAGTCCCGCCCCCTTTCATGACGACGCCAGGCCCAGTCCCGCCCCCTTTCATGACGACGCCCAGGCCCAGTCCCGCCCCCTTTCATGACGACGCCCAGGCCCAGTCCCGCCCCCTTTCATGACGACGCCCAGGCCCAGTCCCGCCCCCTTTCATGACGACGCCCAGGCCCAGTCCCGCCCCCTTTCATGACGACGCCCAGGCCCAGTCCCGCCCCCTTTCATGACGACGCCCAGGCCCAGTCCCTCCCCCTTTCATGACGACGCCCAGGCCCAGTCCCTCCCCCTTTCATGACGACGCCCAGGCCCAGTCCCGCCCCCTTTCATGACGACGCCCAGGCCCAGTCCCGCCCCCTTTCATGACGACGCCCAGGCCCAGTCCCGCCCCCTTTCATGACGACGCCCAGGCCCAGTCCCGCCCCCTTTCATGACGACGCCCGGCCCAGTCCCGCCCCCTTTCATGACGATGCCCAGGAAATAGTTCCCAATGCATTTTTCCTCATAGACATTTCAAAAAGTATTTATTTAAAAAAAGAACTGTGTGTGTGTGTGTGTGTGTGTGTGTGTGTGTGTGTGTGTGTGTGTGTGTGTGTGTGTGTGTGTGTGTGTGTGTGTGTGTGTGTGTGTGTGTGCGTGCATCTCAGCTTGACATCCTGTCAGAACGGTAGGGGGTCTAAACCACATCTGCCACTTCTATTAAATTGATACATTATGTATAGTTTCTGTATATCATTGAGACATTATGTATAGTTTATTAGTTTCTGAGAATTCCATTAAAAAATGTATCAGAACACCGTGGGTTTTCAACCCTTTTCATATCAAGGCCCATTATTAATTGGGTGTTTGAGCCACGGAACCACCATCTGATGACATTTAGCCTCTCAGACCCATTTGAGCCACGGAACCACCGTTTGATGACATTTAGCCTCTCAGACCCATCTGAGCCACGGACCACCATCTGATGACATTTAGCCTCTCAGACCCATCTGAGCCACGGACCACCATCTGATGACATTTAGCCTCTCAGACCCATCTGAGCCACGGAACCACCATCTGATGACATTTAGCCTCTCAGACCCATCTGAGCCACGGACCCACCATCTGATGACATTTAGCCTCTCAGACCCATCTGAGTCACGGACCACCATCTGATGACATTTAGCCTCTCAGACCCATCTGAGCCACGGAACCACCATTTGATGACATTTAGCCTCTCAGACCCATCTGAGCCACGGACCACCATCTGATGACATTTAGCCTCTCAGACCCATCTGAGCCACGGACCACCATCTGATGACATTTAGCCTCTCAGACCCATCTGAGTCACGGACCACCATCTGATGACATTTAGCCTCTCAGACCCATTTGAGCCACGGACCACCATCTGATGACATTTAGCCTCTCAGACCCATTTGAGCCACGGACCACCATCTGATGACATTTAGCCTCTCAGACCCATTTGAGCCACGGAACCACCATCTGATGACATTTAGCCTCTCAGACCCATCTGAGCCACGGAACCACCATCTGATAACATTTAGCCTCTCAGACCCATCTGAGTCACGGACCACCATCTGATGACATTTAGCCTCTCAGACCCATTTGAGCCACGGACCACCATCTGATGACATTTAGCCTCTCAGACCCATCTGAGCCACGGACCACCATCTGATGACATTTAGCCTCTCAGACCCATCTGAGCCACGGAACCACATCTGATGACATTTAGCCTCTCAGACCCATCTGAGCCACGGAACCACCATCTGATGACATTTAGCCTCTCAGACCCATCTGAGCCACGGAACCACCATCTGATGACATTTAGCCTCTCAGACCCATCTGAGCCACGGAACCACCATCTGATGACATTTAGCCTCTCAGACCCATCTGAGCCACGGAACCACCATCTGATGACATTTAGCCTCTCAGACCCATCTGAGCCACGGAACCACCATTTGATGACATTTAGCCTCTCAGACCCATCTGAGCCACGGACCACCATCTGATGACATTTAGCCTCTCAGACCCATCTGAGCCACGGACCACCATCTGATGACATTTAGCCTCTCAGACCCATCTGAGCCACGGACCACCATCTGATGACATTTAGCCTCTCAGACCCATCTGAGCCACGGACCACCATCTGATGACATTTAGCCTCTCAGACCCATCTGAGCCACGGACCACCATCTGATGACATTTAGCCTCTCAGACCCATCTGAGCCACTGACCACCATCTGATGACATTTAGCCTCTCAGACCCATCTGAGCCACGGACCACCATCTGATGACATTTAGCCTCTCAGACCCATCTGAGCCACGGAACCACCATCTGATGACATTTAGCCTCTCAGACCCATCTGAGTCACGGACCACCATCTGATGACATTTAGCCTCTCAGACCCATCTGAGCCACGGAACCACCATCTGATGACATTTAGCCTCTCAGACCCATCTGAGCCACGGACCACCATCTGATGACATTTAGCCTCTCAGACCCATCTGAGTCACGGACCACCATCTGATGACATTTAGCCTCTCAGACCCATCTGAGCCACGGACCACCATCTGATGACATTTAGCCTCTCAGACCCATCTGAGCCACGGAACCACCATCTGATGACATTTAGCCTCTCAGACCCATCTGAGCCACGGAACCACCATCTGATGACATTTAGCCTCTCAGACCCATCTGAGCCACGGACCACCATCTGATGACATTTAGCCTCTCAGACCCATCTGAGCCACGGAACCACCATCTGATGACATTTAGCCTCTCAGACCCATCTGAGCCACGGACCACCATCTGATGACATTTAGCCTCTCAGACCCATCTGAGCCACGGAACCACCATCTGATGACATTTAGCCTCTCAGACCCATCTGAGCCACGGACCACCATCTGATGACATTTAGCCTCTCAGACCCATCTGAGCCACGGAACCACCATCTGATGACATTTAGCCTCTCAGACCCATCTGAGCCACGGACCACCATCTGATGACATTTAGCCTCTCAGACCCATCTGAGCCACGGAACCACCATCTGATGACATTTAGCCTCTCAGACCCATCTGAGCCACGGAACCACCATCTGATGACATTTAGCCTCTCAGACCCATCTGAGCCACGGAACCACCATCTGATGACATTTAGCCTCTCAGACCCATCTGAGCCACGGACCACCATCTGATGACATTTAGCCTCTCAGACCCATCTGAGCCACGGACCACCATCTGATGACATTTAGCCTCTCAGACCAAAACAGAAATATTTTCTTGTCGTTGGACAAGATGCTGTATTGATGTTGATACCATTATAGGAGAGATACCAGGCAAACGGTTAATTGTGTATAGATGTAACAATAATGTCACTATAAGTTAAAGTTAATTCCCAGTCCTAATGATGTGTATATAATAATATCAATCCATATATTCTGTATTTTTAATTGATATATTCCACAGCGTGTCACTTTCTGTTGCAGCCAGGGGTCAAATTAACACATTTTGCGCGGGAACCCCTTTTGGTGTTAGCATCATGTTATGCTTTAGCTATTGAAAAATAGCAGATCTACAAGCTCATAGCGCGCCACCGAGTGGCGCGCTATGAGCTTGTAGTCTTTTAGCTCGAGCTTGTAGTCTTTTAAATCGAAGAACGACTGACACAGAAACATAGCTTTTTCAGAAAACTGTCAGGATGTAGAAGACATTTCTAGAATCTGATCTCAGGTCAGAACGGGTTAAGGGGGGGAGGGGAGGGGAGGGGAGTGGGGGTGGTCAGGAAGTGCTGAATAAGACTCGTGCCGTGACATTTGTCTAACGACACAGGGATCAGAAAGTAGCCTGGCGGGTAATTAGTCTCGGTGGGGTGGGGGGTTGGGTGGGAGGGGTGGCTGGTCCCAGATCAGACCACACTGGGGGGGGGGGGGGGTCTCCACTGAGAGGGGGGGGGGGGGTCTCCACTGAGAGGGGGGGGGTCTCCACTGAGAGGGGGGGGGGGGGTCCACTGAGAGCTGACCTTTCACAAAGTGTATAACCAATACAAATAAGCCAATACAAATACAAAATACCAATACAAAATACCAATACAAATACAAAAATCATCTTTAAAATCAAGTTAAAAGAACACCTTATGTAAACCATATACTGCAGTAACCCTGCGAAAATAATCATTCAAATGTATAATGTGTTTTTTTTAATTTCTCCTATGTTTTTTATTTCTTATTTTATATTTTATTTTACTATGTTTTATTTTGAGTTAGTGTTTGTAAACAATTGTAAGTATTGCCTTTGTTAAATGTTAAATGTTTGTCTGTGTCGGACCCCAGGAAGACTAGCTTTAGTCAAGGCAAAAGCTAATGGGGATCCTTATAAACAATAAACTGTAGTCTGCTGAACCAACGCATGTCTCACTGGAGACCCCCAAAAATGCCACCGGACCCTTTCGCATTTATTTTATATATATATATATTTGTTTTTATAGAGGGACAGACAGTAGGCTGACAGGAGATGGGGAGAGAGATAGATGGGGGAGTGACATGCAGTAAAGGCCGTTGGGATCGGCCGGGAGTCGAACCCGCGGCACACTGCGAGACTGGGACTACCGGCCAAGGTGCCTGGACCGCTGAGCCACGGGCCAGGCAAAAGGAAAATATATATGTTGTTCCAGGGACCCCCCCCCCCCCTGAAATCGTTCGCTCTGAAAGAATATATATTCAATGATTTGAGTTGAAATCGTTCGCTCTGAAAGAATATATATTCAATGATTTGAGTTAAAAACGTTTCGCTCTGAAAGAATATATATTCAAAGATTTGAGTTGAAATTGTTCGCTCTGAAAGAATATATATTCAAAGATTTGAGTTTAAAACGTTCGCTCTGAAAGAATATATATTCAATGATTTGAGTTGAAATCGTTCGCTCTGAAAGAATATATATTCAAAATTTGAGTTGAAATCGTTCGCTCTGAAAGAATATATATTCAATGATTTGAGTTAAAAACGTTTTGCTCTGAAAGAATATATATTCAAAGATTTGAGTTGAAATCGTTCGCTCTGAAAGAATATATATTCAATGATTTGAGTTGAAAACGTTTTGCTCTGAAAGAATATATATTCAATGATTTGAGTTGAAATCGTTCGCTCTGAAAGAATATATATTCAATGATTTGAGTTAAAAACGTTTTGCTCTGAAAGAATATATATTCAAAGATTTGAGTTGAAATCGTTCGCTCTGAAAGAATATATATTCAAAGATTTGAGTTTAAAACGTTCGCTCTGAAAGAATATATATTCAAAGATTTGAGTTAAAATCGTTCGCTCTGAAAGAATATATATTCAAAGATTTGAGTTGAAATCGTTCGCTCTGAAAGAATATATATTCAAAGATTTGAGTTGAAATCGTTCGCTCTGAAAGAATATATATTCAAAGATTTGAGTTGAAATCGTTCGCTCTAAAAGAATATATATTCAAAGATTTGAGTTAAAAACGTTTCGCTCTGAAAGAATATATATTCAAAGATTTGAGTTAAAAACGTTTCGCTCTGAAAGAATATATATTCAAAGATTTGAGTCAAGCTCATTTTCTTTAGGGATGCAACGAAACCGAAATTGTTGCTGAAGAAAGAAAGACATGAACAAAACATTTACAACTAAAACGCTGCCGTTTCAGAACAACTCGCCCACTCTGAGTCTTTAGAGTAAAAACGCTGCCGTTTCAGAACAACTCGCCCACTCTGAGTCTTCAGAGTAAAACGCTGCCGTTTCAGAACAACTCGCCCACTCTGAGTCTTCAGAGTAAAAACGCTGCCGTTTCAGAACAACTCGCCCACTCTGAGTCTTCAGAGTAAAAACGCTGCCGTTTCAGAACAACTCGCCCACTCTGAGTCTTCAGAGTAAAACGCTGCCGTTTCAGAACAACTCGCCCACTCTGAGTCTTCAGAGTAAAACGCTGCCGTTTCAGAACAACTCGCCCACTCTGAGTCTTCAGAGTAAAGCCTCCGCGCTGAGGAGGCAAACCTTTGTCCACATGACTCTGAGTCTTCAGAGTAAAGCCTCCGCGCTGAGGAGGCAAACCTTTGTCCACATGACAACACTGAAGGACTCCTTTCATCGTTATGCTATGAAATAAACAACCTTGAACCGTGTGTGTGTGTGTGTGTGTGTGTGTGTGTGTGTGTGTGTGTGTGTGTGCGTGCACTTCCTGTTAGAGAATAAAGTTCCAATAGCTCATTCCTCGCGTTTAATAAATAAATAAAATAATAAAATAATAAAATGACACAATGACGCAATACAAGTCAATGATTTAAAATGTCTAATAAATACAGCAGGAAAGGTAGGCTACAATGGGATATTTAAATAGGAGGAAAGGTACAATGGGATATTTAAATAGGAGGACAGGTATAATGGGATATTTGCATTGCAAAATGTTTCGATAGCGATCATTTGCTTTGCAAAACGATACGATGCGATGGAAAGTCAAACGATTCGATACGATGCTGTTTACATTTATCTATGCTTATAGATTCTTGAAATTAAAATGGATATTTCGATGCAGTTACTATGCTATTATCATTACACTCCTATACTTAACACTGAGGTGCTTTGTTTACTAGTGAAACTTATGGATGTTTCCTCTTAGAAAATAGAGGGCTTGTTCTATCGCTTTCAGCAAAGCGATAAAAACAAAGGCCCCCCCAGAAGCAAAGATATGAGTTAAAAACGTTCGCTCTGAAAGAATAGTATATACTGTATATTCAAAGATTTGCGCCGCATTTTCACGAAAAAAAAAAAGGCAGATCTACAGCTTTGTGGTCCAAAAATAAACAAGCTATCTATGTGTTATTGTCAGGGAGGTGTCTCTGTATCGTTTACAATATACAATATATGATACGGTCTGTTTCTAGCGAAACTGTGACTAATTCAGCAGCAGTAACATTAGCGTTTTCTCTCAGTCAGTTGATTCTTCATATCCATATGAGTGAAGCGGCCGGGATGACATGTTTATTTTTCAAACACATGCAGTTCTTATATGAGGCGATCTAATATCCCCCCCTATGGGGATTACAAATGCAAATAAAGAGTACATGAACCGGTGGACTTAGCGCCCCTCTACGGATATTGACGTTGTTCGGTGCTCAGTCTGTAACACAAAAGGAGTTATAAGTAGTTGTCATTATGTTATTGTTGTTATAACATCCGTGTTAAAAACCCAATCAAGTAGGAGTTGAGTCTGGACTATGAATGAGCCTTTAGTGTGTCAGGTCTCTAGGGTGGGGTGGGGTGGGGGGGGGGGGACACTGACAGTGGTGGAAGGTACCCTGGGGACCCCCTGGAGCCCCCTCCCCATCCCCAGCCTCTCCAAGGACCCCTGGGGGTCCTTGAGACCGCCACAGGGATGTTGAGGGCGGGGCATATATAGCTGACTGGTTGGAGAGGTTTTGTTTTTACTCCAAATGACTCGAACGACCGGTGATCGGCCATTTACCTGATCTGGAGAAACCGATTTAGAGTGGTATAAATGTTAATCAGAAATATAGTATAATATCATTTAACAGCATCTTTGTGACAGGCCTTTTATGAAGACATTCTCCTCTTCCTCCCCACGCACGCCACGCAACACATGCACGCACACAATGCACGCATGCACGCACGCACGCACGCACGCACGCACGCATGCATGCCATAGGTGAGAGTAGGAACACATCATGACCATAGGTGAGAGTAGGAACACTTCATGACAATAGGTGAGAGTAGGAACACATCATGACAATAGGTGAGAGTAGGAACACATCATGACAATAGGTGAGAGTAGGAACACTTCATGAACATAGGTGAGAGTAGGAACACTTCATGACCATAGGTGAGAGTAGGAACACTTCATGACCATAGGTGAGAGTAGGAACACTTCATGACCATAGGTGAGAGTAGGAACACTTCATGACCATATAGGTGAGAGTAGGAACACTTCATGACCATAGGTGAGAGTAGGAACACTTCATGACCATAATATGGTCATGAAGGTGAGAGTATAGGAACGAAGATTGCTCGGTAGACAGAGAGCTTTGCCTTCTGGCTCAACTCTCTTTTCGTCACAACAGTGCGGTACAGCGAAAATTAAACAAAAAGAAAATGTTTGAGCACCAAAAAATAAAAATAAAGAATGGGCCTCAGGTCTTAATGGGTTGCTACAGTTGGTGTGACAGCGTGGAGGCTGACAGGCTGGTGTCAGACAGACAGGATAATGGCTCTGCCGACACACGGCGTCACACGGGGTCTGACGTCCTATAATAATAGGTTTGTCTTCACCCCAGACTCCACTGTTTAAGTGTCTGGGATGTCACCAGACACAGTGTTACAATGGGCTGATCAACATGAATGTCAAAATGTCTAAATATTGAATCAAGCAATTCAAACTAAAAAGGTCTGGGGTGAAAAACACACAAAAGCCAGAGTGGATTGTTTTGGAAAGAAAGTGTCTAAGAGTGTTATACCACTTTAACTTTAGTCAATATTATTAACTGTCATCCATAGATCGATATCAAGCGACTTTCGTTTTTTCATGTCATGTGAAAGCAGGGAATCAAAAGCATGGAATACGGATGTGTATATTACAAGAAACTCCCGTTAAACTTTCCAACAAACTCCCGTAAACTCCTGAATTGTACCAGGTTGTAACAGGTTCACTTCTGTGGACTCTAACATTACACCTATAGCTACATGTTTAAGCATTTATTTCATATTTACATGTCTTCTGTGGTCTCTAACATTACACCTATAGCTACATGTTTAAGCATTTATTTCATATTTACATGTATTCTGTGGACTCTAACATTACACCTATAGCTACATGTTTAAGCATTTATTTCATATTTACATGTCTTCTGTGGACTCTAACATTACACCTATAGCTACATGTTTAAGCATTTATTTCATATTTACATGTCTTCTGTGGTCTCTAACATTACACCTATAGCTACATGTTTAAGCATTTATTTCATATTTACATGTCTTTTGTGGTCTCTAACATTACACCTATAGCTACATGTTTAAGCATTTATTTCATATTTACATGTCTTCTGTGGACTCTAACATTACACCTATAGCTACATGTTTAAGCATTTATTACATATTTACATGTCTTCTGTGGTCTCTAACATTACACCTAGCTACATGTTTAAGCATTTATTTCATATTTACATGTCTTCTGTGGTCTCTAACATTACACCTATAGCTACATGTTTAAGCATTTATTTCATATTTACATGTCTTCTGTGGACTCTAACATCACACCTATAGCTACATGTTTAAGCATTTATTTCATATTTACATGTCTTCTGTGGTCTCTAACATTACACCTATAGCTACATGTTTAAGCATTTATTTCATATTTACATGTCTTCTGTGGACTCTAACAGTACACCTAGCTACATGTTTAAGCATTTATTTCATATTTACATGTCTTCTGTGGACTCTAACATGTGGCTCAGGAGGTAGAGCAGGTCGTCCAATGATCCATGGGTCGGCGGTTCGAATCCCGAATTCCGCCGCAATCGGTGTGTGTGAATGTGTGAATGTAATGCACAATCTATGTAAAGCGCCTTGGATAAAAGCGCTATATAAATTTACCATTTACACCTGGCTACATGTTTATGCATTTATTTCATATTTACATGTCAGATTTCAGCTCTGACACTTATTTCAGACATGCTCTAGTATGTGAAGAGTCTGCCTGCAGTGCTATTAACTCATTTTGGATAAAATAGTAGTGAAAAGCTGCATCCTATTTGCGCGATGGCAGGCTCTCAGTCAAATCTAGTCATAGTTTTCAACCAACAGTCCGACCGGACGTCAGGGACCTTTATGTGGCCATAAACGGTACAAGAAACACCTGCAGCGCTAAGGGCTGGTGGAATGATGATGATGACAACAACAACATGAAGATGACTAATCGATGCTCTCGTTGCCTGTTCATTTCCCTGAAAGGTGTGTGTGTGTGTGTGTGTGTAAAGTAGTTAATGCTATGTGTTGTGTAAGGCACTCAGAACAGTCTTTTGTGGTTGACTTGACGTGCGTTACACAAAGAAGCGTGCCCCGGTGTGTCTGGACCGTCCACTGTGCCATTTTAATGTTCCCTCAATGCGGCGGGTGACAAATTAATGCAGGTCACCTCTGTGGGTGTCACCTCACCACCCTGCTCCACTTCAACAGAACGTGGGTTGAGCTGTGTAGTGCTGCGTGTGTAGAGTGGAGGTCACGCACTCACCAGACGCACACCCACACGCACGCACGCGCACGCACACGCACACACACACACCCACCCACGCACACGCACGCACACACACACACACACACTGAGCGGTGTGGCAGAATGACTCACACAGCAAGAACGCTGTGTTCTGATCTCCTTTAGTACTTGTCTTTAACCCATTCTGACCTGAGATCAGATTCTAAAAATGTCTTCTGCATCCTGACAGTTTTCCATTCTGACCTGAGATCAGATTCTAAAAATGTCTTTATACATCGTGACAGTTTTCCATTCTGACCTGAGATCAGATTCTAAAAATGTCTTTATACATCCTGACAGTTTTCCATTCTGACCTGAGATCAGATTCTAAAAATGTCTTTATACATCCTGACAGTTTTCCATTCTGACCTTAGATCAGATTCTAAAAAAATGTCTTCTATGTCAGTCGCTCTTCGGTTTAAAAAAAATAGCAGACCTACAAGCTCGTAGCGCGCCACTTTGCTAACACCAAAAGTGGTTCCCGCGCAAAATGGGTTAAAGTGATTCTGCGGTCCGCTCCGTTTGATTGGTCCAGGACTATAAACAATGTGACGATTGATGGCTCGCGGTCGGTCAGCCATTGAACTGAAGTGTTGGTTTTTAATCGTCTGCTCTTCGCGTAACAATTAATGCTTTAATGTTCATCTTTTTGAGTGGTGCAATCACTCCCTTACGGAGCTGTGTGTGTGTGTGTGTGTGTGTGTGTGTGGGTGGGTATGAAAACAGCATGGTTGTTTTTCACCACCTGTGCGCAACCTAACACACGTATGATGCTTCCGGGTGTGCCAGTACAGTACAGTGTTAGTGTATAGGCCTAGTTTTATCATGTAGTCATGTGTAAATATGAAATAAATGCTTAAACATGTAGCTATAGGTGTAATGTTAGAGTCCACAGAAGACATGTAAATATGAAATAAATGCTTACACATGTAGCTATAGGTGTAATGTTAGAGTCCACAGAATACATGTAAATATGAAATAAATGCTTAAACATGTAGCTATAGGTGTAATGTTAGAGACCACAGAAGACATGCACATATGAAATAAATGCTTAAACATGTAGCTATAGGTGTAATGTTAGAGACCACAGAAGACATGCACATATGAAATAAATGCTTAAACATGTAGCTAGGTGTAATGTTAGAGACCACAGAAGACATGTAAATATGAAATAAATACTTAAACATGTAGGTATAGGTGTAATGTTAGAGACCACAGACGACATGTAAATATGAAATAAATGCTTAAACATGTAGCTAGGTGTAATGTTAGAGTCCACAGAAGACATGTAAATATGAAATAAATGCTTAAACATGTAGCTATAGGTGTAATGTTAGAGACCACAGAAGACATGTAAATATGAAATGAATGCTTAAACATGTAGCTATAGGTGTAATGTCAGAGACCACAGAAGACATGCAAATATGAAATAAATGCTTAAACATGTAGCTAGGTGTAATGTTAGAGACCACAGAAGACATGTAAATATGAAATAAATGCTTAAACATGTAGCTATAGGTGTAATGTTAGAGACCACAGAAGACATGTAAATATGAAATAAATGCTTAAACATGTAGCTAGGTGTAATGTTAGAGTCCACATAAGACATGTAAATATGAAATAAATGCTTAAACATGTAGCTATAGGTGTAATGTGAGAGACCACAGAAGACATGTAAATATGAAATAAATGCTTAAACATGTAGCTATAGGTGTAATGTTAGAGACCACAGAAGACATGCAAATATGAAATAAATGCTTAAACATGTAGCTATAGGTGTAATGTTAGAGACCACAGAAGACATGTAAATATGTAATAAATGCTTAAACATGTAGCTATAGGTGTAATGTTAGAGACCACAGAAGACATGTAAATATGAAATAAATGCTTAAACATGTAGCTATAGGTGTAATGTTAGAGACCACAGAAGACATGTAAATATGAAATAAATGCTTAAACATGTAGCTAGGTGTAATGTTAGAGTCCACAGAAGACATGTAAATATGAAATAAATGCTTAAACATGTAGCTAGGTGTAATGTTAGAGACCACAGAAGACATATAAATATGAAATAAATGCTTAAACATGTAGCTATGTGTAATGTTAGAGACCACAGAAGACATGTAAATATGAAATAAATGCTTAAACATGTAGCTATAGGTGTAATGTTAGAGTCCACAGAAGACATGTAAATATGAAATAAATGCTTAAACATGTAGCTATAGGTGTAATGTTAGAGACCACAGAAGACATGTAAATATGAAATAAATGCTTAAACATGTAGCTATAGGTGTAATGTTAGAGTCCACAGAAGACATGTAAATATGAAATAAATGCTTAAACATGTAGCTATAGGTGTAATGTTAGAGACCACAGAAGACATGTAAATATGAAATAAATGCTTAAACATGTAGCTATAGGTGTAATGTTAGAGACCACAGAAGACATGTAAATATGAAATAAATGCTTAAACATGTAGCTATAGGTGTAATGTTAGAGACCACAGAAGACATGTAAATATGAAATAAATGCTTAAACATGTAGCTATGTGTAATGTTAGAGACCACAGAAGACATGTAAATATGTAATAAATGCTTAAACATGTAGGTGTAATGTTAGAGACCACAGAAGACATGTAAATATGAAATAAATGCTTAAACATGTAGCTATGTGTAATGTTAGAGACCACAGAAGACATGTAAATATGAAATAAATGCTTAAACATGTAGCTAGGTGTAATGTTAGAGACCACAGAAGACATGTAGATATGAAATAAATGCTTAAACATGTAGCTAGGTGTAATGTTAGAGACCACAGAAGACATGTAAATATGAAATAAATGCTTAAACATGTAGCTAGGTGTAATGTTAGAGACCACAGAAGACATGTAAATATGAAATAAATGCTTAAACATGTAGCTATAGGTGTAATGTTAGAGTCCACAGAAGACATGTAAATATGTAATAAATGCTTAAACATGTAGCTATAGGTGTAATGTTAGAGACCACAGAAGACATGTAAATATGAAATAAATGCTTAAACATGTAGCTATAGGTGTAATGTTAGAGACCACAGAAGACATGTAAATATGAAATAAATGCTTAAACATGTAGCTATAGGTGTAATGTTAGAGACCACAGAAGACATGTAAATATGAAATAAATGCTTAAACATGTAGCTATAGGTGTAATGTTAGAGACCACAGAAGACATGTAAATATGAAATAAATGCTTAAACATGTAGCTATAGGTGTAATGTTAGAGACCACAGAAGACATGTAAATATGAAATAAATGCTTAAACATGTAGCTATAGGTGTAATGTTAGAGACCACAGAAGACATGTAAATATGTAATAAATGCTTAAACATGTAGCTATAGGTGTAATGTTAGAGACCACAGAAGACATGTAAATATGTAATAAATGCTTAAACATGTAGCTATAGGTGTAATGTTAGAGACCACAGAAGACATGTAAATATGTAATAAATGCTTAAACATGTAGGTGTAATGTTAGCCTCGTTGGAACCCTTTGGTGTGGTGGTGGGGGGGGGGGGGGGGGGGCTTTAGCCTCAGTTACATTATGTTAATTGCATAATAAATAAGACTTGCAAATCGGTGCCTTCTCTCCGGGTTAATTTTTAATACAGTGGTTCATCATATTCATAATTATGAATAACATTTCACTGAGTCCAGTTTTGATGTCCATAATCTATGTTCAGAAATAAATAACAGTGAGTATATGAATTGCTTTCTATTCAACAACATAGTCGTGCTGGTCAAGGTTCTAATTTAATTACATTTAAACTCTCACAGTTGTTCCCAAACCACTTGACAAGGACCCCCAAGTCGACACTAATGAGCCCCGCGGACCCCCATTTGAAAAGACATGCCAGGGACCCCCCCCCCCCCTATGAGAAGACCCCCAGGGACCCCCATTTGAAGAGACATGCCAGGGACCCCCCATATGAGAAGATGTGTTACGGCTCTAGCAGTGATTCTCAACCCATTTCATTTCAAGGACCCCCAGTTTGACATGCATTAGTTACTCCCAATTTATATATCTTATCAATGCTAATTTATCTCTGAGTTACAGACCCATAAGGATCCATTTGGTTCCAAAATGATCATTTAGCTTATGGGTCCCCCCTGGAACTCCCTCAAGGACCCCTGGGGGTCCCCGTACCCCCTGGAACTCCCTCAAGGACCCCTGAGGGTCCCCGGACCCCCTGGAACTCCCTCAAGGACCCCTGGGGGTCCCCGGACCCCATGGAACTCCCTCAAGGACCCCTGGGGGTCCCCGGACCCCCTGGAACTCCCTCAAGGACCCCTGAGGGTCCCCGGACCCCCTGGAACTCCCTCAAGGACCCCTGGGGGTCCCCGGACCCCCTGGAACTCCCTCAAGGACCCCTGGGGGTCCCCGGACCCCCTGGAACTCCCTCAAGGACCCCTGGGGGTCCCCGGACCCCCTGGAACTCCCTCAAGGACCCCTGGGGGTCCCCGGACCCCATGGAACCCCCTCAAGGACCCCTGGGGGTCCCCGGACCCCCTGGAACCCCCTCAAGGACCCCTGAGGGTCCCCGGACCCCCTGGAACTCCCTCAAGGACCCCTGAGGGTCCCCGGACCCCCTGGAACTCCCTCAAGGACCCCTGAGGGTCCCCGGACCCCCTGGAACTCCCTCAAGGACCCCTGGGACCCCCCCGGACCCCACTTTGGAAACCGCTGCTTTACAGATGGACAGGTTCACACGAGGTCTGTCAATGTCTTTATAGCGTCGGACACAACCGTACAATAAATTATGTTCCATTGTCACGTACTGTCCAAGCTCGTATAGCGAGCTTGTAGATCTGCTATTTTTCAACGTCTAAAGTATAACATGACGCTCCAAACACCCCAAAAATGCAGCGGTTTCTCAACCTGTGATTTGGGACCCCCCCAGGTGACAGTGAAGTGACAATTTAAGGTATTTTTAATACCTCTCTTAAATAGCTCAAAACGAAAGGAAGAGGCCATTACTGCATCAAGACTAATCAACTGTAGACCTATTATATATATATATATATATATATTATAATACATATTTTATAGCATAAAAGGTGGCCCTGGGCATCAGAGACAAGGAAAGGTACACTGAGGTTATTAATATAAGCGATGCTTTTATTCTAGTTATGGAATAATATCCTTCAAGGCCTCTCTCCTCAGGCACCAGGCATTACAGTGGTGTATAATAATATCCTTCAAGGCCTCTCTCCTCAGGCACCAGGCCTTACAGTGGTGTATAATTATTGTCTCTGTGGCGTGGAGTCCAAAACATTATTGTAAAAAAAAGCAGATCTACTAAAGCTTGTAGATCTGCTATTTTCCTCAAGGCTCTAAGAGCGCACCGATGCAACTATAGAGCGCCGAAGTCTGACGTCACTTTCAGTAGAGGGCGTCTGTCCCCAGGTTCATGTATTTGTTTAGTTGCATTGAAATCCCCATTGAGGCGATTTGAGATCGCCTCATATAACAACTGTGTTTGAAAAATGAACACCCCGGCCGCTTCACTCATATGGATATGAAGAATCAACTGACTGAGAGAAAACGCTAATGTTACTGCTACTGAATTAGTTAGATTTTCGCTAGAAGCAGACTGTATCATATATGAGTGACTGACTGTTGCAAACGATACAGAGACACCTCCCTGACAATAACGCCGAGACAGCTTGTTTATTTTTGGACCACAACGCTTATAGTAGACGATATTAAGATCACCCCATGTTATTCTCCATAGAGAAATCACTTCCGCGAACCAGGGGAATCGTCGGGATGAGCGAGTTACGTCAGGACTTCGGTGCTCTATAGTCGCAACTTCTTGACATATGACCTCACTGGGCTGCGTTCAAGACACCTGCCCTGTGTCTGACACCTGACCTGTGTCTGACACCTGACCTGTGTCTGAACACCTGACCTGTGTCTGACACCTGACCTGTGTCTGACACCTGACCTGTGTCTGAACACCTGACCTGTGTCTGACACCTGCCCTGTGTCTGACACCTGACCTGTGTCTGACACCTGACCTGTGTCTGACACCTGACCTGTGTCTGACACCTGACCTGTGTCTGACACCTGACCTGTGTCTGACACCTGACCTGTGTCTGACACCTGACCTGTGTCTGACACCTGACCTGTGTCTGACACCTGACCTGTGTCTGACACCTGACCTGTGTCTGAACACAGCTCTGATGGATGTGTTCTGCCCCTCCCCCCCCCCCCCCCCCCCCCCCATCAAACTAAATGTTTGGTCAAACCATAATGGGCTTCCATTGGAAATGCATTGGAGTGGCCATTAAACACAGACACAAGACAGACACAAGACAGGCGTCTTGAGTTTGTGAACGCAGCCCAGTAAGGCCCCACCCCCCTCCTGGTGCTGCGGCCATCTTGGATCCTAAAACACAGGGAGAGGGGTGGGGCCGAGAGAGGCCCTTGTTACATTAATTTCTCCTGGATGTTCTCCTGGATGCTGAACTGTCTGTTGGGTTTGGTGGACTCATTTCTCCTGGATGTTCTCCTGGATCCTGAACTGTCTGTTGGGTTTGGTGGACTCATTTCTCCTGGATGTTCTCCTGGATGTTCTCCTGTCTGTTGGGTTTGGTGGACTCATTTCTCTGGATGCTGAACTGTCTGTTGGGTTTGGTGGACTCATTTCTCCTGGATGTTCTCCTGGATGCTGAACTGTCTGTTGGGTTTGGTGGACTCATTTCTCCTGGATGTTCTCCTGGATGTTGAACTGTCTGTTGGGTTAGGTGGACTCATTTCTCCTGGATGCTGAACTGTCTGTTGGGTTAGGTGGACTCATTTCTCCTGGATGTTCTCCTGGATGTCCTCCTGGATGTTGAACTGCCGGTTGGGTTTGGTGGACTCCAGCATGAGCTCGTACAGCTGGCCGATCTGCTCCTCCTGAAACTCTTTCAGTTTGCGTTCCGATAGGTCGGCGCCGAACCCTGACCCCTGGGCCACGCCCCCCGACCTCTGACCCCCGGCGGCCGACTCCAGCACCTGGCTCTGCAGCGTGTCCTTGTAGTTCTGTAAAGACACCAGAAGAACAAACACACCATGTTTAACCAACCGTGGAGCGGCCATTTTTGTAGTCTTTTTGGACACCTCCGGCTGCTCCGTCTCCGTCTGAAAGAACAGCGATTCCAGAATTCAGTTAGAAAGTAAACCACATCTGTAGGACAGTGTTTATAGTTCCATCATGGACTCCATGAAGCAAAGATTTGAGTTTAAAAAAAGATAATGTTGGCTTTATAATAATATGCTGTATACACTAGTATACTCAAAGATGTGCACGTATTTTTAAGATGAGTTTTTCCTTCAAAATAGCAGATCTACAAGCTCATATAGCGTAGCACAATGTACATCTGATGGACTGATCCTGTCCTCTGTTTAACCTTCAAGTCTCACTGCCGGGAAATCTGCTTTTTTGCATTTAATTTGCACATCATTATTTTCAAGATTTTTCATTTTTTATTTCAAAATGTCAGATCTACAGATCTACAGATCTACAAGCTCAGTGTGTCGTGTCTATAGATGGTCGAGTGACATCGTCCTGAATGTAAGCATCACGACATCTCTCTCTCCCCCCTCTCTCTCTATCTCCCTCTCTCTCCCCCCTCTCTCTCTATCTCCCTCTCTCTCTCCCCCTCTCTCTCTCCCCCCCTCTCTCCACCCTCCCTCTCTCTCTTCCCCCTCTCTCCCCTCCCTCTCTCCACCCTCGCCCTCCCTCTCTCCCCCCCTCTCTCTCTTCCCCCCTCTCTCCTCTCTCTCTCCCCCCTCCCTCTCTCTCCCCTCTCTCTCTCTCTCTCTCTCTCTCTCTCTCTCTCTCCCCCCCCTGCCTCTCCCCCCCTCCCCCTCTCTCTCTCCCCCACTCTCTTTCCCCTCCCCCCCTCCCTCTCCCCCCTCCCTCTCCCCCCTCCCTCTCTCTCTCCCCTCTCTCTCTCTAGAGAGAGCTTGTGTGTCTCACTGCAGCCATTCATTAATGGGCAGAGACCCTCGCTTGCCCCCGTGGGGACACCCCCCCCCCCCCTCCATCACCCTCCCCTCCTCCTCCCCCACCACTAACTGGATTAGACTGAAGCGCTCGCTCGCTCACTGCTGCTGTAATCATATTTGGGCTCCCTCTCTCTCTCTCTCTCTCTCTCTCTCTCTGTCTCTCTCTCTCTCTCTCTCTCTCTGTGTTTCTCTCTCTCTCTCTCTCTCTCTCTCTCTCTCTCTCTCTCTATCTCTATTTGGCCACCGGACCCCCATCTGAGGGAGGGACCCCTGGAACTACTTTAATCAGACCAGTGTGTGTCCAGTGGAAACCTCGTATGAATCTGATCTCAGGTCAGAATGGGTTAAAAGCACGACAACTAAAAGATGATAAAACAAAGTGTCAGGACGTCATTCAGACTGTGTGAGCATTACTGACAACACTTCTTTTCCAAGTGGTTCCGGTTCGATAGATGTTAATAAACAACTCTATGGGTAAGCTCAGAAAGTAACTACACAAAGAATACAACTGGTAAGAAAAAGGCTTTAAAAGTGGGTGCAGTACTTAGTTTAGACAGTTTTGGGTTTAGACTAGTCATTTGGTTAGACCAGTCATTAGTCCAACTACAACCTATCTCAAACCCTCATCCTAAACCTAACCTCCACGGGGCAGCACACCTAAACCTAACCTTAACCCTCACCCTAAACCTAACCTCCCACGGGCAGCACACCTAAACCTAACCTTAACCCTCACCCTAAACCTAACCTCCCACGGGGCAGCACACCTAAACCTAACCTTAACCCTCACCCTAAACCTAACCTTAACCTCACCCTAAACCTAATCTCCCACGGGGCAGCACACCTGAAGGCCTATTCATAGTCTGGATTTTCGGTGGTGAGGTGACCACCGCTCCGGTGGTGAGCTGACCACCGGAGCTGAAATAACGTTGAGCGGTGGTGAGTAAAAACAGAGAGAAGGGCTGGAGCGGTGGCGGTGGTTTGCTCTTCACCGTGGCTCAGTGACGTCATGTTGTAGTTCGGTGGTCACCTCAGTGACGTCATGTTGTAGTTCGGTGGTCACCTCAGTGACGTCATGTTGTAGTTCGGTGGTCACCTCACCACCGAAAATCCAGACTATGTATGAGCCTTAACCTAACCCTCACCCTAAACCTAACCTCCCACGGGGCAGCACACCTAAACCTAACCTTAACCCATGTCTAACCAATGACTAGTCTAAACTAAGTATGCACCCTTAAGGGTTGTAGTTCACCTAAAATAAACTATTGATTTTTAACACTTCCACACCCCATGAGATGAGGCCTTGAATTGATATGATATAGTTTAGAGGATATAGACTATAATGTGTATCCACAGCTGGTCCTACCTACGGTATTTCACACTTTTAGCAAAATATGGCATTAAGTGTATTATTATTATTAATTTTCCTATATGGATCCGTAGCCACTGGCTCTGCTAGATTGTCCATCTGTACTGCATAGATTGATTGGTCATGCCTGTCCATCTGTACCTGCATAGATTGATTGGTCATGCCTGTCCATCTGTACCTGAATCATAGATTGATTGGTCATGCCTGCCTGATGCCATGCCATCATGTGCTTGTTTCTAGAATGAAGAAGCAGATTTGTTTGTCTTCACCTCAGAAACGTCTTTGTTTATGATTAAATATAAACCAGAAGCCTCTCTGGAGGATCCTAAATGTTAGCCTCACACGATGACAAAACGTCTATTATTGCAAAGTGTTTGTAAAGAAAGTAAGTCAGCAGTCCCTAGAGGAGAGGAGAGAACTGTCCACCATGTGTATCCTGAGGACTCCAGCTCTACTCCACCGTCCTTCATTATGGATTACTACATGTTTGAAGACATCAAAGGTCAGAATAAAATTAGCTGAATGGATTTTCTTTGATTGTGCCCATGCTGTCTGCTGCTGTGCTATGGGGTGATAACCATGCTGTCTGCTGCTATGCTATGGGTGATAACCATGCTGTCTGCTGCTGTGCTATGGGTGATAACCATGCTGTCTGCTGCTGTGCTATGGGGTGATAACCATGCTGTCTGCTGCTATGCTATGGGGTGATAACCATGCTGTCTGCTGCTGTGCTATGGGTGATAACCATGCTGTCTGCTGCTGTGCTATGGGGTGATAACCATGCTGTCTGCTGCTGTGCTATGGGGTGATAACCATGCTGTCTGCTGCTGTGCTATGGGGTGCTAATTTGTCATTTGGAAGTGAGTTGAAAGCTGTTGTTATACACTCTGCAGTCTCCAATACTCATTACTCAACACTACTTCAATACCAGTCGTAGTGGTAGTATTCTGAAGTCTTCAATACCAGTAGGCTTCCTGGGAGAGAGTGCATGTTGTTGTTTATATGTCCAGCTTTGAGGGTTTGTGTAAACACACATTCTGACCTGAGATCAGATTCTAAAAATGTCTTCTACATCCTGACAGTTTTCTGAAAAAGGCTATGTTTCTATGTCAGTCGTTCTTCGATTTTTCAAAAATAGCAGACCTACAAGCTCGTAGTGCGCCACTCGGTGGCGCGCTATGAGCTTGTAGCAGGTTTAGGCAGGTGTTTTAAACATAATTATTATAGTTATATAGTTATAATTTAGCTTTTATAAATATCTTCATGATTTTTCAAAAATAGCAGATCTACAAGCTCACAGAGTGGCGCGCTACCAGCTTGTAGGTCTGCTATTTTGAAAAATCATGAAGATATTTATTTCAGAAACTGAAGGATTTAGAATATTCTTTTTAATTTTGAGGTCAGGCCTAAATGGGTTAATGAATGAATTAATCCAGGCCAAGGTAATAATTATTTCCTGCTGTAATGGATTATATTTATGCCCAAACGTTTTCATGTCCAATTTGACACTAATTGGCCCCGCGTGCGAAAATATATTCCAGGGACCCCCATGAGAGGAGCAGTGATTCTCAACCAAGGACCCCAGTTTGACATGCATTCGTCTACGGACCCCCATTTAATGGCATTTCCATCTCTGGGACCCCCACATTTATATTGTAAAATCACCGTTAATTTAACTGCGAGTGTACAAATGGAACCAAACGGACCTTATAGGGTCCATTTGGTTCCTAACCATCATATAGCTGGGGACCCCCTGGAACTCCTCAAGGACCCCTGGGGGGGAACCACTGGCCTAAAGGCCTATCAAACTGTGCTGTGTTACAGTAAAGTAAACCCACAGTGCCACCGTGTGGCGACAACAGGCAAGTGCAGCTTTCAAAAACACTGCAGTCCAACCATCATGTTTCCAACAACTGTGTGTGTGTGTGTGTGTGTGTGTGTGTGTGTGTGTGTGGAAACTCATTAATTCACCCATCCATCCAGGCACGTGCACACATAGACATCAACGGGGGCTTCAGCCCCTGCCCTTTTTAACCCGTGAAAATGTTTGAGAACCACTGACTGACACGTGCAGAAACATGAGGGTTTTTTCAGAAAACTGTCAGGATTCAATAGAAGACATTTTGTAGAATTGTCCTCGGGTCTAAATAATGGGTTAAACAGTTATAATTACACCTCCCACTCTCCCCAGCAGTCCTGTGTCTCCTGACCTCAGTAATAGATTACAGTAACAGTTATGAACAGTAATATAGTAATATAATTACCTCCCACTCCACCATGAAGCCTCCACCTTTGATTGATTGATTGATTGAAATATGTATTAACAGTTTGCAGAATTACAGTGCATTTCAAGCTGCACAAACGCAATACAAAGACTGGGTGGGGGGGTTCAGATTTTACGGGGGCCTGCAGTTTCGAATTGCAGCCGTCCGTAGGTGCCCTTTGGGAGCGGTTTTGAAAGAGTCAAGGATTCACATGTCTTAATGACTGTTGGTAGGGCATTCCTCGCTCTCCCCAGCGCCCCTGTGCCTCCTGACCTCAGTAAATAGATATTAAACTGTTATAAACAGTTATAAACAGTAATATATGTGACTAGATTTGACTGAGAGACTGCCAACGTGCACATTCCAGCTTTTCACCAGAGGAGATTTTTTTTTTTTTTTTTTTTTTTTTAAATGAGTTAGCACAGGCAGACTCTTCACATACTAGAGCATGTCTGAAATAAGTGTCAGAGCTGAAATTGACATGTAAATATGAAATAAATGCTTAAACATGTAGCTAGGTGTAATGTTAGAGACCACAGAAGACATGTAAATATGAAATAAATGCTTAAACATGTAGATAGGTGTAATGTTAGAGACCACAGAAGACATGTAAATATGAAATAAATGCTTAAACATGTAGCTATAGGTGTAATGTTAGAGACCACAGAAGACATGTAAATATGAAATAAATGCTTAAACATGTAGCTATATGGTGTAATGTTAGAGACCACAGAAGTGAACCTTTTCAAGCCTGTTTTCTCAACTCTCTGTTTCTCTGCAAGACATTACTCTATAAGCCATATCTCCTAAACCGGTGGGTCAAACTGAACAACCAATATGTCAATTTGAAGCTATGATTCCCTGCTTTGATATGAAATGAAAACAAAAATTCAATGGCAGTCTCCTAGTCAAATTGGTAACATATAGTAATATAATTACCTCCCACTCCGCCATGAAGCCCTCCCCAGCGCCCCTGTGCCTCCTGACCTCAGTAAATAGATATTAAACCGTTATAAACAGTAAATATAGTAATATAATCACCTCCCACTCCACCATGAAGCCCTCCCCAGTGCCCTGTGCCTCCTGACCTCAGTAAATAGATATTAAACCGTTATAAACAGTAATATAGTAATATAATATACCTCCCACTCCGCCATGAAGCCCGCCACCTCGCTCTCCGCGGCGCCCCGGTGCCGCGGAACTCGTCCTTGACGTACGGGTCTCCCAGCGCCCGCAGGTCTAGCGGGAGGAAGCGGTGCAGCATCAGGATCCTCTTGTACAGGGCTCGAACCCGGGCCGTGTGGGCCGAGGCCATGCCGGTACCGACCGTACACCACCAGAGGACGTTCAGTGTTCAGAACTATTATACAGTCCTCTTGATGCTAGAAATACACTAAAATACATTAAATTATAGTCACTATACAGCTGTTGCCCTGTGTTCATATTAATACTAGATGTTTAATATACTCTGTTGTTAATAACAATGTAAACCACAGGTGGATCTGCACTGACACTTAGATGTCATGTGTCTGTCCTTGTGTTGTTTATCCAGGAAGGGATACCTTTGACCCCGCTGAGCTAGAGAGCTTTATTATGATACTGTAGCCTATACGTTTGACTTGGTTTGTTTCCCTATGCTGCCCTCTGGTGGCCAGAGAGACGATCTACCAGTACTAGTATAGCAGAGGTCTGCAAGTGTCTATTTGTACATCTCTGAATGTTTTGATGAATTGAACAATGTGGACCCTCTTGTAAACAAGTGTAATGCTGTATTGGTGTCGTCCACTCACAGTTAACAGTCTTTGTGTTGCGTTTGTGCTTGAAATGTACTGTAAATTCTGCAAACTGTTAAAACGTTTAACGTGCGTGAACTCTGATCCATATAAGGTTAATAATTAACCTTAATAAAAGTTCTGATCCAGACTTATTCCATACTTTACTTCCTGGCTCACTTCTCTGTGATGTTGACTCTGCCAGAAGCAGATGAAAAGACGAGTTAACCGCATTAGATCTGCCCGTTAAAGCTCAAGTTTAGCAGCATTTACAGTTAATATACGGTAATAATACAGGTGTGACGGTACAATCAGGAGTTTACCGGAGTTTGTTGGAAAGTTTAACGGGAGCCTCCTGTAATATACACGTC
>NC_139697.1:1227972-1235472 GCF_964188405.1 Protomyctophum parallelum
TCTCTCCCCCACTCTCTATCTCACTCTCTCTCTCCTCTCTCTCTCTCTCTCTCTCTCTCTCCCCCTCTCTCTCCCTCCCCCTCTCTCCCCCTCTCTCTCCCCCACTCTCTATCTCCCTCTCTCTCTCCTCTCTCTCTCTCTCTCTCTCTCTCTCTCTCCCCTCTCTCTCTCTCTCTTTCTCTTTCTCTCTCCCTCTCCCCCCTCCCTCCCTCTCTCCCTCTCCCCCCTCTCTCCCTCTCTTCCCCCCCACTCTCTCTCCCCCTCTCTCTCTCTCTAGAGAGAGCTTGTGTGTCTCACTGCAGCCATTCATTAATGGGCAGAGACCCTCGCTCGCCCCCGTGGGGACACCCCCTCCCATCACCCTCCCCTCCTCCTCCCCCCACCACTAACTGGATTAGACTGAAGCGCTCGCTCGCTCACTGCTGCTGTAATCATATTTGGCTCTCTCTCTCTCTCTCTCTCTCTCTCTCTCTCTCTCTCATGTCGAGGACCCCCAGAATGATCTCTATTTGGCCACCGGACCCCCCATCTGAGGGAGGGACCCCTGGAACTACATTAACCCATTCTGACCTGAGATCAGATTCTAAAAATGACAGTTTTCTGAAATCTATGTTTCTGTGTCAGTCGTTCTTCGATTCTTCTAAAATATAGCAGACCTACAAGCTCGTATTTTCAATAGCTAAAGCATGACATAATGCCAAAACGGGTTCCCGCCCAAAATGGGTTAAATTGTATATTGTAATGTAAAGACAAATCAGCAGCAACCATACCTATAACTTTCACTACCCCCCACCCCACCCCCAAAAAAAAAAAAAAAGATTTAATCCTCACTTCCATCACCTGCACTGACATTCACATCATTCTCACACTAATGCATTTATAAGTGGATCTAATTAGCTTGTTTTCTGTTTAACACATTTAGACCTGAGGACCATTCTACAGAATGTTTTCTGAAAAACCTCATGTTTCTACGTCAGTCGTTCACAAACATTTTCACGTCAAGGACCCCAAAAATATATGGAATATGCCGCCGACCCCCATTTGAAAATATGTTGTTCCAGGGACCCCCCCCCCAAGAAGCAAAGATTTGAGTTAAAAAAAAAAGCGTTAGCTCTGAAAGAATATATTATATTCAAAGATTTTTGCCACATTTTCACAATGTTTCAAAAATACCAGATGTACAAGCTCATACGAGCTTGTACATCTGGTATTTTTCAATAGCTAAAGTATAACGATGATGCTTTAAAACACCAAAAGGGGTTCCCGCTTTGAACGGGTTAATTGGGAATTTAACCCATTCTGAACGGGAACCCATTATGTTATGCTTTAGCTATTGAAAAATAGCAGATCTACAAGCTCGTAGCGCGCCACCGAGTGGCGCGCTACGAGCTTGTAGGTCTGCTATTTTTGAAAAATCAAAGAACGACTGACATTTTTAGAATCTGATCTCAGGTCAGAATGGGTTAATCAGACCAGTGTGTGTCCAGTGGAAACCTCGTATGAATCTGATCTCAGGTCAGAATGGGTTAAAAGCACGACAACTAAAAGATGATAAAACAAAGTGTCAGGACGTCATTCAGGCCCCAGAGGAGCATTACTGACAACACTTCTTTTCCAAAGTGGTTGCGGTTCGATAGATGTTAATAAACAACTCTATGGTTAAGCTCAGAAAGTAACTACACAAAGAATACAACTGGTAAGAAAAAGGCTTTAAAAGTGGGTGTCTTAGTTTAGACAGTTTTGGGTTTAGACTAGTCATTTGGTTAGACCAGTCATTAGTCCAACTACAACCTATCTCAAACCCTCACCCTAAACCTAACCTCCCACGGGGCAGCACACCTAAACCTAACCTTAACCCTCACCCTAAACCTAACCTCCCACGGGGCAGCACACCTAAACCTAACCTTAACCCTCACCCTAAACCTAACCTTAACCCTCACCCTAAACCTAACCTTAACCCTCACCCTAAACCTAACCTTAACCCTCACCCTAAACCTAACCTCCCACGGGGCAGCACACCTAAACCTAACCTTAACCCTCACCCTAACCCTAACCTCCCACAGGGCAGCACACCTAAACCTAACCTTAACCCTCACCCTAAACCTAACCTCCCACGGGGGCAGCACACCTAAACCTAACCTTAACCCTCACCCTAAACCTAACCTCCCACGGGGGCAGCACACCTAAACCTAACCTTAACCCTCACCCTAAACCTAACCTTAACCCTCACCCTAAACCTAACCTCCCACGAGGCAGCACACCTAAACCTAACCTTAACCCTCACCCTAAACCTAACCTTAACCCTCACCCTAAACCTAACCTCCCACGGGGCAGCACACCTAAACCTAACCTTAACCTTCACCCTAAACCTAACCTCCCACGAGGCAGCACACCTAAACCTAACCTTAACCCTCACCCTAAACCTAACCTCCCACGGGGCAGCACACCTAAACCTAACCTTAACCCTCACCCTAAACCTAACCTCCCACGGGGCAGCACACCTGAAGGCCTATTCATAGTCTGGATTTTCGGTGGTGAGGTGACCACCGCTCCGGTGGTGAGCTGACCACCGGAGCTGAAAAAACGTTGAGCGGTGGTGAGTAAAAACAGAGAGAAGGGCTGGAGCGGTGGCGGTGGTTTGCTCTTCACCGCGGCTCGTGACGTCATGTTGTAGTTCGGTGGTCACCTCAGTGACGTCATGTTGTAGTTCGGTGGTCACCTCACCACCGAAAATCCAGACTATGTATGAGCCTTAAACCTAGCCCTCACCCTAAACCTAACCTCCCACGGGGCAGCACACCTAAACCTAACCTTAACCCATGTCTAACCAATGACTAGTCTAAACTAAGTATGCACCCCTTAAGGGTTGTAGTTCACCTAAAAGAAACTACTCATTTTTAACACTTCCACAACCCATGAGATGAGGCCTTGAATTGATATGATATAGTTTAGAGGATATAGGACTATAATGCGTATCCACACCTGGTCCTACTTGGGCCTGGGCCCAGGTATTTCACACTTTTAGCAATTCACAATTTAGCAAAATATGGCATTAAGTGAATTATTATTATTAATTTTCCTATTTGGATCTGTAGCCACTGGCTCTGCCTAGATTGTCCATCTGTACCTGCATAGATTGATTGGTCATGCCTGTCCATCTGTACCTGAATCATAGATTGATTGGTCATGCCTGCCTGATGCCATGCCATCATGTGCTTGTTTCTAGAATGAAGAAGCAGATTTGTTTGTCTTCACCTCAGAAACGTCTTTGTTTATGATTAAATATAAACCAGAAGCCTCTCTGGGAGGATCCTAAATGTTAGCCTCACACAATGTCAAAACGTCTATTATTGCAAAGTGTTTGTAAAGAAAGGAAGTCAGCAGTCCCTATAGAGGAGAGGAGAGAACTGTCCACCATGTTGTATCCTGAGGACTCCAGCTTTACTCCACCGTCCTTCATTATGGATTACTACATGTTTGAAGACATCAAAGGTCAGAATAAAATTAGCTGAATGGATTTTCTTTGATTGTGCCCATGCTGTCTGCTGCTGTGCTATGGGGTGATAACCATGCTGTCTGCTGCTGTGCTATGGGGTGATAACCATGCTGTCTGCTGCTATGCTATGGGGTGATAACCATGCTGTCTGCTGCTATGCTATGGGGTGATAACCATGCTGTCTGCTGCTGTGCTATGGGGTGATAACCATGCTGTCTGCTGCTGTGCTATGGGGTGATAACCATGCTGTCTGCTGCTATGCTATGGGGTGATAACCATGCTGTCTGCTGCTATGCTATGGGGTGATAACCATGCTGTCTGCTGCTGTGCTATGGGGTGATAACCATGCTGTCTGCTGCTGTGCTATGGGGTGATAACCATGCTGTCTGCTGCTGTGCTATGGGGTGATAACCATGCTGTCTGCTGCTATGCTATGGGGTGATAACCATGCTGTCTGCTGCTATGCTATGGGGTGATAACCATGCTGTCTGCTGCTATGCTATGGGGTGATAACCATGCTGTCTGCTGCTGTGCTATGGGGTGATAACCATGCTGTCTGCTGCTGTGCTATGGGGTGATAACCATGCTGTCTGCTGCTGTGCTATGGGGTGATAACCATGCTGTCTGCTGCTGTGCTATGGGGTGATAACCATGCTGTCTGCTGCTGTGCTATGGGGTGATAACCATGCTGTCTGCTGCTGTGCTATGGGGTGATAACCATGCTGTCTGCTGCTGTGCTATGGGGTGATAACCATGCTGTCTGCTGCTATGCTATGGGGTGATAACCATGCTGTCTGCTGCTGTGCTATGGGGTGATAACCATGCTGTCTGCTGCTGTGCTATGGGGTGATAACCATGCTGTCTGCTGCTATGCTATGGGGTGATAACCATGCTGTCTGCTGCTATGCTATGGGGTGATAACCATGCTGTCTGCTGCTGTGCTATGGGGTGATAACCATGCTGTCTGCTGCTATGCTATGGGGTGATAACCATGCTGTCTGCTGCTGTGCTATGGGGTGATAACCATGCTGTCTGCTGCTGTGCTATGGGGTGATAACCATGCTGTCTGCTGCTGTGCTATGGGGTGATAACCATGCTGTCTGCTGCTATGCTATGGGGTGATAACCATGCTGTCTGCTGCTGTGCTATGGGGTGATAACCATGCTGTCTGCTGCTATGCTATGGGGTGATAACCATGCTGTCTGCTGCTGTGCTATGGGGTGATAACCATGCTGTCTGCTGCTGTGCTATGGGGTGATAACCATGCTGTCTGCTGCTGTGCTATGGGGTGATAACCATGCTGTCTGCTGCTGTGCTATGGGGTGCTAATTTGTCATTTGGAAGTGAGTTGAAAGCTGTTGTTATACACTCTGCAGTCTCCAATACTCATTACTCAACACTACTTCAATACCAGTCGTAGTGGTAGTATTCTGAAGTCTTCAATACCAGTAGGCTTCCTGGGAGAGAGTGCATGTTGTTGTTTATATGTCCAGCTTTGAGGGTTTGTGTAAACACACATTCTGACCTGAGATCAGATTCTAAAAATGTCTTCTACATCCTGACAGTTTTCTGAAAAAGGCTATGTTTCTATGTCAGTCGTTCTTCGATTTTTCAAAAATAGCAGACCTACAAGCTCGTAGTGCGCCACTCGGTGGCGCGCTATGAGCTTGTAGGCAGGTTTAGGCAGGTGTTTTAAACATAATTATTATAGTTATATAGTTATAATTTAGCTTTTATAAATATCTTCATGATTTTTCAAAAATAGCAGATCTACAAGCTCACAGAGTGGCGCGCTACCAGCTTGTAGGTCTGCTATTTTTGAAAAATCATGAAGATATTTATTTCAGAAAACTGAAGGATTTAGAATATTCTTTTTAATTTTGAGGTCAGGCCTAAATGGGTTAATGAATGAATTAATCCAGGCCAAGGTAATAATTATTTCCTGCTGTAATGGATTATATTTATGCCCAAACGTTTTCATGTCCAAATTGTCACTAATTGGCCCCGCGTGCGAAAATATATTCCAGGGACCCCCATGAGAGGAGCAGTGATTCTCAACCAAGGACCCCCAGTTTGACATGCATTCGTCTACGGACCCCCATTTAATGGCATTTCCATCTCTGGGACCCCCACATTTATATTGTAAAATCACCGTTAATTTAACTGCGAGTGTACAAATGGAACCAAACGGACCTTATAGGGTCCATTTGGTTCCTAACCATCATATAGCTGGGGACCCCCTGGAACTCCCTCAAGGACCCCTGGGGGGGAACCACTGGCCTAAAGGCCTATCAAACTGTGCTGTGTTACAGTAAAGTAAACCCACAGTGCCACCGTGTGGCGACAACAGGCAAGTGCAGCTTTCAAAAACACTGCAGTCCAACCATCATGTTTCCAACAACTGTGTGTGTGTGTGTGTGTGTGTGTGTGTGTGTGTGTGTGGAAACTCATTAATTCACCCATCCATCCAGGCACGTGCACACATAGACATCAACGGGGGCTTCAGCCCCTGCCCTTTTTACCCGTGAAAATGTTTGAGAACCACTGACTGACACGTGCAGAAACATGAGGGTTTTTTCAGAAAACTGTCAGGATTCAATAGAAGACATTTTGTAGAATTGTCCTCGGGTCTAAATAATGGGTTAAACAGTTATAATTACACCTCCCACTCTCCCCAGCAGTCCTGTGTCTCCTGACCTCAGTAATAGATTACAGTAACAGTTATGAACAGTAATATAGTAATATAATTACCTCCCACTCCACCATGAAGCCCTCCACCTTTGATTGATTGATTGATTGAAATATGTATTAACAGTTTGCAGAATTACAGTGCATTTCAAGCTGCACAAACGCAATACAAAGACTGGGTGGGGGGGTTCAGATTTTACGGGGGCCTGCAGTTTCGAATTGCAGCCGTCCGTAGGTGCCCTTTGGGAGCGGTTTTGAAAGAGTCAAGGGATTCACATGTCTTAATGACTGTTGGTAGGGCATTCCTCGCTCTCCCCAGCGCCCCTGTGCCTCCTGACCTCAGTAAATAGATATTAAACTGTTATAAACAGTTATAAACAGTAATATATGTGACTAGATTTGACTGAGAGACTGCCAACGTGCACATTCCAGCTTTTCACCAGAGGAGATTTTTTTTTTTTTTTTTTTTTTTTTTAAATGAGTTAGCACAGGCAGACTCTTCACATACTAGAGCATGTCTGAAATAAGTGTCAGAGCTGAAATTGACATGTAAATATGAAATAAATGCTTAAACATGTAGCTAGGTGTAATGTTAGAGACCACAGAAGACATGTAAATATGAAATAAATGCTTAAACATGTAGATAGGTGTAATGTTAGAGACCACAGAAGACATGTAAATATGAAATAAATGCTTAAACATGTAGCTATAGGTGTAATGTTAGAGACCACAGAAGACATGTAAATATGAAATAAATGCTTAAACATGTAGCTATATGGTGTAATGTTAGAGACCACAGAAGTGAACCTTTTCAAGCCTGTTTTCTCAACTCTCTGTTTCTCTGCAAGACATTACTCTATAAGCCATATCTCCTAAACCGGTGGGTCAAACTGAACAACCAATATGTCAATTTGAAGCTATGATTCCCTGCTTTGATATGAAATGAAAAAACAAAAATTCAAGAAAATTCAATGGCAGTCTCCTAGTCAAATAAATTTTGGTCACATATTATAGTAATATAATTACCTCCCACTCCGCCATGAAGCCCTCCCCAGCGCCCCTGTGCCTCCTGACCTCAGTAAATAGATATTAAACTGTTATAAACAGTAATATAGTAATATATAATATACCTCCCACTCCGCCATGAAGCTCTCCCCAGCGCCCCTGTGTCTCCTGACCTCAGTAAATATATATTAAACCGTTATAAACAGTAAATATAGTAATATAATCACCTCCCACTCCACCATGAAGCCCTCCACCTCGCTCTCCCCAGCGCCCCTGTGTCTCCTGACCTCAGTAAATAGATATTAAACCGT
>NC_139697.1:1240472-1277972 GCF_964188405.1 Protomyctophum parallelum
CATCCCCAACACATATTCTATACTTTACTTTAACTCCCCACACACATCCCCAACACATATTCTATACTTTACTTTAACTCCCCACACACATCCCCAACACATATTCTATACTTTACTTTAACTCCCCACACACATCCCCAACACATATTCTATACTTTACTTTAACTCCCCACACACATCCCCCACACATATTCTATACTTTACTTTAACTCCCCACACACATCCCCAACACATATTCTATACTTTACTTTAACTCCCCACACACATCCCCCACACATATTCTATACTTTACTTTAACTCCCCACACACATCCCCAACACATATTCTATTCTTTACTTTAACTCCCCACACACATCCCCAACACATATTCTATACTTTACTTTAACTCCCCACACACATCCCCCACACATATTCTATACTTTACTTTAACTCCCCACACACATCCCCAACACATATTCTATACTTTACTTTAACTCCCCACACACATCCCCCACACATATTCTATACTTTACTTTAACTCCCCTACACACATCCCCCACACATATTCTATACTTTACTTTAACTCCCCTACACACATCCCCAACACATATTCTATACTTTACTTTAACTCCCCTACACACATCCCCAACACATATTCTATACTTTACTTTAACTCCCCACACACATCCCCCACACATATTCTATACTTTACTTTAACTCCCCACACACATCCCCCACACATATTCTATACTTTACTTTAACTCCCCTACACACATCCCCAACACATATTCTATACTTTACTTTAACTCCCCTACACACATCCCCAACACATATTCTATACTTTACTTTAACTCCCCTACACACATCCCCAACACATATTCTATACTTTACTTTAACTCCCCACACACATCCCCAACACATATTCTATACTTTACTTTAACTCCCCTACACACATCCCCCACACATATTCTATACTTTACTTTAACTCCCCACACACATCCCCCACACATATTCTATACTTTACTTTAACTCCCCTACACACATCCACAACACATATTCTATACTTTACTTTAACTCCCCACACACATCCCCAACACATATTCTATACTTTACTTTAACTCCCCACACACATCCCCAACACATATTCTATACTTTACTTTAACTCCCCACACACATCCCCAACACATATTCTATACTTTACTTTAACTCCCCTACACACATCCCCAACACATATTCTATACTTTACTTTAACTCCCAACACACATCCCCAACACATATTCTATTCTTTACTTTAACTCCTCACACACATCCCCCACACATATTCTATTCTTTACTTTAACTCCCTACACACATCCCCCAACACATATTCTATACTTTACTTTAACTCCCCACACACATCCCCAACACATATTCTATACTTTACTTTAACTCCCCACACACATCCCCCACACATATTCTATACTTTACTTTAACTCCCCACACACATCCCCAACACATATTCTATACTTTACTTTAACTCCCCACACACATCCCCAACACATATTCTATACTTTACTTTAACTCCCCACACAAATCCCCAACACATATTCTATACTTTACTTTAACTCCCCACACACATCCCCAACACATATTCTATACTTTACTTTAACTCCCCACACAAATCCCCAACACATATTCTATTCTTTACTTTAACTCCCCACACACATCCCCAACACATATTCTATACTCTCAGCAGTGTACAGAGTTTCAGGAGTAACCAGAGATGGTCATTCCTTAAATGGACTCCATTCTGTAGTTAACTCACACAGTGTGAAATAGAATGGACTCCATTCTATAGTTAACTCACACAGTGTGAAATAAATGGACTCCATTCTATAGTTAACTCACACAGTGTGAAATAAATGGACTCCATTCTATAGTTAACTCACACAGTTTGAAATAGGTTCACATGAGTCGGCAGTCTCTAATGAGTTTGTCAGTGAGGAACAGGTGGTAATTAGAGTGTAGAGGATCATCTACTAGTAGGCTACATTCAATGAATCAATACCATAGTGTTTATATGCATTTTTGCCACCACCACACACACACACACACACACACACACACACACACACACACACACACACACACACACACACACACACACCTATACCAACACACCTGAGCCCGACTGCCACAGAAGTTGTGGTCGGGTCTGGACTGTCTGTGTGTGTGTGTGTGTGTGTGTGTGTGTGTGTGTGTGTCTGTGTGTGTGTGTGTGTGTGTGTGTGTGTGTGTGTGTGCCTGTGAGTCCTCCCTCCCTGGAACTCCTCCCAATCACACCTCACACTGTCTTCTTCTTCTTCTTTCGTGTAACGTTAGAGGCATCTCTGGTCCCAGGTCAAAGAGGCCGGCCTCTGAGGGCGGTCTGTGTGAGGGGCAGGGTGGAGATGACATGGTGCTCTATGAGGGCGGTCTGTGTGAGGGTTAGGGTGGAGATGACATAGTCCTCTATGAGGGCGGTCTGTGTGAGGGTTAGGGTGGAGATGACATGGTGCTCTATGAGGGCGGTCTGTGTGAGGGTTAGGGTGGAGATGACATGGGCCTCTATGAGGGCGGTCTGTGTGAGGGTTAGGGTGGAGATGACATAGTCCTCTATGAGGGCGGTCTGTGTGAGGGTTAGGGTGGAGATGACATAGTCCTCTATGAGGGCGGTCTGTGTGAGGGTTAGGGTGGAGATGACATAGTCCTCTATGAGGGCGGTCTGTGTGAGGGTTAGGGTGGAGATGACATGGGCCTCTATGAGGGCGGTCTGTGTGAGGGTTAGGGTGGAGATGACATGGTGCTCTGAGGGCGGTCTGTGTGAGGGTTAGGGTGGAGATGACATGGGCCTCTATGAGGGCGGTCTGTGTGAGGGTTAGGGTGGAGATGACATAGTCCTCTATGAGGGCGGTCTGTGTGAGGGTTAGGGTGGAGATGACATGGTGCTCTATGAGGGCGGTCTGTGTGAGGGTTAGGGTGGAGATGACATAGTCCTCTATGAGGGCGGTCTGTGTGAGGGTTAGGGTGGAGATGACATAGTCCTCTATGAGGGCGGTCTGTGTGAGGGTTAGGGTGGAGATGACATGGGCCTCTATGAGGGCGGTCTGTGTGAGGGTTAGGGTGGAGATGACATGGGCCTCTATGAGGGCGGTCTGTGTGAGGGTTAGGGTGGAGATGACATGGTCCTCTATGAGGGCGGTCTGTGTGAGGGTTAGGGTGGAGATGACATAGTCCTCTATGAGGGCGGTCTGTGTGAGGGTTAGGGTGGAGATGACATAGTCCTCTATGAGGGCGGTCTGTGTGAGGGTTAGGGTGGAGATGACATGGGCCTCTGAGGGCGGTCTGTGTGAGGGTTAGGGTGGAGATGACATGGGCCTCTATGAGGGCGGTCTGTGTGAGGGTTAGGGTGGAGATGACATGGTGCTCTATGAGGGCGGTCTGTGTGAGGGTTAGGGTGGAGATGACATGGTGCTCTATGAGGGCGGTCTGTGTGAGGGGCAGGGTGGAGATGACATGGGCCTCTATGAGGGCGGTCTGTGTGAGGGTTAGGGTGGAGATGACATGGGCCTCTGAAGGCTCACACTGTGTAAACTGGTGTTGACAGTGTGACCGGTATGTAAACGACATCTAGACGAAGGCAGAGTTAAATCCTCTTCAGACCTGTCTACGTGTCTACCTTAAGTAAACTGTTATCGACGCCTCCACTCCACTGCAGCGCTGCAAGTTGAACTGCACCAACTGGACTCTGAAGAGCTTTTACCAACCGGAGTACATCCTGATCCTGATCCTCATCCTGATCCTCATCTTCTTACCAACCGTGGAGTACATCCTCATCCTGATCCTGATCCTCATCCTCATCTTCTTATCAACCGGAGTACATCCTGATCCTGATCCTGATCCTCATCCGCATCTTCTTATCAACCGGAGTACATCCTGATCCTGATCCTGATCCTCATCCTGATCCTCATCTTCTTATCAACCGGAGTACATCCTGATCCTGATCCTGATCCTGATCCGCATCTTCTTATCAACCGGAGTACATCCTGATCCTGATCCTGATCCTCATCCTGATCCTCATCTTCTTATCAACCGGAGTACATCCTGATCCTGATCCTGATCCTGATCCGCATCTTCTTATCAACCGGAGTACATCCTGATCCTGATCCTGATCCTCATCCTGATCCTCATCTTCTTATCAACCGGAGTACATCCTGATCCTGATCCTCATCCTCATCCGCATCTTCTTCTTCATCATCATCATCACTGAACGACGCCAGAAGGCTCTCAGATGGCCTCTGATATCGGAGGTGAGCTCAGTGTTTCATATACTTACTGTGTGTGTGTGTGTGTGTGTGTGTGTGTGTGTGTGTGTGTGTGTGTGTGTGTGTGTGTGTGTGTGTGTGTGTGTGTGTGCGCGCGCGCCCCACCGTGAATGGGAGACAGTCATCGGATTCAGGGAATCATATATAGCTTCAAATTGGCATATTGGTTGTTCAGTTTGACCCACCAGTTTTGGAGTTAATAATAATAATAATACAACTTTATTTGTATAGCACCTTTCATGACATGACATGCAGCTCAAAGTGCTTTACAGAACAATGGAGAGAAAAAAAGAAAAAGAAAAGCAAGGCATAAACATTAAAAAACAACAGCAGTAATGCAATACAGTGAGGACATGAATAACAAAAATAAAATAAAAGATCAATTAAAAGCAATGTTGTAGAAGTGGGTCTTGAGCTGTGCTTTAAAAATGTCTACACTTATATATGTATATATGGTTTATAGAGTAATGTCTGGCAGAGAAACAGCCAGTTTAGAAAACAGGCTTGAAAGGTTCACTTGTGGTCTCTAACATTACACCTATAGCTACATGTTTAAGCATTTATTTCATATTTACATGTCTTCTGTGGTCTCTAACATTACACCTATAGCTACATGTTTAAGCATTTATTTCATATTTACATGTCTTCTGTGGTCTCTAACATTACACCTATAGCTACATGTTTAAGCATTTATCTCATATTTACATGTCTTCTGTGGTCTCTAACATTACACCTAGCTACATGTTTAAGCATTTATTTCATATTTACATGTATTCTGTGGTCTCTAACATTACACCTATAGCTACATGTTTAAGCATTTATTTCACATTTACATGTCTTCTGTGGTCTCTAACATTACACCTATAGCTACATGTTTAAGCATTTATTTCATATTTACATGTCTTCTGTGGTCTCTAACATTACACCTATAGCTACATGTTTAAGCATTTATTTCATATTTACATGTCTTCTGTGGTCTCTAACATTACACCTATAGCTACATGTTTAAGCATTTATTTCATATTTACATGTCTTCTGTGGTCTCTAACATTACACCTATAGCTACATGTTTAAGCATTTATTTCATATTTACATGTCTTCTGTGGTCTCTAACATTACACCTAGCTACATGTTTAAGCATTTATTTCATATTTACATGTCTTCTGTGGTCTCTAACATTACACCTATAGCTACATGTTTAAGCATTTATTTCATATTTACATGTCTTCTGTGGTCTCTAACATTACACCTAGCTACATGTTTAAGCATTTATTTCATATTTACATGTCTTCTGTGGTCTCTAACATTACACCTATACATGTAGCTACATGTTTAAGCATTTATTTCATATTTACATGTCTTCTGTGGACTCTAACATTACACCTAGCTACATGTTTAAGCATTTATTTCATATTTACATGTATTCTGTGGTCTCTAACATTACATCTAGCTACATGTTTAAGCATTTATTTCATATTTAGAGATTTCAGCTCTGACATTTATTTCAGACATGTATGTGAAGATTATGCCTGTGATATTAACTCATTTTGCATAAAACAATTAGTTTTTCTCCTCTCCTTGTCTTGCCACCGTGACACATTTATATCATTTATATGCCATTTATATCGTCGTCAGTGGTGGAAGAAAATGTACTCAAAATGTTTTGCTGAAGTAAAAGTATCAATACTGCCAATACAAGTACCAAAGTATTAGCATCAAAATGTACTTAACCCATTTAGACCTGAGGACGATTCTACAAGTCTTCTAAATCCTGACAGTTTTCTTGACAAATCTATGTTTCTATGTCAGCGGTTCTCAAACATTTTCATGTCAAGGACCCCCAAAAATATATGTAATTGGCCGCCGACCCCCATGTTGTTCCATGGACCCCCCATACGCAAAGATTTGAGTTAAAAACGTTCGCTCTGAAAGAATATATATTCAAAGATTTGCGCCACATTTTCACGATTTTCAAAAATAGCAGATCTACAAGCTCGTAGCACGGCACTCGCTACGAACTGTTCAGAACAGTTCATACATCATTCAATAGGACTGACAGAACAGTTCTGCTTAGCCAAAAATAAATGCAATGCAGGAAATAAAATCCATAAACAACAATAGATACAAATTAATGAAATACATCAAGAAAATACATCAAAACTACACAAAAATCAACTTCGTTAAGGTGGGTTTTTCAGGAGCGATTTAAATGGAGTCATCGACTCCAAGCCTGACCCCCCCCCTTTCCAGGATAATTTATACCAGTCTAAGACAAGATATTATATTTGTTCTCACTGTATACTATGTACAGTATTGGCCTGAATATAAGAATACGTTTTTTTTCGATGGAAATACCCTAAAAAAACAAGGTGGTATGTATAATCGGGGATTAGAGACTATTTGACATTCAATGTCCTTTTTTAAACAAATGAGTTTTGACTTTGTCTTTGTCTTATAATCATCGTTGTCTTATATTCGGTACAATACGATGTGTGTGTGTGTGTGTGTGTGTGTGTGTGTGTGTGTGTGTGTGTTATTTGAGATTTGTTTACAAACAGTTGGGATTTGTTTACAAACATTTTTGGTATCTGTTTATAAACATTTGTCATTTGTTTACAAACATTTGGGATTTGTTTACAAACATTTGGGATTTGTTTACAAACATTTTGGATTTGTTTACAAACATTTTGGATTTGTTTATAAACATTTGGGATTTGTTTACAAACATTTGGGATTTGTTTACAAACATTTTGGATTTGATTACAAACATTTTGGATTTGTTTATAAACATTTGGGATTTGTTTACAAACATTTGGGATTTGATTACAAACATTTGGGATTTGCAAATATTTGTGATTTGTAATTTGTTTGCAAATATTTGTGATTTGTTTACAAACATGTGGGATTTGTTTACAAACATGTGGGATTTGTTTACAAACATTTGTGAGTTGTTTACAAACATTTGTGATTTGTTTACAAACATTTGGGATTTGCAAATATTTGTGATTTGTATTTTGTTTACAAACATTTTGTGATTTGTTTACAAACATTTGGGATTTGTTTACAAACATGTGCGGTTTGTTTACAGATATTGCTGGGATTTGTTTATACAAATTTGGGATTTGTTTACAAACATGTAATGAATGTATGTATTTGGTTAGAATGGATAGGGTTTAAAAAAAGGCAAGAATTTGCTCTGGTGCACTGGCCTAAAAGTGGGTCCTTAAAAACTGCTAAAACGTCTGAAATGTATGTATGTAGGTATGTATGTGTGTGTGTATTTTAAAAGGGGGGGGGGGGGGGGGGCTTTTTGGTAAAAATCCCTGCCCGCAATACCTTCATATATTTAAAATGAGTCCAAAATAGGGTTACCAGTGAAGGGCCAACTGCCTATTCACTGGGGACTATGCAAGGCAGAGAATGAATGTATGTATGTATGTATGTATGTATGTATGTATGTATGTATGTATGTATGTATGTATGTATGTATGTAATGTATATAATGTTTTAATGTTATATTATTGTTTCTTATCTCATTACATTTAAAATGTTGCCCCATTCTTTGCAGAACAATAACGTTGCTTGTGTGATTCCAACTGGAGGAGGAGGAGGAGGAGGAGGAGGAGGAGGAGGAGGAGGAGGAGGAGGAGGAGGAGGAGGAGGAGGAGGAGGAGGAGGAGGAGGAGGAGGAGGAGGAGGAGGAGGAGGAGGAGGAGGAGGAGGAGGAGGAGGAGGAGGAGGAGGAGGAGGAGGAGGAGGAGGAGGGGGGGGAGGAGGAGGAGGAGGAGGAGGAGGAGGAGGAGGAGGAGGAGGAGGAGGAGGAGGAGGAGGAGGATGCAGAGCGTTGCGTCGCGCGTCTACTTTTCCGCGGGGCTGGTGGTGGGCTTCCTGTGGCTGCAGATCGTCCTGCTGGCGACCGGCAGGGCCTACTTTTACACCGCCACGAGGCCACACCGCGCCGGGAAACACCTTCACCATCACAGCCTTCTACACTCAGGTAGTTAAATATACCTTCACCACCACAGCCTTCTGCACTCAGGTAGTTAAATATACCTTCACCATCACAGCCTTCTGCACTCTATAGTTAAATATACCTTCACCATCACAGCCTTCTACACTCAGATAGTTAAATATACCTTCACCATCACAGCCTTCTGCACTCAGGTAGTTAAATATACCTTCACCACCACAGCCTTCTGCACTCTATAGTTAAATATACCTTCACCATCACAGCCTTCTGCACTCAGGTAGTTAAATATACCTTCACCATCACAGCCTTCTGCACTCAGATAGTTAAATATACCTTCACCATCACAGCCTTCTGCACTCAGATAGTTAAATATACCTTCACCATCACAGCCTTCTACACTCTATAGTTAAATATACCTTCACCATCACAGCCTTCTACACTCTATAGTTAAATATACTTTCACCATCACAGCCTTCTGCACTCTATAGTTGAATATACTTTCACCATCACAGCCTTCTGCACTCTATAGTTAAATATACCTTCACCATCACAGCCTTCTGCACTCAGATAGTTAAATATACCTTCACCATCACAGCCATCTGCACTGCATTTTTTTCAGTTTTCTGAAAAACCTCATGTTTCTATATCAGTGGTTCTCACAGGGTTAAACCCATGTTTCTATATCAGTGGTTCTCACAGGGTTAAACCTCATGTTTCTATATCAGTGGTTCTCACAGGGTTAAACCTCATGTTTCTATATCAGTGGTTCTCACAGGGTTAAACCTCATGTTTCTATATCAGTGGTTCTCACAGGGTTAAACCTCATGTTTCTATATCAGTGGTTCTCACAGGGTTAAACCTCATGTTTCTATATCAGTGGTTCTCACAGGGTTAAACCTCATGTTTCTATATCAGTGGTTCTCACAGGGTTAAACCTCATGTTTCTATATCAGTGGTTCTCACAGGGTTAAAACCTCATGTTTCTATATCAGTGGTTCTCACAGGGTTAAACCTCATGTTTCTATATCAGTGGTTCTCACAGGGTTAAACCCATGTTTCTATATCAGTGGTTCTCACAGGGTTAAAACCTCATGTTTCTATATCAGTGGTTCTCACAGGGTTAAAACCTCATGTTTCTATATCAGTGGTTCTCACAGGGTTAAACCTCATGTTTCTATATCAGTGGTTCTCACAGGGTTAAAACCTCATGTTTCTATATCAGTGGTTCTCACAGGGTTAAACCTCATGTTTCTATATCAGTGGTTCTCACAGGGTTAAACCTCATGTTTCTATATCAGTGGTTCTCACAGGGTTAAACCTCATGTTTCTATATCAGTGGTTCTCACAGGGTTAAACCTCATGTTTCTATATCAGTGGTTCTCACAGGGTTAAACCTCATGTTTCTATATCAGTGGTTCTCACAGGGTTAAACCTCATGTTTCTATATCAGTGGTTCTCACAGGGTTAAACCTCATGTTTCTATATCAGTGGTTCTCACAGGGTTAAACCTCATGTTTCTATATCAGTGGTTCTCACAGGGTTAAACCTCATGTTTCTATATCAGTGGTTCTCACAGGGTTAAACCTCATGTTTCTATATCAGTGGTTCTCACAGGGTTAAACCTCATGTTTCTATATCAGCGGTTCTCACAGGGTTAAACCTCATGTTTCTATATCAGTGGTTCTCACAGGGTTAAACCTCATGTTTCTATATCAGTGGTTCTCACAGGGTTAAACCTCATGTTTCTATATCAGTGGTTCTCACAGGGTTAAACCTCATGTTTCTATATCAGTGGTTCTCACAGGGTTAAACCTCATGTTTCTATGTCAGTGGTTCTCAAACTATTTCATGTCAAGGACCCCTAAAATGTTATGTATTTGACCCCCATCTGAAAAGGTGTTGTTCCAGGGCCCTCCCCAGAAGCAAAGATTTGAGTTAAAATGTTCACTCTGTAATAATATTGTGTTCAATGATTTGAGGCACATTTTCACATTTTTTCAAAAATAGCAAACCTACAAGCTCGTAGCTATGAGCTTGTAGATCTGCTGTTTTTCATTAGCTAAAGTACAACATAACGTTTAAAACACCAAAAGGGGTTAAAGTCTCAATGTGTACCCTCACTAAAAACGCCGGGACAACAACGCTCCACACGTCCCAAACTCTTCTCCCTTCTGGCTCCAAAACTGTGGAATGCACTTCCCATTGCAATCAGAACTGCAGCATCACTCCCAATCTTCCGCCGTAGTCTGAAAACCCACCTTTTCAGACTCCATCATGGCCCATAGCACTTACCCTAAACCCTTAGATAGCATTTCTGTTGGCTTAGATAGCATTTGATACAGACTTATAGCATGTTATGTAGACAGCACTATAATTGTATAGCATAGTAGTATATATGTATAGTTTATATGTATATAGTTTCATTATATAGACATTCCACTGTTACATTCTTAGCTTACGCATGTTTCATGATAAATGCTTTTTATGTGATTTTTTGTTCTTGCTTAATGTAAGGTCGCTCTGGATTAAGAGCGTCTGCTAAATGCCTACATTGTAAATTGTAAATTGTAATGTTGTCCCAACAGCTCTAGATGTTGACAGCAGCGTCGCGGACCACCTCTCCAACACCACCCGCCTCCTCTGCTGGGTCATGACGGGACCGCAGAACCTGGACTCCAGAACCAGACACGTCAAAGCCACCTGGGGACGGCGCTGTAACAGGGTCAGTGTCCTGGGGCTGGGGAGGGCGCTGTAACACGGTCAGTGTCCTGGGGCTGGGGAGGGCGCTGTAACACGGTCAGTGTCCTGGGGCTGGGGAGGGCGCTGTAACAGCGTCAGTGCTTAGAGTATATATTATGAATAGAGACGGCACCGGTCCACTTGCATTAAGTTGCTCTAAAGCGCATGAGGCGATTATGTAAAGCCCATTGGATAAAGGCGCTATATAAATGCACTATATAAATGCAATCTATGTAAAGCGCCTTGGATAAAGGCGCTTTATAAATGCACTATATAAATGCAATCTATGTAAAGCGTCTTGGATAAAGGCGCTATATAAATGCACTATATAAATGCAATCTATGTAAAGCGCCTTGGATAAAGGCGCTATATAAATGCACTATATAAATGCAATCTATGTAAAGCGCCTTGGATAAATGCGCTATATAAATGCACTATATAAATGCAATCTATCTAAAGCGCCTTGGATAAAGGCGCTATATAAATGCACTATATAAATGCAATCTATGTAAAGCGTCTTAGATAAAGGCGCTATATAAATGCACTATATAAATGCAATCTATCTAAAGCGCCTTGGATAAAGGCGCTACATAAATGCACCCTCTAGGTGGTGTACATGAGCTCGGAGCAGACGGACTTCCCCACGGTGGGCCTGAACGTGAGCGAGGGCCGAGAGCATCTCTACCGCAAGACCATCAGAGCCTTCCAGCACCTGTTCCACAACCACCTGGACAGCGCCGACTGGTTCCTGAAGGTAAGACCATGTTCTAGAACCACCTGGACACCAACGACTGGTTCCTGAAGGTAAGACCATGTTCCACAACCACCGGGACGGCAACGACTGGTTCCTGAAGGTAAGACCATGTTCTAGAACCTCCTGGACACCAACGACTGGTTCCTGAAGGTAAGACCATGTTCTAGAACCTCCTGGACACCAACGACTGGTTCCTGAAGGTAAGACCATGTTCTAGAACCACCTGGACGGCAACGACTGGTTCCTGAAGGTAAGACCATGTTCCAGAACCACCTGGACAGCGCCGACTGGTTCCTGAAGGTAAGAACATGTTCTAGAACCACCTGGACAGCGCCGCCTGGGTCCTGAAGGTAAGACCGTGTTCCACAACCACCTGGACAGCAACGACTGGTTCCTGAAGGTAAGACCATGTTCTAGAACCACCTGGACAGCAACGACTGGTTCCTGAAGGTAAGACCATGTTCCACAACCACCTGGACGGCAACGACTGGTTCCTGAAGGTAAGACCATGTTCCAGAACCACCTGGACAGCGCCGACTGGTTCCTGAAGGTAAGACCATGTTCTAGAACCACTTGGACAGCGCCGACTGGTTCCTGAAGGTAAGACCATGTTCCACAACCACCTGGACAGCGCCGCCTGGGTCCTGAAGGTAAGACCATGTTCTAGAACCACCTGGACAGCAACGACTGGTTCCTGAAGGTAAGACCATGTTCTAGAACCACCTGGACAGCAACGACTGGTTCCTGAAGGTAAGACCATGTTCTAGAACCACTTGGACAGCGCCGCCTGGTTCCTGAAGGTAAGACCATGTTCTAGAACCACCTGGACAGCAACGACTGGTTCCTGAAGGTAAGACCATGTTCTAGAACCACCTGGACAGCGCCGCCTGGTTCCTGAAGGTAAGACCATGTTCTAGAACCACCTGGACAGCAACGACTGGTTCCTGAAGGTAAGACCATGTTCCAGAACCACCTGGACAGCGCCGCCTGGGTCCTGAAGGTAAGACCATGTTCCACAACCACCTGGACAGCGCCGCCTGGGTCCTGAAGGTAAGACCATGTTCTAGAACCACCTGGACAGCAACGACTGGTTCCTGAAGGTAAGACCATGTTCTAGAACCACCTGGACAGCGCCGCCTGGGTCCTGAAGGTAAGACCATGTTCTAGAACCACTTGGACAGCGCCGCCTGGTTCCTGAAGGTAAGAGAAACTATTTCATGTCAAGGACCCCCATGGAATTATATGTAATTGGCCGGTACATTAATTCTCTTCAGTGCGGTGTGCAGATTTTTCTAGTTTTTGCTTTCCTCCATGTGAAGGCCGACGACGACACCTTTGTGGTCCCGGAGAACCTGCGCCTGGTTCTGTCGGGCCTGGACCCGGGCCGGCCGCTGTACCTGGGCCGGCGCTACGCTCCCTTCGTCCAGCAGGGGTACATGAGCGGGGGGGCGGGCTACGTCCTCAGCAAAGAGGCTCTGCGGCGGTTTGTAGGTAGGAGGGCGCCGTCGCCACACTTTCCACATCATCCTAAATGCGCTGTGTGTGCGTGTGCATGCGTGCATGTGTGTGCATGTGTGTGTGTGTGCGTGCGTGTGTACGGTTGTAATGCACGTAACTCGAGAACCGTTTGCCCCACCGACTTCACAATTCGACACGTGTGTTCGACACCCCCGTCGAGTCGTGGCACTTAACCACTCCACTTCTGACAGTCAGTTTGCACTCTTCAGACACTGACAGACAAACAGACACAGACAGACAGACAGACACAGAGATCTCCATGTGGGACACAGACAGACAGATACAGAGATCTCCATGTGGGACACAGACAGACAGATACAGAGATCTCCATGTGGGACACAGACAGACAGACACAGAGATCTCCATGTGGGACACAGACAGACAGACACAGAGATCTCCATGTGGGACACAGACAGACAGACACAGAGATCTCCATGTGGGACACAGACAGACAGATACAGAGATCTCCATGTGGGACACAGACAGACAGATACAGAGATCTCCATGTGGGACACAGACAGACAGACACAGAGATCTCCATGTGGGACACAGACAGACAGACACAGAGATCTCCATGTGGGACACAGACAGACAGATACAGAGATCTCCATGTGGGACACAGACAGACAGACAGATACAGAGATGTCCATGTGGGACACAGACAGACAGATACAGAGATGTCCATGTGGGACACAGACAGACAGTTACAAAGGGTGGTTGCATCGCTCTCAAGTAGGCCGGTGGCCGTCGGGCACGTACAGGACTAGTTACAAATAATTAGATACGGGTGCTAAGGAGTTATGTAACATCTGTTGCCCCGAGGGTGAGTTATGTAACATCTGTTGCCCCGAGGGTGAGTTATGTAACATCTGTTGCCCCGAGGGTGAGTTATGTAACATCTGTTACAAAAAGTCATTAAAATGTTGACATATTATTGCTTATAGCAGCTTTAAGGCGGACTGTTGTAGGCTTTACGGTGCTGCGTTACTACATGGCTCTTCAGTGGACTGGTACCGTACTGAGCCTGTGGAACCCGGGTCCGCCTCCCGGCCGAGGCTACACTATGTTATTGTAATTTAACTGTGGAACGGAGAACCCGGGTCCGCCTCCCGGCCGAGGCTACACTATGTTATTGTAATTTAACTGTGGAACGGAGAACCCCGGTCCGCCTCCCGGCCGAGGCTACACTATGTTATTGTAATTGTCGCGTTTATTCCGGGTGGTGGGCTCATTATAATATTAAGTGCCGACCCAGCTTATATATGTAACTACATGTTGTGTTGTATATGTATAGATGTTAGTGTTACTAAGAAAGTTCACTGCCTATAGATATACTCTGTGTTATATAAGAACAGAAATCCTCTTATCAACCAATTACAGTATCTCAGGGATGTAGATATTAATACAGTAAATTGGGGGGTAAAATGTGTTGTACTACCTACTGCTAGAAGGAATGTTTTGGACGCATACTAGTGGGACACAAGTCAATAAGTGATGACAATTGCATGAGGAAGGAAGTGTCAGATGTCGAAGAGGCGTGCTCTCACAGAGACAAGGCAAATATGCGTGACCCGTTTCATTCATTCGTAAGCAATGTGACAAAGCAGGATCATGGCGTTTGCGTGAGTCTTTATAATGTGTTAATAAGTACGGTAAATACTCTGTCATAGTGATACGCTTGTGCAGTCGTTAGATCTGTGAATTAATAGTATGTGTTTGTGTTTCTTTTGTGTTTCAGTTTATTACCTAATGCTACTAACGCGACTGAAGTCGCGACCTCTGAATCTTGTGCTATTGATTGAAGGACATTTAGTTGTGGAAGCTATTTGAATTATATCTAAACACGGGCCAGACAAAGCAAATAGGGCTTTTACTGTACACAAGTTTAGTAGAAGTATGTTTGTACGTGTGTGAGTGTGTTATGAGTTATTAGTAATAAAATGGCCGGAAAATAAGTGAATGTTTGAGAGCCTTATTACAACTTGGAGGAAGTGTGTGTTTGAGTAATATAACGGTGTGTGTTTAAATCACAATTACTATCCTGTTTGTTACACCCCCATGCGGAGGGTTGAATCAATAGTTGAACAAAGTTATGAAACAGCAAAGTTTAATTATATCCGTACAGTAATAAAGCAAACCCGGTAATCACCGGTGCAAGTAACGAAGCAACCGACGTGAATCACCGTTGCAGTAAGAAAAGCAACGTGTGTAGGTTACCGTTAAAACATTATAACGGGAACCACCGGAGCGAAACCATAGCAACGCGTGTAAACACCGTAGCTACATCCCTTAGCATTCAGTGCAACCACGATGCTAATGGAAGCCATAGGCCCGTGTTAGCTTAGGCTACTACGTGATCAGTGGATGTCTGGCTATTAGCGAGACGCTAGCGGAGAAGCAAGACAAAGACGGCCATCCCGGAGCAGCTCTGGACCCGTCACCGGTCGCCTTCGTTCGAGAACCAACGCGACCGCCCGCAGGCTGCTGAAGTAGCTGATACCTGCGAGGAATCATCCGCTCGCCTTAGTGAAAGGTGACCCGGACTTGGAGTTCGGGGTAGGGTGCTAGCGGCTACATTGCTGCTAAAGAGGAACCACCTGGGTGCTGACAAAGTGCTCGGCTGTTGCAGTCCTAAATAAAAAGTTTCAGTGCCCACAGGAGTGCTTGTGCATTGGGGGGAATATCGCTGGAATTGTGTGTTGCAAAAAGGAAACTGTGCATTGACTTTTGGGAAGAAATCGAGCTAAAGCTAAATCCTGTGATCCAGAAAGAAGCTAGCCACCTTTCCATTGACATTGCATTGAGCCTAGCAACCAAAGAGCATTAGAGGTAGCTTCGGCTAACGAGAGCTAATGCTAAAACTGATAGCATATGAATAGCTGTGACTAACGTGGAGCTAATGCTAATGCTGATAGCATAGGAATAGCTTTGTCTAACGTGGAGCTAATGCTAATGCTAACAGGAGGGGCGTTTGAGGGGATACAATACACGTGTTCCACAGCCACATCCTGAGCAGTCGCCATTGAGGAATGTCCCGATCCCGGCCATCTTGAAACAGAAAGGTTGGTGGGGGGGGGGCGAGCGTCCATATCGTAACCATGGCAACCTTAGCAGACTTAACCGACTTTAAAAAGGCACGTTCTAAAAGCCAAGGAACGCTGACCAAGAACGCCGCTAAGTGCTTAATAGTGCCATTCACCGACGCAAAGTCTGAGGAAGAACTCAAACTTATGATAGTTGGTGTGACGAAGGACTACGAGGCATTTCTAAATGATAGCCTAGAGTATAAAAATGCTTTAGAAGAGATTGATGACGAGGATTGTAAAAAGGAAATCCTCGCGGTGGATGAGAAAATAAAAGCAGGCGAAGATAAATACACTATAGGCACTAAACAAGTGAAGGACCATTTGTGGGACCGGTGTATTGATGCGGCTTTTAAGTGCGCTATAACTCGGGTAGAGTCTGCGTTCCGTTACGCAGATCCTGACAAATATAAAGTGCACGAAATAACGGAACGCCTCTGCAATAATGTGGCTACCGAATTTGAGGAGTCCTTTGCAGACGTGAAAGCCTTATTTGAACAGTATGAAGGTTGCATTTCTGGCGAGAATTTGACCGGATTAATGAAAACAGTCAACAACTATAAGGTGGAGAAAAATAGACGCCTCCAGGAGTTGGCGCACAAAGGCGATATAACTAAGCCTGTAGCAATTAAAGAGGAGAAGGTTCCTCAAGCCCTCGCCGCCGCTGACGGCGGGGTAAACGGGAAAACAAAGGCGAGTAAACTCGCTACCCAACCAATGAAATTACCACAATTTAGTGGGGACCGCATGTCTTATTTCAGATGGAAAGCACAATGGCATAGAAAATATGCGCTGTGTGAATCCGCTGACTGGGGTGACGACATGCATTACCAACTATTGATGGATTCCATTGACAAAAAGATCAGTGATGAATTAAGACTGGATTATTGCAAAACTACTGAAGAAGTGTACCGTAAACTGGAGTGTTTATACGGTAACGTAGGACAAATTGTCAGTGAGATTATAATGAATCTGGATAGCGTGCCTAAGGTGCGCAGTGGACCTGGTCAACACAAAGAGACGTTGCATCTAGTTCGATTGATAGAACAATCAGTCCTTGATCTATCTGACCTAGATGCAGATGAGGCTATCAAAAATCCAGTCGTAATTTATAATCTGGAGAGAAAATTGCCGCCAGAAATACAAGAAAGGTGGATAGTTCATCACCAAGGTTTGTTTAAAAATCAGGGCAATGTCGGATACAAGAACAGATTTGAGTGTTTCATTGAATTCCTCCGCGAGCATACAGCAGTGCTCGTTGAACAGGAGATATTAAATGCAACAAGCTCAGAGACCAAACGTAATGATTCACCACGGAGCCATAAAAATGAGCGGTACTCAGACAGGCCGGGCAGCGGTGCGCGCGAGAAACGCGCGTCCACAAAGGCTACCAGTACCACTAGTGGTGAGAGCCCGGGGGCGCGCGGGTCTTGCGTAATCTGTGGGGAAAATGATCGTACGGGCCAACTGTACCGTTGTAAAGTATTCGGACGAGCTAATGTAGAGAGCAAGAGGGCTCTCGTTAAAAAGCACAGAGCATGCGTGCGGTGTTTAGGCCAGCATGACGGGCAGTGCAGAGTGCGGAACAACAGTTTCCTATGCAAAATTGTGGAGTGCCTCACAATTTTCAGTTGTGCCTAAAAAGACGTAACAAGGACAGTGGTGCTATAAATGACGGCGCGAGGGAAGCTAGTAACGTGGGGAGGGACTTGCGGGGCCCCACACGTGAAGTGGAAGAAGTGTTTGCAAAAGCAGCACTATCACCAGAACAACTAGTAATAATGCGCAAAGCTTTCACTAATAATATAGCCACGACTGTCTGCGCTGATGGCGACGGACAAACAGAATTGCCGGTTCTCATGATGACACTGGAAGTGACCACAAGACGTGGAGACTGGGCGGGCGCTTTGATTGATCTCGCTTCTGACACTAACTATATTACCCACAAAGCAGCGAAGAGACTTGGACTAAAAGGGGTGCCTGTTTCTCTGTTTGTGAAGGGTGTGGGTGGCATGACCAGATCATATCAAACTCAACGTTATTCAGTTTGTTTGAAAATAATGGAGAAGGGCTCTTCTCGAAGCCATGACATGACTTGTTACGGTCTGGATGAAATTACAGACGTCAAGGCTGAAGTGAGTCCTTCACGCATTGCAGAACTTTTTCCGGGTACCGAACCGAAAGAGTTGCGACGTCCAGCTAAAGTGGAAATACTTATTAGCGCTAGAGAGGGGCGTCTAGCCCCGCAAAGGCTGAGAAGGGTCGAGGATCTGGTCCTATGGGAGGGTGCTCTGGGTAAAACGGTTAGCGGAGTGCATCCTACTCTGTTTGACGCTAGTGAAATGATCACAAGAGAGGCGTCAACCCATTTAGCTCTTTCAATGAGAGGGGCTGCCGTTGAGATTAAGGCGGCGGCTACTTGCCATACTGATTCCGCCACCGCTCTGTCGTGGTGGCGTTGGGACAGTATCGGCGCCGCGTGCAACCCTCTATGTGGAGGTTGTCGGTGTGGAAAATGCGCTCCTGGTGGAAAGGAGATGTCTCTCGCTGACGAAAGAGAAATGGAGATTGTCAAAAGGGGTTTAACTTTTAAGACAAGTGACGCGCACAGTGACGAGTCTCACTGGGACGCGAGTTACCCCTGGAAAGAGAATCCAGATACTTTACCGAACAATAGAACGGCGGTTGTGGCCACGTTCTTAAAATCTGAGAAACGTCTCAGTAGAGATCCCGTGTGGAAAAAGGCTTATGCTAGCCAGGTGCACGAGATGCTCAAGAGAGGAGCTGCTGTCAAACTGTCTAAAATTGTCATGGACATGTGGAACGGCGCCGTCTGGTGGATTAACCATCTCATGGCACCAAACCCACATTCTGTGTCCACGCCAGTTAGAATAGTCTGGGACAGTAGTCAAGAATTTCGAGGTGTGAGTTTGAACAGCATCCTGTTGAAGGGTCCTGACGTCTTGAACCCCATCCGAGCAGTGTTACTTCGTTTCAGAGAAGGGAAGTATGCTGCTATCGGCGACGTAAGCAAAATGTACCACTCGGTCTGGCTTGAAGAGCGGGAGGTACATTTGCACCGGTTCCTATGGAGGGACTCGGTTGACAGCGAGATTGAAGATTACGCTGTGGTACGGGTCAACATGGGTGACCGTCCAGCTGGTAGCATAGCTCAAATAGCGATGCGCGAAACAGCGTATCTACCTCAGTTCACTGACATGGTGGACGAGAGGGAAGTAATCGTGGAAAACGCTTACGTGGATGACATTTTTCTATCTCACAATTGCCCCCAGAGGCTAGAGGAGCTACTGGCGGGGGTTAAAACCATTCTGGCCACCGGGGGGTTTCACCTAAAGCCCTGGGTACGGTCAGGCCAAAGTGGGAGGGAAGGAGATGGAGAAATGAGACCAGAGACTATATTGTTGCCAAATCAAATGAGAGAGGAAGACAACAAGGCTCTGGGAGTTGGTTACCATGTGAAGGAGGACAGCCTCTTCATCATGATTGCCATAAACTTTTCCGCAAGAAAGAAAAAAGTGCGGAGCGAGGAAAACCTTGCTCTGGAGGAGGTGGCGGAGAAAACGCCAAATCCTTTGACTCGGCGGATGTTGCTGAGTCAAGTAGCAGGGCTGTATGATCCCATTGGCCTTGTGACGCCTCTGAAACAGAAGGGCGTTATTCTAGTCAGAAGAGCGTTCCAGGAGGCAGGGTCATTGACCAAAGACACTTGGGATCAACCGCTGTCTAGCGATCTCCGCATGAGAGCGGTTGAGCTTTTTGTGGAATATGCAAAGCTGAGTTCTATCACGTTCCCTAGGTGCATCACTCCGCCCGGATGGGTGGGGGAACCCTGGGGCATCACCTTTTCCGATGGGAGTTCAGAATCCTACGGAGCGGTGCTCTACCTGCGCTGGGAAACTGCTAGCGGGGTAGAGACCCGTCTGGTGGAGTCAAAAGCCAAGTTGGCTCCCCTAGATCAAAAAGGCGATGCAGTGAAAGCTGAAATCTGCGGTGCTGTCTTTGCCGCACGGCTTAAAGAGTACGTGTTGAAGCATAGCAGGCTGACAATCGCGAGGTGGTATCACTTTGTTGACAGTCAGACAGTGCTGGGTGCCATTCAAAGAGACAGTTACGGGTTCCAAACGTTCTTCGCAAACAGGGTTGGGGAAATCCAGAAGGCGGGGCCTGTGACTGACTGGTGGTGGATTCCCGGGGTGGAAAATGTAGCTGATCTAGTCACAAGGGGGGGTTCTCCTGAGCAATTAGACAGTGACTCCCTGTGGCAAAAGGGACCAGAGTTCCTGACCAAACCAGTGGAGGAATGGCCCATGAAGTCTGCTGCTGAGGTGGCTGCTTCATCGCGAGAAATCGTGAGTACATTGCAGAGAAAGGCATTCTCTGCCGCTGTTACTAGATCCCAGACTAGGAACCAGGGGTCTGCGACGCTGCCAGGCAGTGGCAGGTCCTCACCAGTCAGTGACAGATCTTCACCGGACAACGGGGGGTCTCCAGCAGCAAGCAGGAGTCCTTCACCGGTCAGTGATGGGGGTTCTGGGGCAGCATCTAATGACGAAACTGAGCAGCTGTGGGGGTCGGGTCTTGTGAACCAGATGGACTTGACTAGATGCAGCACACTGTCAAAACTCTGCGGGGCAGTAGACTACGTCCGCAGGGTGTTGCGCGGCCGCAGGGGCTTATTCAAGTCCGGCAGTCGTGTACAGTGGGGGGCAGTGCTCTCTGTCGGAGAGCGCGACACAGCATTTATGGAGCTGTGCCTTGCTGCCCAAGAGGGGATTTCTTTCCCGACAACGACACTGAACCGTCTTGTAGTTAGTAAAAACGACAAGACAGGTCTCTTGCTATGCCGAGGCCGAGTTCAAACCGTTGACCAAGAAAGTCAAGGCGTGCCCATCATTCCTTACGGAGCACGAGTCAGCACACTACTGTGCGAGGAGGCTCACCGTGCAAACCACGAAGGCGTGGCTGGGACACTCCTGCGAGTCAGGAAGAAGGCCTGGGTGATTCAGGGGCCGAGGGTCGCACGGAAAGTGATCGACTCTTGCCTGTTTTGTCGTAAGCGGGAAGCTAAGCTATCCAGTCAAGTGATGGCTGATCTTCCTACAGTGCGCACAAGTCCAGCAGCTCCGTTCGAGTACACAACGCTGGATTTGTTCGGTCCTTACACTGTCAGAGGCATTGTGAGGCGACGCGTAAAGAGAAAAGTCTGGGGCGTGGTCTTCAGTTGTATGGCCTCACGAGCTGTCCATGCAGACTTAGTTGAGGACTTGTCTACAGAAGGCTTTCTGCAGACCTACCAGCGATTCACTGCTCTGAGAGGCCACCCCAAAAAGTTGTGGTCTGATCAGGGTACGAACTTTGTTGGCGCAAGACCAGCATTGGAGGATCTATACAAGTTCCTAGGGGACATTGACAAGAAGCAGATCCAGCAGAGAGCAGCAGTTGCAGGGACCGACTGAGCATGGGAGTTTAGCCCAGCGGACTCTCCGCATCGGAACGGGGCGGCCGAAGCTGCCGTCCATGTTCTAAAAAGGGCGTTGAGCAGCGTCGGCGACACCGATGATCTGTCGGCGTTGGAGTTCCAGACTCTACTTTACCTTGCTGCTAACCTGTCCAACGAAAGACCCATCGGAGCCAGAGCTCAGGTCGGCGAGGATTCGGTGGACATCATCACTCCCAACTCACTGCTGTTGGGGCGGGCAGGGCCCAGGGGAGACTACCTGGGTTTTGACTTCCCTAGCTACCCATACAGTCGTCTTCGGGCAGTTCAGCGCGAGGTGGACAAGTTCTGGAAGCGGTGGAGCCAGCTGGCGGGTCCACATCTCTTCATCCGAGAGAAATGGCACGTTCCAGCACGGAATGTGGCCGTCGGCGACCTGGTGTGGGTCGCGGACCAGAACGCTCTACGAGGTCGATTCCGGATGGGTCGTGTCGTGGAGGTCTATCCAGATAACCAGGGTGTTGTCAGGGACGTAAAGGTGCGGACATGTCCAAGTCTGCCCATCAGTTGGTCGCAGGTGGAAAAGGACGAGGTGGCGTGGCCATCTGTCATCCTCCATCGTGATGTGCGAAGGCTGGTGGTCCTAATCCCGGTTGAAGACCAGTAAATTAGACTAGAAGTCCTCTTGAGAAATACCCAAACGAACTCTTCCATATATGCATGCTGCGCGGGTAAGATTAGCTTAATGGGTATTTACTTGAGGCAAGACTGGGTGGTGGGGCATACTTGCCATCCAGTAAGGAGCGAAGCGGTGGTGTCGACCTCCTATAGTCAGTTGAGATCAAAATTTATTCAGTATGAAAGTAGAATAGCTTTATTGATTCATGAGTTCACCTGGTGAGTGCCATCCGGAGGCGTTCGTCAATAGAAGCATGATTGATATACTTTTTTCTATTGTTTATTTGAATGGTTTTGTATACAAATGAGTGTGGGGTATCTATTTAGCTTACTGGGTTTAATTTCAAACCGTAGCTAAAAGTGGGAGGTGTCGCGTTTATTCCGGGTGGTGGGCTCATTATAATATTAAGTGCCGACCCAGCTTATATATGTAACTACATGTTGTGTTGTATATGTATAGATGTTAGTGTTACTAAGAAAGTTCACTGCCTATAGATATACTCTGTGTTATATAAAAACAGAAATCCTCTTATCAACCAATTACAGTATCTCAGGGATGTAGATATTAATACAGTAAATTGGGGGGTAAAATGTGTTGTACTACCTACTGCTAGAAGGAATGTTTTGGACGCATACTAGTGGGACACAAGTCAATAAGTGATGACAATTGCATGAGGAAGGAAGTGTCAGATGTCGAAGAGGCGTGCTCTCACAGAGACAAGGCAAATACGCGTGACCCGTTTCATTCATTCGTAAGCAATGTGACAAAGCAGGATCATGGCGTTTGCGTGAGTCTTTATAATGTGTTAATAAGTACGGTAAATACTCTGTCATAGTGATACGCTTGTGCAGTCGTTAGATCTGTGAATTAATAGTATGTGTTTGTGTTTCTTTTGTGTTTCAGTTTATTACCTAATGCTACTAACGCGACTGAAGTCGCGACCTCTGAATCTTGTGCTATTGATTGAAGGACATTTAGTTGTGGAAGCTATTTGAACTATATCTAAACACGGGCCAGACAAAGCAAATAGGGCTTTTACTGTACACAAGTTTAGTAGAAGTATGTTTGTACGTGTGTGAGTGTGTTATGAGTTATTAGTAATAAAATGGCCGGAAAATAAGTGAATGTTTGAGAGCCTTATTACAACTTGGAGGAAGTGTGTGTTTGAGTAATATAACGGTGTGTGTTTAAATCACAATTACTATCCTGTTTGTTACACCCCCATGCGGAGGGTTGAATCAATAGTTGAACAAAGTTATGAAACAGCAAAGTTTAATTATATCCGTACAGTAATGTAACTGTGGAACGGAGAACCCCGGTCTGCCTCCCGGCCGAGGCTACACTATGTTATTGTAATGTAACTGTTTAACGGAGAACCCCGGTCCGCCTCCCGGCCGAGGCTACACTATGTTATTGTAATTTAACTGTGGAATGGAGAAACCCGGGTCCGCCTCCCGGCCGAGGCTACACTATGTTATTGTAATGTAACTGCTAACGTGTCTCATTTGACCGCAGCGGGCTTCGAGAGCGGGCAGTGTGTCCACGACACGGAGGTGGAGGACGTGGGTCTGGGGCGCTGCATGCAGACCGTGGGGGTCCGGCCCGTGGACTCCAGAGACCTCGGAGGGAGACAGACCTTCCACCCGTACCCGCCTCACTACTACGTGGTCCGACAGCTCCCCCGAAACAGGCCCTGGTACCTGCTGTACGAGCACTACCCCGTTACAGAGGTAAGATCTGTAAACTCTACCCCGTCACAGAGGTAAGACCTGTAAACTCTACCCCGTCACAGAGGTACGATCTGTAAACTCTACCCCGTTACAGAGGTAAGACCTGTAAACTCTACCCCGTTACAGAGGTAAGACCTGTATGTAAACTCTACCCCGTTACAGAGGTAAGACCTGTAAACTCTACCCCGTTACAGAGGTAAGACCTGTATGTAAACTCTACCCCGTTACAGAGGTAAGACCTGTAAACTCTACCCCGTTACAGAGGTAAGACCTGTATGTAAACTCTACCCCGTTACAGAGGTAAGACCTGTATGTAAACTCTACCCCGTTACAGAGGTAAGACCTGTATGTAAACTCTACCCCGTTACAGAGGTAAGACCTGTATGTAAACTCTGTCCCGTTACAGAGGTAAGACCTGTATGTAAACTCTACCCTGTTACAGAGGTAAGACCTGTATGTAAACTCTGTCCCGTTACAGAGGTAAGACCTGTATGTAAACTCTACCCCGTTACAGAGGTAAGACCTGTATGTAAACTCTGTCCCGTTACAGAGGTAAGACCTGTATGTAAACTCTACCCCGTTACAGAGGTAAGACCTGTAAACTCTACCCCGTTACAGAGGTAAGACCTGTATGTAAACTCTACCCCGTTACAGAGGTAAGACCTGTAAACTCTGTCCCGTTACAGAGGTAAGACCTGTATGTAAACTCTGTCCCGTTACAGAGGTAAGACCTGTAAACTCTACCCCGTTACAGAGGTAAGACCTGTATGTAAACTCTACCCCGTTACAGAGGTAAGACCTGTAAACTCTACCCCGTTACAGAGGTAAGACCTGTATGTAAACTCTACCCCGTTACAGAGGTAAGACCTGTATGTAAACTCTACCCCGTTACAGAGGTAAGACCTGTATGTAAACTCTACCCCGTTACAGAGGTAAGACCTGTAAACTCTACCCCGTTACAGAGGTAAGATCTGTATGTAAACTCTACCCTGTTACAGAGGTAAGACCTGTAAACTCTACCCCGTTACAGAGGTAAGACCTGTATGTAAACTCTACCCCGTTACAGAGGTAAGACCTGTATGTAAACTCTACCCTGTTACAGAGGTAAGACCTGTAAACTCTACCCCGTTACAGAGGTAAGATCTGTATGTAAACTCTGTCCCGTTACAGAGGTAAGACCTGTATGTAAACTCTACCCCGTTACAGAGGTAAGACCTGTAAACTCTACCCCGTTACAGAGGTAAGACCTGTAAACTCTACCCCGTTACAGAGGTAAGACCTGTATGTAAACTCTACCCCGTTACAGAGGTAAGACCTGTATGTAAACTCTACCCCGTTACAGAGGTAAGACCTGTAAACTCTACCCCGTTACAGAGGTAAGACCTGTAAACTCTACCCCGTTACAGAGGTAAGACCTGTATGTAAACTCTACCCCGTTACAGAGGTAAGACCTGTATGTAAACTCTGTCCCGTTACAGAGGTAAGGTTCTGTAACCATAACAGAGATAAGGTTCTGTAACTCCATAACAGAGATAAGGTTCTGTAACTCCATAACAGAGATAAGGTTCTGTAACTCCATAACAGAGATAAGGTTCTGTAACTCCATAACAGAGATAAGGTTCTGTAACTCCATAACAGAGATAAGGTTCTGTAACTCCATAACAGAGATAAGGTTCTGTAACTCCATAACAGAGATAAGGTTCTGTAACTCCATAACAGAGATAAGGTTCTGTAACTCCATAACAGAGATAAGGTTCTGTAACTCCATAACAGAGATAAGGTTCTGTAACTCCATAACAGAGATAAGGTTCTGTAACCATAACAGAGCTAAGGTTCTCTATATTTCTGTGTTCCACAGTGTCCAGCTCATCCATGTCTCTGTGCTCTACAGTCCATCCATTTTCCCTTTTTACCTCCTTTATGATGAATTCCTGTTCTGTTCTTTAACTATATAGAAGTGTCTATTTGTACGTCTCTAAATGTTTTGATGAATTGAACATGGAGGAAGGACCCTGTTGTAAACAGGTGTAATGTTTAATTGGGTCGTCACAGTTAACAGTCTTTGTATTGAGTTTGTGCTTGAAATGTACTGTAATTCTGCAAACTGTTAATACATATTTCAATCAATCAATCAATCAATCAATCAAAACCATGTCTCTGTGCTCTACAGGGCCCAGGCTGCTGCGCGGACTTCGCCGTGTCGTTCCACTACATCGCGGCCGTGGAGATGTACGAGCTGACCTACCTGACCTATCACCTGAGGCCGTATGGATACCGCTACCGCTACCATGACCCCCCCCAACCTCACCCCAAATGACACCGCCGCCGCACCTGGGCGGGGCGGGGCCAGGTGACATGATTGCTCACAAAGTTATTTCGTATGGCTGAGCACCCCATAGCAATGATTTCATTGGCTGAGCACACCATAGCGATGATTTGATTGGCTGAGCACACCATAGCGATGATTTGATTGGCTGAGCACCCCATAGCGATGATTTGATTGGCTGAGCACCCCATAGCGATGATTTGATTGGCTGAGCACCCCATAGCAATGATTTCATTGGCTGAGCACCCCATAGCGATGATTTGATTGGCTGAGCTCACCATAGCGATGATTTGATTGGCTGAGCACCCCATAGCGATGATTTGATTGGCTGAGCACCCCATAGCAATGATTTCATTGGCTGAGCACCCCATAGCGATGATTTGATTGGCTGAGCTCACCATAGCGATGATTTGATTGGCTGAGCACCCCATAGCGATGATTTGATTGGCTGAGCACCCCATAGCAATGATTTCATTGGCTGAGCACCCCAAAGCAATGATTTGATTGGCTGAGCACCCCAAAGCAATGATTTGATTGGCTGAGCACCCCATAGCGATGATTTGATTGGCTGAGCACCCCAAAGCGATGATTTGATTGGCTGAGCAAGATACGTTATTGAGGATAAAAGGTGAAGACGGAAAAGCGAGGACACAAATTGTGATTGGCCAGACAGAGATGATGTATGTATGATGATAAGAGTGCCCCCCCCCCCCCCTCCCTGCTCGGCACGATTACACAACCATCGTTAACCATTAACTCTTAAGGTCATTACACACTGGCGAATTGGCGACGCGATATATTCGTGCGAATAATTCGCATTTAAAAAAAAAACAATTGAAGTCCATGCAAGCTTCCACATCAGTGGCGAATGTGCGAAAATGCGACCGTTTTCGCTTTTATTTGTTCGCTCTGGTGTCGTATTTTGCAGAGATTCGCAGGCGAACTGCAACATGCAATATCTCGCATTTTCAGATCGCTTATTCGCATCGCGTCGCTAATTTGCCAGTGTGTAATGACCTTTAGATTGCTAGCATTTATTGATAAATTATAATATAATTCATGCGTTCATGTTCGGCTCTTATTTTGAAGAGCCAAAAATCTAGACCGGATGTTGGGTTGTGTGGCGGTGCTGTATCGTTCTCAGTGTTGTTCAAGTTACTTTTAAAAAGTAAAGAGTTACGTCTACGTCCAACCAGGGAAACTCCCCCCTGTCAGGTGTAAAGGAGCAACTTGGACACTCAGGCATGAAGGAAGCATGAGTTCAAGTCCGTTGCTCTCCCCTTGTCCCCCATATATGGGGACTAGGTTGGTCTCCCCTTGTCCCCCATATATGGGGACTAGGTTGGTCTCCCCTTGTCCCCCATATATGGGGACTAGGTTGGTCTCCCCTTGTCCCCCATATATGGGGACTAGGTTGGTGGAGGGTGTGTAGAGCCCAGGATCACATTAGATGATTGACACAGGGGTGTAAAATCGGTTACAAAATCGTGGGATAAAAACAATATATAAAAAAAGAAAAAAGTAAAGAGTTATAGTTATAGTTACTTATCTAAAAAAGTAACTAGTTACTTTAAAAGTTATTACATTATGAAAGTAACTATTTTCAAGTTACTTTACTTTACTTTAAAAAATAATAATATAAGAAACGATTTAAAAGGTTTTTTGTTCTGTCGCACAGTAAGAGAAAAAACTCCCTCCTAACATCATGAAATGTAGTGGAACAATAAAACATGCTCATACATTTAGACAGGCATCGTTATTGTAGCCTCAACTTGCCTTCAATTGTTTTTTATAATAATCAAATCAAAAATGAGTCTAATTCTAATTCATCAAATGTATTTTTGAGCTCATCTACCATTTTAGAATGCCGGTATTCACTGTTCTGCACATTGGACCTGCTTTCACTGGTATTCTGAAAGGAACAGACTCCACCGTTGAGAGGGGAAGCATTTCCTCAACAACATAGGCTACCTACTTACGGAGCAGCGGTGGCCGAACGGTTTGCGGAGCGGTCTTGATATCGGAAGGTCGCTAGTTCGTATCCCCGGGCCCAGACCGGCACGTTCAAATGACCACCGCTGAAGTGCCCTTGGACAAGGCATTGAACCCCTACCATGAAATGTTCTATGAGCAGGGCCTGGCTGTAAACAAGTTCTTGAGCTTATAGTCCAGTTACCCTGGGTAAACATAGTACCTTTCCTTTCCTTAGTCCAGTTACCCTGGGTAAACATAGTACCTTTCCTTAGTCCAGTTACCCTGGGTAAACATAGTACCTTTCCTTTCCTTAGTCCAGTTACCCTGGGTAAACATAGTACCTTTCCTTTCCTTAGTCCAGTTACCCTGGGTAAACATAGTACCTTTCCTTTCCTTAGTCCAGTTACCCTGGGTAAACATAGTACCTTTCCTTTCCTTACCTAGCAATCATTTTGTCAAGTTGACTCTTGGTGACATGCTACTGTGGCGATGTAAAATGGATCTTTGTCTGTTTTAGTGGTTTTGGTCCATGTGAGGCAGCCTCATGGACTGCTTTAAGATGCTTTCTTAGATTTGCATTGCTCTTCTTGTCTGTGGACAATGCTTTCTGTCCGCCACATCATTTGCACTTTCACCTCATGTTTTTGTCGTCCTTTACCCGCAAGTACTCAAAATAATGCTTGTATTTCTCACAGTCAGTTTGCACTCTTCAGACACAGGCAGACAAACAGATACAGATACAACATTATTGTACTTTCAAAATCAAGTTTATTCTAATTTCTCCAAAGTTGTCACTTATATATACAGTCCATTGAAATGGTCACAAAATGTTAAATACAATGCATAATATATATATATATATATGTTTGTTATGTATTTAAATATGTGGCTTTGGTGTGCTAACCAGGTCTACTGTTATGTATGTCTGCGTTTATAATAATTCCTTCTAAAGCCTTTATAGAGTTAAACAATTATTAAACAACATATTTTACAGTCAAGTCTTCAAGCGTTGTCCTTTTTAAACATATCATCTCTAATGAGAGAGATAGATAGAAAAAATGAGAGAGAGGGAGAGAGAGAGAGAGAGAGAGGGAGTGAGAGAGTGAGAGAGAGAGACAGAGAGAGTGAGAGAGTGAGAAAGAGAGAAACAGAGTGAGAGAGAGAGAGACAGAGAGTGAGAGAGTGAGAAAGAGAGAGAAACAGAGAGAGAGAGAGAGAGAGAGAGACAGAGTGAGAGAGAGAGAGAGACAGAGAGAGTGAGAGAGTGAGAAAGAGAGAAACAGAGTGAGAGAGAGAGAGACAGAGAGTGAGAGAGTGAGAAAGAGAGAGAAACAGAGAGAGAGAGAGAGAGAGAGAGACAGAGTGAGAGAGAGAGAGAGACAGAGAGAGTGAGAGAGTGAGAAAGAGAGAGAAACAGAGTGAGAGAGAGACAGAGAGTGAGAGCATAGCAGTGGCTGCCTTTTGATGGTTCCACAAATCGAAAGCCGAATATTATATTGCTATGAATTATTTTAAACTGGAACGGAAGCGTCCCATTGGCTCCTGAATCATGACCATGAAACCTTTGATTCTGTAACATGTTATAGGGTTGCCAGTCACTGCTATGTCCCGTGTAAGAAATAAGGACTTGAGAAATTATATTTACAGTCAGTAAAAGCAACTATTAAGGCAGTTAAGACAATAACGTGTGTGTGTGTGTGTGTGTGTGTGTGTGTGTGTGTGTGTGTGTGTGTGTGTGTGTGTGTGTGTGTGTGTGTGTGTGTGTGTGTGTGTGCGCACATGCACACACTATGTGTACAGTATGCTTATAGGAAATACGCTCTGGGATTGCTAGTGGTAGGTGCGTTGCCGCTCAATTCAACACATTTTCATTTAGCAGGGACCCCCTGGAGACCCCCTGGAGCCTGCTCAAGGACCCCTGGGGACCCCCTGGAGCCTGCTCAAGGACCCCTGGGGACCCTCTGGAGCCTGCTCAAGGACCCCTGGGGACCCTCTGGAGCCTGCTCAAGGACCCCTGGGGACCCCCTGGAGCCTGCTCAAGGACCCCTGGGGACCCTCTGGAGCCTGCTCAAGGACCCCTGGGGGCCCCCTGGAGCCTGCTCAAGGACCCCTGGGGACCCTCTGGAGCCTGCTCAAGGACCCCTGGGGACCCCCTGGAGCCTGCTCAAGGACCCCTGGGGGCCCCCTGGAGCCTGCTCAAGGACCCCTGGGGACCCTCTGGAGCCGGCTCGGGGACCCCTGGGGACCCCCTGGAGCCTTCTCAAGGACCCCTGGGGACCCCCTGGAGCCTGCTCGGGGACCCCCTGGAGCCTGCTCAAGGACCCCTGGGGACCCCCTGGAGCCTGCTCAAGGACCCCTGGGGACCCCCTGGAGCCTGCTCAAGGACCCCTGGGGACCCCCTGGAGCCTGCTCAAGGACCCCTGGGGACCCCCTGGAGCCTGCTCAAGGACCCCTGGGGACCCTCTGGAGCCTGCTCAAGGACCCCTGGGGACCCCCTGGAGCCTGCTCAAGGACCCCTGGGGACCCCCAGGAGCCTGCTCAAGGACCCCTGGGGACCCCCTGGAGCCTGCTCAAGGACCCCTGGGGACCCTCTGGAGCCTGCTGAAGGACCCCTGGGGACCCCCTGGAGCCTGCTCAAGGACCCCTGGGGACCCCCTGGAGCCTGCTCAAGGACCCCTGGGGACCCCCTGGAGCCGGCTCGGGGACCCCCTGGAGCCTGCTCAAGGACCCCTGGGGGTCCCCACTTTGAGAGGACCAACTGTGTATAGACAGTATTCAACATAAATAATCATGTTTATACATGAATGAACAGATTACCCGCTAACACAGAGCTTTGAAATGGGAGCATTTTTTCTTAACACCTTAGCCATATATTATATTATTATTATATTATCTTAACGCACAGCCATATATAATATTATTATTATTATTATATTATCTTAACACACAGCCATATATTATATAAAATGTATATCGATGCATTGAAGGGATATTACATCTTTGCGGTCCCACTCCCATATTAAGCGTGTATGTTAGATGTTTTAATGGAGTGTCTGATAAACTGAATATCAAATATCTATCAAATATGTACGGAATGTATCACGAAGAAAAGCTTATAGAATATACGTCTACGACCCATCGATCAAAACGATACAATAAAACGAAAATATCATGTGCCAGGGACCCCCCCCCCCCCCCCCCCCATACAACATTTCAAATGTGTTGTTTTCAAGATGATTGCCTATACTTTCAAGCGGTCATTATATATATATATATATATATATATATATATATATATATATATATAGAGTTATACTGTGGTTAGAAGGACACTATATTATCTCATTTAGCCAGGGACCCCCTCCTTAAGGGGGGTCCACTGACTGTCCTAAAAGCACAGAGCGTTAAACAGTACAGCGGTGCCGTTGCTGGGCTGAGCTTCAGTCAAAGTAACAATGCTGCGTTCAAAGATCTAGTTGTAGATTGTGAAGCAGCTCTACGGTACAAACTGACTGAGGGACTGCCATTGGATTTCTTTTTTTTTTTTACATTTTTCGTTTTTTCATGTCCTATAAAAGCAGGGAATGACAGCTTCAAATTGACATTGTTTGTTCAGTTTGACCCTCCAGTTTTGGAGATATGGCTTATAGAGTAACGTCTTGCAGAGAAACAGCGAGTTGAGAAAACAGGCTTGAAAAGGTTCACTTCTGTGGACTCTAAACATTACACCTATAGCTACGTGTTTAAGCTTTTATATGTTGATTTCAGCTCTGACACTTATTTCAGACATGCTCTAGTCTAGTATGTGAAGAGTCTAGCCTGTGCTATTAACTCATTCTGGTGAAAAAGCTGTGATTTGTGCGATGGCAGTCTCTCAGTCAAATCTGGCCACATATAGCTCTGTATCTTCATCATGTGTTCCATTGTGTGTCAGAGTGTGAACACGTAAAGCATGCAGTCTCTCTCTCTCTCTCTCTCTCTCTCTCTCTCTCTCTCTCTCTCTCTCTCTCTCTCTCCGTCCCTTCCTGTAATGCACGGTAACAAGACCTTGGACATCTGGGCAACCTCGATGAAAATAAAATTGCCTATTTTTATGTTCAAATTGTTAATTGTTTGAATAATGACATGTTTAAACATTCGACAAGTTTCCGATATGATGGCGGCCCCATCTGGTCAGATATGGAAACCTGAATATACAGGATGAGAGAACCACCTTCGTTGAGACACCGAAGTAAATTCCAGTAGCCTGGATCAAGTCTTTAAAGATGCAATGCCACCATTTTTGTATTTTTCCAGTTTGTCATGTGTCTATGAGGTGACAGTACTTCATTAGACACCCTGGAGTTGTTTTTTATGTGCAATGGTGTATTAACTTTGTATTTAGGGTTTCTTCCTGGAGGCTGAATCCTTGACAGTCAAAACGGGCCAATGAAGTAAACAGTAATATAGTGACATCACACAATCAGCTCTGAATGCAGGCTGTTTCCCTCTGGCCTTCGCCTAAAGGTCCCATAGAGCACCGAAGTCTGACGTCACTTTCAGTAGAGGGCGTCAGTCCCCAGGTTCATGTATTTGTTTAGTTGCATTGAAATCCCCATTGAGGCGATTTTAGATCGCCTCATATAACAACTGTGTTTGAAAAATAAACATGTCACCCCGGCCGCTTCACTCATATGGATATGAAGAATCAACTGACTGAGAGAAAACGCTAATGTTACTGCTGCTGAATTAGTTAGATTTTCTCTAGAAGCAGACTGTATCATATATGAGTGACTGACTGTTGCAAACGATACAGAGACACCTCCCTGACAATAACGCAGAGACAGCTTGTTTATTTTTTGACCACAACGCTTATAGTAGATGATATTAAGATCACCCCATGTTATTCTCCATAGAGAAATTACTTCCGCGAACCAGGGGAATCGTCGGGATGGGCGAGTTACGTCAGGACTTCGGTGCTCTATGGGGCCACTAGTAATAGATACTTGACTTCTCCTTCGTATACCTGACTGTGTCTATCCAGGCTTTAAATGCTGATGAGGTTTGATTCTTATAACGTTGCCACTTTCTTTTCTTCTTCTATAAATGTAATTTGTTTGTTTTGTTTATATGTTGATTCTTATGCATATCTTCAACAGTATTTTGTAATACATTGAGATAAGGATATGGGCACTAATAAGCTTTAAGCTTCTGCCTATGCCTTTTCCATCACCTAAAAAGAAAAAGTTAACTGCTTTTGTGTAATGTCTCCCTCTGACAGATCGAAATAAGCTATTCATTCAAATACTTCTTGTATGAACTTTTGTGTGTTCATGATCTTGAACTTGGTGTGGCAATGAGCAACAGAGACCAGTGGAACCAACAGAGACCAGTGGAACCAACAGAGACCAGTGGAACCAACAGAGACCAGTGGAACAGAGACCAGTGGAACAGAGACCAGTGGAACAGAGACCAGTGGAACAGAGACCAGTGGAACAGAGACCAGTGGAACAGAGACCAGTGGAACAGAGACCAGTGGAACAGAGACCAGTGGAAGCAGAGACCAGTGGAACAGAGACCAGTGGAAGCAGAGACCAGTGGAACAACGGAGACCAGTGGAACAGAGACCAGTGGAACAGAGACCAGTGGAACAACAGAGACCAGTGGAACAGAGACCAGTGGAACAGAGACCAGTGGAACAGAGACCAGTGGAACAGAGACCAGTGGAACAGAGACCAGTGGAACAGAGACCAGTGGAAGCAGAGACCAGTGGAACAGAGACCAGTGGAACAGAGACCAGTGGAACAGAGACCAGTGGAACAGAGACCAGTGGAAGCAGAGACCAGTGGAACAGAGACCAGTGGAAGCAGAGACCAGTGGAACAGAGACCAGTGGAACAGAGACCAGTGGAAGCAGAGACCAGTGGAACAGAGACCAGTGGAAGCAGAGACCAGTGGAACAGAGACCAGTGGAACAGAGACCAGTGGAACAGAGACCAGTGGAACAACAGAGACCAGTGGAACAGAGACCAGTGGAAGCAGAGACCAGTGGAACAGAGACCAGTGGAAACAGAGACCAGTGGAAGCAGAGACCAGCGGAAGCAGAGACCAGCGGAAGCAGCTTGTATCGCTTGGATCTCGAGGGCACTCGAAGGACGACGACGATGACGACGATTAATGTTTTTGTAATTGTTATGAATTCCTGCAATGCTACACTGATACTTACACTGATACACTGATACACTGATACCTTGAACTGCCATCCTTTATTCTGATGCTTTTCACTGTGTTTTATTGTGATTGGTGTTGTCTGCCTGTTATGCTTTTGCTGTTACACCAAATCACACTTCAGGGACAAACGGATAAATGAACCTGACCCTTTGGTGTGATTATCAGGCTTTACATTACATGGAGGTGCCCAGATGTCCCTGACCCTATAGTGCCCACTTGACCCCCCCCCCCCCCCCTAGCCCCCCCCTCCCCCCCCCCCCCCCCCCGGCCCCCCTTAGCGTCCGGTGATACGCGTTTCGTTACGTGTACACGCACGCGTCCTTGCAGTTGGTTTCCGTGTCGAAGTTGTTGCCGTTGCCCTGGCAACCTCCGTACCAGAACTGGGCGCAGGCGTTGGCCTCGGGGTCGTAGTACCACTTCACCACGTACTGACGGCAGGGTCCGGGGTCCAGAGGGACGGCGCAGCCTCGCCCTGTTAGGACACAACATGTTACAATGTTACTGAGGCCAGGGTCTGGGGTCTGGAAGGACACAACATGTTACAATGTTACTGACGGCAGGGTCCGGGGTCTGGAAGGACACAACATGTTACAATGTTACTGACGGCAGGGTCCGGGGTCTGGAAGGACACAACATGTTACAATGTTACTGACGGCAGGGTCCGGGGTCTGGAAGGACACCACAGCCTCGCCCTGGAGAGGACACAACATGTTACAATGTTACTGACGGCAGGGTCCGGGGTCTGGAAGGACACAACATGTTACAATGTTACTGACGGCAGGGTCCGGGGTCTGGAAGGACACAACATGTTACAATGTTACTGACGCCAGGGTCCGGGGTCTGGAAGGACACAACATGTTACAATGATACTGACTGCAGGGTCGTTGAACAAATAAACAAGCATAAATACACTTTGCTCCCCTGCTCCCTGCTCCTCACAACAACCATGTTTCATTTGCTGCACTCTTTGCCTGAAGTGGGGGATGTCGTCACACACTTGACCAAACCTTGGCAACCCCCCAAACAGCCTGTAATAACTGTCCTGTCGTGGTATTGGTTGCTTGGGGTCACATGACCAGAAACAGGTAACAGGAAACGGGTGACATAATTGTGTAGAGACACAGAATGTTATGTAACGTAATGTTATGGTCCAGGCATGAAAAGACAAGCTTTGTGTAAAACTCAATGCAGGTTGCACTAACTAATAAGTTAGATTTTGATTTTAGTTTTAGTCATATATAGTCTCTCATAATTTATAGTCTTGAATATTCTTAATTTTAGTTTTTAGTCACATTTTAGTCACCCGGAATGTTTTGGTGTTAGTCTAGTTTTAGTCGACTAAATATCATAAGATTTTAGTCGACTAAATCTACAGTTGATTTAGGCGACTAAAATGTATTTTGGCGGGCCTTGATGCAGTTGTAATTTTACACATGAAAATAGCCGATCTACAAGCTCACAACGTGTCGCAGCGCGGCACGTTGTGAGCTTGTAGATCTGCTATTTTCAGCATTGCAACCAATTGTAAAATGGCTTACGCCTTACTGGATCTCTTGTCCACTAGTCCCTTCCTAACATTTTAGTCTAGTTTTTATCTGTTGACGAAATTGTCAATACATTTAGTCCTAGTTTGAGTCATCGTAGCTTAGTTAGTTGTCATTTAGTTTCCATTTAGTTTTCGTCATTGGAAAAAGTCTAGTCGACGAACACTGGACCTCTTTGGTGGGGACGTAACAACTACAAATACAGGCCTTCTAGCATGGAATTCTCCTTTTCAATTGAAGTGCGTCCGGCGATCCAGCGTGGCTGCAAAGTACAACCACGTCCTCCAACTCCAAGCATGAAGAACAAGCATGGAGGCGTCCTCCAACTCTAAGCATCACTAAACAAAACAATGGTAAGTTAAAAATAAAATGTATTAAATCCTCCACGAGGATAGATGGGTATAGAACGGTTGGTGCCAAAGCCGTGCCAGCTGGGGTAGAATTCAACTATAAAACAGGGAGACACCCGCCGGGCTCCGCGCTGACCGCAGCCTACTTCTAGAATGTTAGAATAACCACGTTATACTGACGGCAGGGTCCAGTCCCCATTTTAATGGCATTTCTATCTCTGGGACCCACACATAGACTGTAAAAAATATGGACAAAGCGTTCCCCGGTTCTAACATGAACGTAAAATGAAGCCTGTAATAATATGCTAATTCCTGATGTAAGTCGCCATCTTTCTAGATCCGTTTGGTACCAGTTGGCCATTGGCTGGCTCAGTTTTGTACCAGCTGGTCATTGGCTGCCCAGACAACGAGGCGGGACTTCCCCCCTTCTTCTCCGTTGGTTTTTATTTTGACTCGAGTGGGAGGAGAAGACTCTTGAGTGGGAGGGGAATCCCGATCATAGACTGTAACGGTAGCCACGCCCCTCAGAACATACGCGACTTTATGGTCATTTTTTTAATTAATGGGACCATACTTTTCCAAAAAGAATATTATGACATTAGAAATGAGACTTTAAACTAGTGACTGGAAGAAGAAAGTATTCATGACCATGTTTATTATGGTAATACAGTCTAGGTGAAGTTGGGCCAAAATACATGGGCCTCTATGGAGCTATGGGGCTTTTTGGGTCCAGTCCAGCGCCACAACAGGCCATTATATGAACTACCGATTTCAAATGAGGCTTCACGAAATATCTGGCTGACTGCCCCCCTGGACCCACATTTATTCAGCGTAAAATCAATGT
>NC_139697.1:1280472-1292972 GCF_964188405.1 Protomyctophum parallelum
AGAAAACCCTATGTTTTTGTGTCAGTGGTGCTGGAAGGGTTAAAACCCTATGTTTCTATATCAGTGGTGCTCAATATTTCATGTCAAGAACCCCAAAAATTATATGTAATTAGGCCACCGACCCCCATCTGAAAATATGTTGCTCCAGCCCCCCCGCCCCCCCCCCCCCCCCCCCCCGCCCCAGAAGCAAAGATTTTAGTTAAAAACGTTCGCTCTGAAAGAATATATATATTCAAAGTTTGCGCCACATTTTCATTTTTCAAAAATAGCAGACTTACAAGCTCATAGCCGCGCTATGAGCTTGTTGAGAGGATTCAGAACACTTTCCTGGTGGGTCTTTACGTGATTTGTGGTTTTAGATATTTCAGATTTTAGGGAGTGTCCATGATGTCACAAACACTGGGCTACTGGACTACAATTCCCATAATTCTTTGGTGCACTGCTCCTCCTTGTGGATAGGGGGGGGGGGGGGGGGCTGACAACATGTAGTCCAGGAAGTAAAGGAAAACCTCCTTTCTCAACATTGTAACCTTTTATATGTTTGTCTTATATTAAAGACAGATATTGTCTGTCTGTCTGTCTGTGTGTCTGTGTGTCTGTCTGTCTGTCTGTCTGTCTGTCTGTCTGTCTGTCTGTCTGTCTGTCTGTCTGCCTGCTCACCTGTCTGTCTGGGAGCTCGTAGTGGTGTGAAGGGGGCGTGTGGAGGGTGTGGTGCGTGGGAACAGCCACCAGGGGGGTTCGGGGTCCGGGGCTGAACACGGTTCCACCGTCCTCGTTCTCACAGATACGACTCAGCAGCTGGCTCTCTAGAGCTGATGAGGTCACAATGAGGTCACAATGAGGTCACAATGAGGTCACAATGATGGGACAATGATGTCACTATGAGGTCACAATGATGGGACAATGAGGTCACAATGATGGGACAATGAGGTCACAATGAGGTCACAATGATGGGACAATGATGTCACAATGAGGTCATAATGAGGTCACAATGATGGGACAATGATGTCACTATGACGGGACAGAAACATTGCAATTATTTGTGTCACTATTAAAGGGCCACTTCGCCCATTTACAAACGTATGTGTATTCTATTAACCTCATGTACAGCTCAGTGTGGTTTTCGGAAAATGTTCGTCGAATAAAATGTTGACTGAAACTAAATTAAAACTATTCAAGCGACTATATATGACTAAAACTAAAATCAAAATGTGCTGCTCTCTAACTCACCAGGCAGCTGGGGGACGTCATGGATGAGGTTAGGGTTAGTTAATGGGTTAGCATTAACGATGGTAACTATGCTAATGATGCTAATATTCTAATGATGCTAACGATGCTAACGATGCTAACGATGCTAACGATGCTAATGATCCTAACGATGCTAATGATGCTAACAATTCTAACGATGCTAATGATGCTAACGATGCTAATGATGCTAACAATTCTAACAATGCTAATGATGCTAACGATGCTAATGATGCTAACGGCGCCATCCCTAGCTCACCGGGCAGCGCGGTGAAGTCGTGGATGAGGTAGAGGTGCTGGTCGGCGGGCTCCGAGGCCACGGCGGTCATCTCCTGGCGGAACTCGGCGTACATGGGGTCGCCGCGGTCCACCACGCCGATGACCAGGACCTCCGCCCCCATGGCGTGCAGCACGGCCGCCGCCTCCTCGGGCTGCGTGGCGTCGCGCCGGTCCGCCAGGCCGTCCGTCAGCACCAGCGCCAGCTTGCGGACGCCGGGCCGCGAGGCGCGGAACAGCTGGCCCGCGCGCAGGATGGCGCTGCCCGTGAAGGTGCCCTCGCCGAGGTAGGGCATCTTCCTCACCGCCGCCTGCACGGAGCGTACGGTACACGGACACAGCGTTAAGTTCCACCGCTACCTGGATGACTTCCTGGTTAAATAGTTCCACCGCTACCTGGATGACTTCCTGGTTAAATAGTTCCACCGCTACCTGGATGACTTCCTGGTTAAATAGTTCCACCGCTACCTGTATGACTTCCTGGTTAAATAGTTCCACCGCTACCTGGATGACTTCCTGGTTAAATAGTTCCACCGCTACCTGGATGACTTCCTGGTTAAATAGTTCCACCGCTACCTGGATGACTTCCTGGTTAACATAGTTCCACCGCTACCTGGATGACATCCTGGTTAAATAGTTCCACCGCTACCTGGATGACTTCCTGGTTTACAGTACAAAGAGTTAAATAGTTCCACCGCTACCTGGATGACTTCCTGGTTAACATAGTTCCACCGCTACCTGGATGATTTCCTGGTTTACAGTACAAAGAGTTAAATAGTTCCACCGCTACCTGGATGACTTCCTGGTTAAATAGTTCCACCGCTACCTGGATGACTTCCTGGTTAACATAGTTCCACCGCTACCTGGATGACTTCCTGGTTAAATAGTTCCACCGCTACCTGGATGACTTCCTGGTTAAATAGTTCCACCGCTACCTGGATGACTTCCTGGTTAAATAGTTCCACCGCTACCTGTATGACTTCCTGGTTAAATAGTTCCACCGCTACCTGGATGACTTCCTGGTTAACATAGTTCCACCGCTACCTGGATGACTTCCTGGTTAAATACAAGGACTGTATAAAGAGGACAGGAAGCGAAGACCGTAAGGGCGCCGCCATGTTGCTCACATGGTGCTCCATGGAAGGAAAGAAACATGCGCAATGGGCTTTATGCAGCCAACACTTCCGCGTTCAGCTTCCTTGGTCTGCAACTGCGCATGTTTCTTTCCTTCCATGGAGCACCATGTGAGCGCCCGTACGGTCTTCGCTTCTTGTCCTCTTTAGACAGTCCTTGGTTAAATAGTTCCACCGCTACCTGGATGACTTCCTGGTTAAATAGTTCCACCGCTACCTGGATGACTTCCTGGTTAACATAGTTCCACCGCTACCTGGATGACTTTCTGGTTAACATAGTTCCACCGCTACCTGGATGACTTCCTGGTTAACATAGTTCCACCGCTACCTGGATGACTGCCTGGTTAACATAGTTCCACCGCTACCTCGATGACTTCCTGGTTAACATAGTTCCACCGCTACCTCGATGACTTCCTGGTTAACAGTACAAAGAGTTAAATAGTTCCACCGCTACCTCGATGACTTCCTGATTAACAGTATAAACAGTAATAGTTACCGTACCTTAATGTCACCCTGATTTACAGTATAAACAGTAATAGTTCCACCGTCCTGATTTACAGTATAAACAGTAATAGTTACTGTATGTCATCCTGATTTACAGTATAAACAGTAATGGTTACAGTAATAGTTACTGTACCTTGATGTCATCCTGATTTACAGTATAAACAGTAATGGTTACAGTAATAGTTACCGTACCTTGATGTCATCCTGATTTACAGTATAAACAGTAATGGTTACAGTAATAGTTACTGTACCTTGATGTCATCCTGATTTACAGTAATAGTTATAGTAATAGTTCCACCCGTCCTGATTTACAGTATAAACAGTAATAGTTACTGTACCTTGATGTCACCCTGATTTACAGTATAAACAGTAATAGTTACCGTACCTTAATGTCACCCTGATTTACAGTATAAACAGTAATAGTTACAGTAATAGTTCCACCCGTCCTGATTTACAGTATAAACAGTAATAGTTACCGTACCTTGATGTCATCCTGATTTACAGTATAAACAGTAATAGTTACAGTAATAGTTACCGTACCTTGATGTCATCCTGATTTACAGTATAAACAGTAATAGTTACAGTAATAGTTACCGTACCTTGATGTCATCCTGATTTACAGTATAAACAGTAATAGTTACCGTACCTTAATGTCACCCTGATTTACAGTATAAACAGTAATGGTTACAGTAATAGTTACCGTACCTTGATGTCATCCTGATTTACAGTATATACAGTAATAGTTACCGTACCTTAATGTCACCCTGATTTACAGTATAAACAGTAATGGTTACAGTAATAGTTACCGTACCTTGATGTCATCCTGATTTACAGTATATACAGTAATAGTTACCTTGATGTCGTCCTGGCTGGACTGCTGGGTCAGACTGACCACCACCATGTTGGCGTGGCTGTAGAGGACCACGCCCACTCGGCTGGCCTCGCGCGACACGGCCACGCGGTCCACCAGGCCGTTGACGAAGTCCTTGACCAGCTCGAAGTTCTCGGGCCCCACGCTCTCCGAGCTGTCGATGACGAACACCAGCTCCAGGGGGCGCTCTCGGCACTTCAGACCGCAGCCTGTGAGATACGACACGACGCAAATCTTGTAAAAATGTCATTGTGAACCTAGCATCATGTAATTGTGAACCTAGCATCATGTAATTGTGAACCTAGCATCATGTAATTGTGAACCTAGCATCATGTAATTGTGAACCTAGCATCATGTAATTGTGAACCTAGCATCATGTCATTGTGAACCTAGCATCATGTAATTGTGAACCTAGCATCATGTCATTTTGAACCTAGCATCATGTCATTGTGAACCTAGCATCATGTCATTGTGAACCTAGCATCATGTCATTGTAAACCTAGCATCGTGTCATTGTGAACCTAGCATCGTGTCATTGTGAACCTAGCATCATGTCATTGTGAACCTAGCATCGTGTCATTGTGAACCTAGCATCATGTCATTTTGAACCTAGCATCATGTAAACCTAGCATCGTGTCATTGTGAACCTAGCATCATGTCATTGTGAACCTAGCATCGTGTCATTGTGAACCTAGCATCATGTCATTTTGAGCCTAGCATCATGTCATTGTGAACCTAGCATCGTGTCATTGTGAACCTAGCATCATGTCATTGTGAACCTAGCATCATGTCATTGTGAACCTAGCATCATGTCATTGTGAACCTAGCATCATGTCATTGTGAACCTAGCATCATGTCATTGTAAACCTAGCATCGTGTCATTGTGAACCTAGCATCGTGTCATTGTGAACCTAGCATCGTGTCATTGTGAACCTAGCATCATGTCATTGTAAACCTAGCATCATGTCATTGTAAACCTAGCATCATGTAAACCTAGCATTGTGTAAACATAGCATCATGTAAACCTAGCATCATGTAAACATAGCATCATGTAAACCTAGCATCGTGTAAACCTAGCATCGTGTAAACATAGCATCATGTAAACCTAGCATTGTGTAAACCTAGCATCGTATAAACCTAGCATCGTGTCATTGTAAACCTAGCATCGTGTCATTGTAAACCTAGCATCATGTCATTGTGAACCTAGCATCGTGTAAACCTAGCATTGTGTAAACCTAGCATCGTGTCATTGTAAACCTAGCATCATGTCATTGTAAACCTAGCATCGTGTAAACCTAGCATTGTGTAAACCTAGCATCGTGAGTTGAATGAGTTGTTACGTGCCTGACATAATACTGTAAGTATAATGTATGTATATAAGAATAAAGTATAAAATATAAATATGCATCCATAGCAGACAGGCTACTACATATACTGTAAGTACTATAAAGAATAATACAGGCTACTGTAAGTATAAGTACTATAAAGTAAAGTATAACACATATAATACATACTCCAGTGAAGAGTTAAAAGCAGAACTAAAAATACCATCTTACCACATTGTGACATCATCCTACCAGTGACATCATCTTACCACAGTGTGACATCATCCTACCAGTGACATCATCTTACCACAGATCTCCTTTATTATCCTGATGACCTCGTCTCTCTGTGGACAAAAGAAAAAAAAAAATCATTCTAATACTAATACTGCACGAAATAAACGTTTTACTGAGAGCACGTCAGCCATGAATTATGAATGACTCACCGTCAGTCCAGGGTCTCCCTTGGCTCCAGACCGGCCCTGCAACATTTACCTCTGATTAGAACACTAAAGGTTATGAACGTAACCCCGGTTGTTCTATACGCAATAACCGCTGCACACAACACTAAAGGTTATGAACGTAACCCCGGTTGTTCTATACGCAATAACCGCTGCACACAACACTAAAGGTTATGAACGTAACCCCGGTTGTTCTATACGCAATAACCGCTGCACACAACACTAAAGGTTATGAACGTAACCCCGGTTGTTCTAAACGCAATAACCGCTGCACACAACACTAAAGGTTATGAACGTAACCCCGGTTGTTCTATACGCAATAACCGCTGCACACAACACTAAAGGTTATGAACGTAACCCCGGTTGTTCTATAGGCAATAACCGCTGCACACAACACTAAAGGTTATGAACGTAACCCCGGTTGTTCTATACGCAATAACCGCTGCACACAACACTAAAGGTTATGAACGTAACCCAGGTTGTTCTATAGGCAATAACCGCTGCACACAACACTAAAGGTTATGAACGTAACCCTGGTTCTATACGCAATAACGGCTGCACACAACACTAAAGGTTATGAACGTAACCCCGGTTGTTCTATACGCAATAACCGCTGCACACAACACTAAAGGTTATGAACGTAACCCCGGTTGTTCTATACGCAATAACCGCTGCACACAAAAACACAGTTAATGACTGTACGGTCATAATACACCGGAGGTCAAAGGTCACAGTATACCATTGGTCCTGCAGATCCTGACTCTCCGAAGTCTCCCTTATCTCCTCTCTTCCCCCGATCTCCTGAGATGCCCCGGTCCCCCTGAAACACACACACACACACACACACACACACACACACACACACACACACACACACACACACACACACACACACGCACGCACGCACGCACGCACGCACACCAATTAAATCGTTAATCGCAATTATCTGAGTGCTGAATAATGGCAGAGCAGAATGTCCTAATGGTGACAGCCGTGTGTGTGTGTGTGTGTGTGTGTGTGTGTGTGTGTGTGTGTGTGTGTGTGTGTGTGTGTGTGTGTGTGTGTGACTGTGTGTGTGTGTGTGTGTGTGTGTGTGTGTGTCGGTACCTTTTCCCCTGGCAGGCTTTCCCCTGGGGGCCCCCGGGGGCCCATCGGGCCCTGGAACCCAGGCTCCCCCTAGAGGAGAGAGAGAGAAGGGTCGAGAAACAACACAGCAAGTTTGGTTAGATTTTATTGCATCTTATTTCACAGTGTCTGTCTGTCTGTCTGTCTGTCTGTCTGTCTGTCTGTCTGTCTGTCTGTCTGTCTCATACCTTTGGCCCCTGGATGCCTTCTCCTGGGAGCCCATGTAAACCCGGAGGCCCCGACTGCCCCATAGAACCCTGGGAAATGTAGTGCAGAACTATTTCATTACACCGTTCACAATGTAGGCTCTTACAGTAAGCATAAGTATATAAACACATACATAATGTAGGCTCGTACAGTAAGCATAAGTATATAAACACATCCGACATGCTCACCGACCTTGGGGCCGAACAGGCCGATCCCCGGAGGTCCCGAGGGTCCCGGGATCCCTGCCGCGCCTCTGTCCCCCTGAAAGACAAGACAATATCACTCTGTCTGTCCTCTGAAAGACAACACAATATCACTCTGTCTGTCCCCCTGAAAGACAACACAATATCACTCTGTCTGTCCCCCTGAAAGACAACACAGTATCACTCTGTCTGTCCCCCTGAAAGACAAGACAATATCACTCTGTCTGTCCCCCTGAAAGACAACACAATATCACTCTGTCTGTCCCCCTGAAAGACAAGACAATATCACTCTGTCTGTCCCCTGAAAGACAACACAATATCACTCTGTCTGTCCCCCTGAAAGACAACACAATATCACTCTGTCTGTCCCCCTGAAAGACAACACAATATCACTCTGTCTGTCCCCCTGAAAGACAACACAATATCACTCTGTCTGTCCCCCTGAAAGACAACACAATATCACTCTGTCTGTCCCCCTGAAAGACAACACAATATCACTCTGTCTGTCCCCCTGAAAGACAAGACAATATCACTCTGTCTGTCCCCCTGAAAGACAACACAATATCACTCTGTCCCCCTGAAAGACAACACAATATCACTCTGTCTGTCCCCCTGAAAGACAACACAATATCACTCTGTCTGTCCTCTGAGAGACAACACAATATCACTCTGTCTGTCCCCTGAAAGACAACACAATATCACTCTGTCTGTCCTCTGAGAGACAAGACAATATCACTCTGTCTGTCCCCCTGAAAGACAACACAATATCACTCTGTCTGTCCCCTGAGAGACAAGACAGTATCTATATATCTGGTGTTGTGTTTATAACTATCTATATATCTGGTGTTGTGTTTATAGCTATCTAGCTATATATCTGGTGTTGTGTTTATAGCCATCTAGCTATATATCTTGTGTTGTGTTTATAGATATCTAGCTATATATCTGGTGTTGTGTTTATATGGAGTTACATTTGTCTCTTTATTAACCAAACAAAAGAAAAATTAACCAAACAAAAGAAAAACATTTGAGAGAGAAAAAATCTAAACAGAACAAAAAACTATTTTTAATTCAAACAAATTAAAAACGCAATCAAAAAAAATATTTGCAAGCAAAAAAAAAAAATATTTGAAAGAAAAGAAAAAATAATTGAGAACAAAACTTTTTTTTTTTTTTTTTTTTTTAATTAAAAATTAAAAATTAAACTACATAAAACAAAATACTTACTAAATGTTTGGGTAATAATAATATGTGTTGTGCTAAATAAAATGTTTTTAATGTTTTTTTTCCTTCGTTTGCGAATGAAAGTTTTTTTTTTCTCATTGCAAAACGCCTTCTCTCTCAAAACCTATGTCTTTGGTCTCGATTTTTTTTTTCTCTCTCAAAACCTATGTCTTTGGTCTCGATTTTTTTTTTTCTCTCTTGGATTATTTGTGTGAGGGGTGAAAGTTCAGAAGGCGGGTCCTACGCTGAAAAGATGTAAGACACCTCTCCATTGGCCACTGTCTTAAACCCTTGCTTAGGGTGCAAATCTCAACTGTTTTGGACGGGGGTGGGCTCGTTGGAATCGTGTCGCCCCCCTGGGGGCGTCTTTGGGGGGCTCAAGGTTCAGGGACCCCCAGGGACCCCCTGGGACCCCCCAGGGACCCCCAAATGGTAACTCTGTCATTTCTCAACCGTTTTTGACGGGGGTGGGCTTGTTGTGATTGTGTGGCCCCCCTGGGGGCGTCTTTAGGGGGCTCAAGGTTCAGGGACCCCGAGGGACCCCCCGGGACCCCCCAGGGACCCCCAAATGGTAACTCTGTCATTTCTCAACCGTTTTTGACGGGGGTGGGCTTGTTGTGATTGTGTCGCCCCCCTGGGGGCGTCTTTGTGGGTCTCAAGGTTCAGGGACCCCCAGGGACCCCCCAGGGACCCCCAAATGGTAACTCTGTCATTTCTCAACCGTTTTTGACGGGGGTGGGCTTGTTGTGATTGTGTCGCCCCCCTGGGGGCGTCTTTGTGGGTCTCAAGGTTAAGGGACCCCCAGGGACCCCCCAGGGACCCCCAAATGGTAACTCTGTCATTTCTCAACCGTTTTTGACGGGGGTGGGCTTGTTGTGATTGTGTCGCCCCCCTGGGGGCGTCTTTGTGGGTCTCAAGGTTCAGGGACCCCCAGGGACCCCCCAGGGACCCCCAAATGGTAACTCTGTCATTTCTCAACCGTTTTTGACGGGGGTGGGCTTGTTGTGATTGTGTCGCCCCCCTGGGGGCGTCTTTGTGGGTCTCAAGGTTCAGGGACCCCCCAGGGACCCCCAAATGGTAACTCTGTCATTTCTCAAATGTTTTGGACCGGGGTGGGCTCGTTGGAATCGTGTCGCCCCCCTGGGGGCGTCTTTAGGGGGCTCAAGGTTCAGGGACCCCGAGGGACCCCCAGGGACCCCCCAGGGACCCCCAAATGGTAACTCTGTCATTTCTCAACCGTTTTTGACGGGGGTGGGCTTGTTGTGATTGTGTCGCCCCCCTGGGGGCGTCTTTGTGGGTCTCAAGGTTCAGGGACCCCCAGGGACCCCCCAGGGACCCCCAAATGGTAACTCTGTCATTTCTCAACCGTTTTGGACGGCGGTGGGCTCGTTGGAATCGTGTCGCCCCCCTGGGGGCGTTCTCAGGGTTTTGGAGGTTCGGGGACCCCCCGGGACCCCCCAGGGACCCCCAAATGGTAACTCTGTCATTTCTCAAGCATTTTGGACAGGGGTGGGCTTGTTGGAATCGTGTTGCCCCCCTGGGGGCGTTCTCAGGGTTTTGTAGGTTCGGGGACCCCCCGGGACCCCCCGGGACCCCCAAATGGTAATTCTGTCATTTCTCAACCGTTTTGGACGGGGGTGGGCTCGTTGGAATCGTGTTGCCTCTCTGGGCGCATTATCAGGGTTTTGGAGGTTCGGGGACCCCTGGGGACTTCCACATGGTAACTCTTGACATTTTTATGATAGATCTTTATTGATGGGAGGGAGAGACAGAGAGAACCATTTATATTCATCTGCATATTCTTCTTACTATAGCTCTCTCTCTCACACACTTTGAGAAATTACAGAGTTACCATTTGGGGGTCCCTGGGGGGTCCCTGGGGGTCCCTGAACCTTGAGACCCCCAAAGACGCCCCCAGGGGGGCGACACAATAACAACGAGCCGTCCAAAACGGTTGAGAAATGACAGAGTTACCATTTGGGGGTCCCTGGGGGGTCCCGGGGGGTCCCCGAACCTCCAAAACCTTGAGAACGCCACCAGGGGGGGGCGACACGATTCCAAAGAGCCCACCGCCGTCCAAAACAGTTGAGAAATGACAGTTACCATTTGGGGGTCCCTGGGGGGTCCCGGGGGGTCCCTCGGGGTCCCTGAACCTTGAGCCCCCTAAAGACGCCCCCAGGGGGGCGACACAATCACAACGAGCCCACCGCCGTCCAAAACGGTTGAGAAATGACAGAGTTACCATTTGGGGGTCCCGGGGGGTCCCTCGGGGTCCCTGAACCTTGAGCCCCCTAAAGACGCCCCCAGGGGGGCGACACGATTCCAACGAGCCCACCGCCATCCAAAACGGTTGAGAAATGACAGAGTTACCATTTGGGGGTCCCTGGGGGGTCCCTGGGGGTCCCTGAACCTTGAGACCCACAAAGACGCCCCCAGGGGGGCGACACAATCACAACAAGCCCACCCCCGTCAAAAACGGTTGAGAAATGACAGAGTTACCATTTGGGGGTCCCTGGGGGGTCCCTGGGGGGTCCCTGGGGGTCCCTGAACCTTGAGACCCACAAAGACGCCCCCAGGGGGGCGACACAATCACAACAAGCCCACCCCCGTCAAAAACGGTTGAGAAATGACAGAGTTACCATTTGGGGGTCCCTGGGGGGTCCCTGGGGGTCCCTTAACCTTGAGACCCACAAAGACGCCCCCAGGGGGGCGACACAATCACAACAAGCCCACCCCCGTCAAAAACAGTTGAGAAATGACAGAGTTACCATTTGGGGGTCCCTGGGGGGTCCCTGGGGGTCCCTGAACCTTGAGACCCACAAAGACGCCCCCAGGGGGGCGACACAATCACAACAAGCCCACCCCCGTCAAAAACGGTTGAGAAATGACAGAGTTACCATTTGGGGGTCCCTGGGGGGTCCCGGGGGGTCCCTCGGGGTCCCTGAACCTTGAGCCCCCTAAAGACGCCCCCAGGGGGGCCACACAATCACAACAAGCCCACCCCCGTCAAAAACGGTTGAGAAATGACAGAGTTACCATTTGGGGGTCCCTGGGGGGTCCCAGGGGGTCCCTGGGGGTCCCTGAACCTTGAGCCCCCCAAAGACGCCCCCAGGGGGGCGACACGATTCCAACGAGCCCACCCCCGTCCAAAACAGTTGAGATTTGCACCCTAAGCAAGGGTTTAAGACAGTGGCCAATGGAGAGGTGTCTTACATCTTTTCAGCGTAGGACCCGCCTTCTGAACTTTCACCCCTCACACAAATAATCCAAGAGAGAAAAAAAAAAATCGAGACCAAAGACATAGGTTTTGAGAGAGAAAAAAAAAATCGAGACCAAAGACATAGGTTTTGAGAGAGAAGGCGTTTTGCAATGAGAAAAAAAAAACTTTCATTCGCAAACGAAGGAAAAAAAACATTAAAAACATTTTATTTAGCACAACACATATTATTATTACCCAAACATTTAGTAAGTATTTTGTTTTATGTAGTTTAATTTTTAATTTTTAATTAAAAAAAAAAAAAAAAAAAAAAAAAAAAAAAAGTTTTGTTCTCAATTATTTTTTCTTTTCTTTCAAATATATTTTTTTTTTGCTTGCAAATATTTTTTTTGATTGCGTTTTTAATTTGTTTGAATTAAAAATAGTTTTTTGTTCTGTTTAGATTTTTTCTCTCTCAAATGTTTTTCTTTTGTTTGGTTAATTTTTCTTTTGTTTGGTTAATAAAGAGACAAATGTAACTCCATATGTTTATAGCTATCTAGCTATATATCTCGTGTTGTGTTTATAGCTATCTAGCTATATATCTTGTGTTGTGTTTATAGCTATATAGCTATATATCTCGTGTTGTGTTTATAGCAGACTCCTCACTCAAATGTGCACTTGCAGTTTGGGCAACTCCAAAGCAAACTCCACATGCCCCAACATTATATTTACC
>NC_139697.1:1297972-1312972 GCF_964188405.1 Protomyctophum parallelum
TGGTTTACAGTATGAGTGAATTAACACACAGGTTGGTTTACAGTATGAGTGAATTAACACACAGGTTGGTTTACAGTATGAGTGAATTAACACACAGGTTGGTTTACAGTATGAGTGAATTAACACACAGGTTGGTTTACAGTATGAGTGAATTAACACACAGGTTGGTTTACAGTATGAGTGAATTAACACACAGGTTGGTTTACAGTATGAGTGAATTAACACACAGGTTGGTTTACAGTATGAGTGAATTAACACACAGGTTGGTTTACAGTATGAGTGAATTAACACACAGGTTGGTTTACAGTATGAGTGAATTAACACACAGGTTGGTTTACAGTATGAGTGAATTAACACACAGGTTGGTTTACAGTATGAGTGAATTAACACACAGGTTGGTTTACAGTATGAGTGAATTAACACACAGGTTGGTTTACAGTATGAGTGAATTAACACACAGGTTGGTTTACAGTATGAGTGAATTAACACACAGGTTGGTTTACAGTATGAGTGAATTAACACACAGGTTGGTTTACAGTATGAGTGAATTAACACACAGGTTGGTTTACAGTATGAGTGAATTAACACACAGGTTGGTTTACAGTATGAGTGAATTAACACACAGGTTGGTTTACAGTATGAGTGAATTAACACACAGGTTGGTTTACAGTATGAGTGAATTAACACACAGGTTGGTTTACAGTATGAGTGAATTAACACACAGGTTGGTTTACAGTATGAGTGAATTAACACACAGGTTGGTTTACAGTATGAGTGAATTAACACACAGGTTGGTTTACAGTATGAGTGAATTAACACACAGGTTGGTTTACAGTATGAGTGAATTAACACACAGGTTGGTTTACAGTATGAGTGAATTAACACACAGGTTGGTTTACAGTATGAGTGAATTAAACACAGGTTGGTTTACAGTATGAGTGAATTAAACACAGGTTGGTTTACAGTATGAGTGAATTAACACACAGGTTGGTTTACAGTATGAGTGAATTAACACACAGGTTGGTTTACAGTATGAGTGAATTAACACACAGGTTGGTTTACAGTATGAGTGAATTAACACACAGGTTGGTTTACAGTATGAGTGAATTAACACACAGGTTGGTTTACAGTATGAGTGAATTAACACACAGGTTGGTTTACAGTATGAGTGAATTAACACACAGGTTGGTTTACAGTATGAGTGAATTAACACACAGGTTGGTTTACAGTATGAGTGAATTAACACACAGGTTGGTTTACAGTATGAGTGAATTAACACACAGGTTGGTTTACAGTATGAGTGAATTAACACACAGGTTGGTTTACAGTATGAGTGAATTAAACACAGGTTGGTTTACAGTATGAGTGAATTAACACACAGGTTGGTTTACAGTATGAGTGAATTAACACACAGGTTGGTTTACAGTATGAGTGAATTAACACACAGGTTGGTTTACAGTATGAGTGAATTAAACACAGGTTGGTTTACAGTATGAGTGAATTAACACACAGGTTGGTTTACAGTATGAGTGAATTAACACACAGGTTGGTTTACAGTATGAGTGAATTAACACACAGGTTGGTTTACAGTATGAGTGAATTAAACACAGGTTGGTTTACAGTATGAGTGAATTAAACACAGGTTGGTTTACAGTATGAGTGAATTAACACACAGGTTGGTTTACAGTATGAGTGAATTAACACACAGGTTGGTTTACAGTATGAGTGAATTAAACACAGGTTGGTTTACAGTATGAGTGAATTAAACACAGGTTGGTTTACAGTATGAGTGAATTAACACACAGGTTGGTTTACAGTATGAGTGAATTAACACACAGGTTGGTTTACAGTATGAGTGAATTAACACACAGGTTGGTTTACAGTATGAGTGAATTAAACACAGGTTGGTTTACAGTATGAGTGAATTAACACACAGGTTGGTTTACAGTATGAGTGAATTAAACACAGGTTGGTTTACAGTATGAGTGAATTAAACACAGGTTGGTTTACAGTATGAGTGAATTAACACACAGGTTGGTTTACAGTATGAGTGAATTAAACACAGGTTGGTTTACAGTATGAGTGAATTAAACACAGGTTGGTTTACAGTATGAGTGAATTAACACACAGGTTGGTTTACAGTATGAGTGAATTAACACACAGGTTGGTTTACAGTATGAGTGAATTAACACACAGGTTGGTTTACAGTATGAGTGAATTAACACACAGGTTGGTTTACAGTATGAGTGAATTAACACACAGGTTGGTTTACAGTATGAGTGAATTAACACACAGGTTGGTTTACAGTATGAGTGAATTAACACACAGGTTGGTTTACAGTATGAGTGAATTAAACACAGGTTGGTTTACAGTATGAGTGAATTAACACACAGGTTGGTTTACAGTATGAGTGAATTAACACACAGGTTGGTTTACAGTATGAGTGAATTAAACACAGGTTGGTTTACAGTATGAGTGAATTAAACACAGGTTGGTTTACAGTATGAGTGAATTAAACACAGGTTGGTTTACAGTATGAGTGAATTAAACACAGGTTGGTTTACAGTATGAGTGAATTAAACACAGGTTGGTTTACAGTATGAGTGAATTAAACACAGGTTGGTTTACAGTATGAGTGAATTAAACACAGGTTGGTTTACAGTATGAGTGAATTAACACACAGGTTGGTTTACAGTATGAGTGAATTAAACACAGGTTGGTTTACAGTATGAGTGAATTAACACACAGGTTGGTTTACAGTATGAGTGAATTAACACACAGGTTGGTTTACAGTATGAGTGAATTAACACACAGGTTGGTTTACAGTATGAGTGAATTAACACACAGGTTGGTTTACAGTATGAGTGAATTAAACACAGGTTGGTTTACAGTATGAGTGAATTAAACACAGGTTGGTTTACAGTATGAGTGAATTAACACACAGGTTGGTTTACAGTATGAGTGAATTAAACACAGGTTGGTTTACAGTATGAGTGAATTAAACACAGGTTGGTTTACAGTATGAGTGAATTAAACACAGGTTGGTTTACAGTATGAGTGAATTAAACACAGGTTGGTTTACAGTATGAGTGAATTAAACACAGGTTGGTTTACAGTATGAGTGAATTAAACACAGGTTGGTTTACAGTATGAGTGAATTAAACACAGGTTGGTTTACAGTATGAGTGAATTAACACACAGGTTGGTTTACAGTATGAGTGAATTAACACACAGGTTGGTTTACAGTATGAGTGAATTAAACACAGGTTGGTTTACAGTATGAGTGAATTAACACACAGGTTGGTTTACAGTATGAGTGAATTAAACACAGGTTGGTTTACAGTATGAGTGAATTAACACACAGGTTGGTTTACAGTATGAGTGAATTAACACACAGGTTGGTTTACAGTATGAGTGAATTAACACACAGGTTGGTTTACAGTATGAGTGAATTAACACACAGGTTGGTTTACAGTATGAGTGAATTAACACACAGGTTGGTTTACAGTATGAGTGAATTAACACACAGGTTGGTTTACAGTATGAGTGAATTAAACACAGGTTGGTTTACAGTATGAGTGAATTAACACACAGGTTGGTTTACAGTATGAGTGAATTAACACACAGGTTGGTTTACAGTATGAGTGAATTAAACACAGGTTGGTTTACAGTATGAGTGAATTAACACACAGGTTGGTTTACAGTATGAGTGAATTAAACACAGGTTGGTTTACAGTATGAGTGAATTAACACACAGGTTGGTTTACAGTATGAGTATTAACACACAGGTTGGTTTACAGTATGAGTGAATTAAACACAGGTTGGTTTACAGTATGAGTGAATTAACACACAGGTTGGTTTACAGTATGAGTGAATTAACACACAGGTTGGTTTACAGTATGAGTGAATTAAACACAGGTTGGTTTACAGTATGAGTGAATTAACACACAGGTTGGTTTACAGTATGAGTGAATTAACACACAGGTTGGTTTACAGTATGAGTGAATTAACACACAGGTTGGTTTACAGTATGAGTGAATTAACACACAGGTTGGTTTACAGTATGAGTGAATTAACACACAGGTTGGTTTACAGTATGAGTGAATTAAACACAGGTTGGTTTACAGTATGAGTGAATTAACACACAGGTTGGTTTACAGTATGAGTGAATTAACACACAGGTTGGTTTACAGTATGAGTGAATTAACACACAGGTTGGTTTACAGTATGAGTGAATTAACACACAGGTTGGTTTACAGTATGAGTGAATTAACACACAGGTTGGTTTACAGTATGAGTGAATTAACACACAGGTTGGTTTACAGTATGAGTGAATTAACACACAGGTTGGTTTACAGTATGAGTGAATTAAACACACAGGTTGGTTTACAGTATGAGTGAATTAACACACAGGTTGGTTTACAGTATGAGTGAATTAACACACAGGTTGGTTTACAGGAGTGAATTAACACACAGGTTGGTTTACAGTATGAGTGAATTAACACACAGGTTGGTTTACAGTATGAGTGAATTAAACACAGGTTGGTTTACAGTATGAGTGAATTAACACACAGGTTGGTTTACAGTATGAGTGAATTAACACACAGGTTGGTTTACAGTATGAGTGAATTAACACACAGGTTGGTTTACAGTATGAGTGAATTAACACACAGGTTGGTTTACAGTATGAGTGAATTAACACACAGGTTGGTTTACAGTATGAGTGAATTAACACACAGGTTGGTTTACAGTATGAGTGAATTAACACACAGGTTGGTTTACAGTATGAGTGAATTAACACACAGGTTGGTTTACAGTATGAGTGAATTAACACACAGGTTGGTTTACAGTATGAGTGAATTAACACACAGGTTGGTTTACAGTATGAGTGAATTAACACACAGGTTGGTTTACAGTATGAGTGAATTAACACACAGGTTGGTTTACAGTATGAGTGAATTAACACACAGGTTGGTTTACAGTATGAGTGAATTAACACACAGGTTGGTTTACAGTATGAGTGAATTAACACACAGGTTGGTTTACAGTATGAGTGAATTAACACACAGGTTGGTTTACAGTATGAGTGAATTAACACACAGGTTGGTTTACAGTATGAGTGAATTAACACACAGGTTGGTTTACAGTATGAGTGAATTAAACACAGGTTGGTTTACAGTATGAGTGAATTAAACACAGGTTGGTTTACAGTATGAGTGAATTAAACACAGGTTGGTTTACAGTATGAGTGAATTAACACACAGGTTGGTTTACAGTATGAGTGAATTAAACACAGGTTGGTTTACAGTATGAGTGAATTAACACACAGGTTGGTTTACAGTATGAGTGAATTAACACACAGGTTGGTTTACAGTATGAGTGAATTAACACACAGGTTGGTTTACAGTATGAGTGAATTAACACACAGGTTGGTTTACAGTATGAGTGAATTAACACACAGGTTGGTTTACAGTATGAGTGAATTAACACACAGGTTGGTTTACAGTATGAGTGAATTAACACACAGGTTGGTTTACAGTATGAGTGAATTAACACACAGGTTGGTTTACAGTATGAGTGAATTAAACACAGGTTGGTTTACAGTATGAGTGAATTAAACACAGGTTGGTTTACAGTATGAGTGAATTAACACACAGGTTGGTTTACAGTATGAGTGAATTAACACACAGGTTGGTTTACAGTATGAGTGAATTAAACACAGGTTGGTTTACAGTATGAGTGAATTAAACACAGGTTGGTTTACAGTATGAGTGAATTAACACACAGGTTGGTTTACAGTATGAGTGAATTAACACACAGGTTGGTTTACAGTATGAGTGAATTAACACACAGGTTGGTTTACAGTATGAGTGAATTAAACACAGGTTGGTTTACAGTATGAGTGAATTAAACACAGGTTGGTTTACAGTATGAGTGAATTAACACACAGGTTGGTTTACAGTATGAGTGAATTAACACACAGGTTGGTTTACAGTATGAGTGAATTAAACACAGGTTGGTTTACAGTATGAGTGAATTAAACACAGGTTGGTTTACAGTATGAGTGAATTAAACACAGGTTGGTTTACAGTATGAGTGAATTAACACACAGGTTGGTTTACAGTATGAGTGAATTAACACACAGGTTGGTTTACAGTATGAGTGAATTAAACACAGGTTGGTTTACAGTATGAGTGAATTAACACACAGGTTGGTTTACAGTATGAGTGAATTAAACACAGGTTGGTTTACAGTATGAGTGAATTAAACACAGGTTGGTTTACAGTATGAGTGAATTAACACACAGGTTGGTTTACAGTATGAGTGAATTAAACACAGGTTGGTTTACAGTATGAGTGAATTAAACACAGGTTGGTTTACAGTATGAGTGAATTAACACACAGGTTGGTTTACAGTATGAGTGAATTAACACACAGGTTGGTTTACAGTATGAGTGAATTAAACACAGGTTGGTTTACAGTATGAGTGAATTAACACACAGGTTGGTTTACAGTATGAGTGAATTAACACACAGGTTGGTTTACAGTATGAGTGAATTAACACACAGGTTGGTTTACAGTATGAGTGAATTAACACACAGGTTGGTTTACAGTATGAGTGAATTAAAACACAGGTTGGTTTACAGTATGAGTGAATTAACACACAGGTTGGTTTACAGTATGAGTGAATTAACACACAGGTTGGTTTACAGTATGAGTGAATTAACACACAGGTTGGTTTACAGTATGAGTGAATTAAACACAGGTTGGTTTACAGTATGAGTGAATTAACACACAGGTTGGTTTACAGTATGAGTGAATTAACACACAGGTTGGTTTACAGTATGAGTGAATTAACACACAGGTTGGTTTACAGTATGAGTGAATTAACACACAGGTTGGTTTACAGTATGAGTGAATTAACACACAGGTTGGTTTACAGTATGAGTGAATTAACACACAGGTTGGTTTACAGTATGAGTGAATTAAAACACAGGTTGGTTTACAGTATGAGTGAATTAACACACAGGTTGGTTTACAGTATGAGTGAATTAAACACAGGTTGGTTTACAGTATGAGTGAATTAACACACAGGTTGGTTTACAGTATGAGTGAATTAACACACAGGTTGGTTTACAGTATGAGTGAATTAAAACACAGGTTGGTTTACAGTATGAGTGAATTAACACACAGGTTGGTTTACAGTATGAGTGAATTAAACACAGGTTGGTTTACAGTATGAGTGAATTAACACACAGGTTGGTTTACAGTATGAGTGAATTAACACACAGGTTGGTTTACAGTATGAGTGAATTAACACACAGGTTGGTTTACAGTATGAGTGAATTAACACACAGGTTGGTTTACAGTATGAGTGAATTAACACACAGGTTGGTTTACAGTATGAGTGAATTAAACACAGGTTGGTTTACAGTATGAGTGAATTAAAACACAGGTTGGTTTACAGTATGAGTGAATTAACACACAGGTTGGTTTACAGTATGAGTGAATTAAAACACAGGTTGGTTTACAGTATGAGTGAATTAAACACAGGTTGGTTTACAGTATGAGTGAATTAACACACAGGTTGGTTTACAGTATGAGTGAATTAACACACAGGTTGGTTTACAGTATGAGTGAATTAACACACAGGTTGGTTTACAGTATGAGTGAATTAACACACAGGTTGGTTTACAGTATGAGTGAATTAAAACACAGGTTGGTTTACAGTATGAGTGAATTAAAACACAGGTTGGTTTACAGTATGAGTGAATTAAAACACAGGTTGGTTTACAGTATGAGTGAATTAAAACACAGGTTGGTTTACAGTATGAGTGAATTAACACACAGGTTGGTTTACAGTATGAGTGAATTAACACACAGGTTGGTTTACAGTATGAGTGAATTAAACACAGGTTGGTTTACAGTATGAGTGAATTAACACACAGGTTGGTTTACAGTATGAGTGAATTAACACACAGGTTGGTTTACAGTATGAGTGAATTAAAACACAGGTTGGTTTACAGTATGAGTGAATTAACACACAGGTTGGTTTACAGTATGAGTGAATTAAACACAGGTTGGTTTACAGTATGAGTGAATTAACACACAGGTTGGTTTACAGTATGAGTGAATTAACACACAGGTTGGTTTACAGTATGAGTGAATTAACACACAGGTTGGTTTACAGTATGAGTGAATTAACACACAGGTTGGTTTACAGTATGAGTGAATTAACACACAGGTTGGTTTACAGTATGAGTAAATTAAACACAGGTTGGTTTACAGTATGAGTGAATTAAAACACAGGTTGGTTTACAGTATGAGTGAATTAACACACAGGTTGGTTTACAGTATGAGTGAATTAAAACACAGGTTGGTTTACAGTATGAGTGAATTAAACACAGGTTGGTTTACAGTATGAGTGAATTAACACACAGGTTGGTTTACAGTATGAGTGAATTAACACACAGGTTGGTTTACAGTATGAGTGAATTAACACACAGGTTGGTTTACAGTATGAGTGAATTAACACACAGGTTGGTTTACAGTATGAGTGAATTAAAACACAGGTTGGTTTACAGTATGAGTGAATTAAAACACAGGTTGGTTTACAGTATGAGTGAATTAAAACACAGGTTGGTTTACAGTATGAGTGAATTAAAACACAGGTTGGTTTACAGTATGAGTGAATTAACACACAGGTTGGTTTACAGTATGAGTGAATTAACACACAGGTTGGTTTACAGTATGAGTGAATTAAACACAGGTTGGTTTACAGTATGAGTGAATTAACACACAGGTTGGTTTACAGTATGAGTGAATTAACACACAGGTTGGTTTACAGTATGAGTGAATTAACACACAGGTTGGTTTACAGTATGAGTGAATTAACACACAGGTTGGTTTACAGTATGAGTGAATTAACACACAGGTTGGTTTACAGTATGAGTGAATTAACACACAGGTTGGTTTACAGTATGAGTGAATTAAAACACAGGTTGGTTTACAGTATGAGTGAATTAACACACAGGTTGGTTTACAGTATGAGTGAATTAACACACAGGTTGGTTTACAGTATGAGTGAATTAACACAGGTTGGTTTACAGTATGAGTGAATTAACACACAGGTTGGTTTACAGTATGAGTGAATTAAAACACAGGTTGGTTTACAGTATGAGTGAATTAACACACAGGTTGGTTTACAGTATGAGTGAATTAAAACACAGGTTGGTTTACAGTATGAGTGAATTAACACACAGGTTGGTTTACAGTATGAGTGAATTAACACACAGGTTGGTTTACAGTATGAGTGAATTAACACACAGGTTGGTTTACAGTATGAGTGAATTAAACACAGGTTGGTTTACAGTATGAGTGAATTAACACACAGGTTGGTTTACAGTATGAGTGAATTAACACACAGGTTGGTTTACAGTATGAGTGAATTAACACACAGGTTGGTTTACAGTATGAGTGAATTAACACACAGGTTGGTTTACAGTATGAGTGAATTAACACACAGGTTGGTTTACAGTATGAGTGAATTAAACACAGGTTGGTTTACAGTATGAGTGAATTAACACACAGGTTGGTTTACAGTATGAGTGAATTAACACACAGGTTGGTTTACAGTATGAGTGAATTAACACACAGGTTGGTTTACAGTATGAGTGAATTAACACACAGGTTGGTTTACAGTATGAGTGAATTAAAACACAGGTTGGTTTACAGTATGAGTGAATTAACACACAGGTTGGTTTACAGTATGAGTGAATTAAACACAGGTTGGTTTAAAGTATGAGTGAATTAACACACAGGTTGGTTTACAGTATGAGTGAATTAAACACAGGTTGGTTTACAGTATGAGTGAATTAACACACAGGTTGGTTTACAGTATGAGTGAATTAAACACAGGTTGGTTTACAGTATGAGTGAATTAACACACAGGTTGGTTTACAGTATGAGTGAATTAAACACAGGTTGGTTTACAGTATGAGTGAATTAACACACAGGTTGGTTTACAGTATGAGTGAATTAACACACAGGTTGGTTTACAGTATGAGTGAATTAAAACACAGGTTGGTTTACAGTATGAGTGAATTAACACACAGGTTGGTTTACAGTATGAGTGAATTAAACACAGGTTGGTTTACAGTATGAGTGAATTAACACACAGGTTGGTTTACAGTATGAGTGAATTAAACACAGGTTGGTTAACAGTATGAGTGAATTAACACACAGGTTGGTTTACAGTATGAGTGAATTAAAACACATGTTGGTTTACAGTATGAGTGAATTAAAACACAGGTTGGTTTACAGTATGAGTGAATTAAACACAGGTTGGTTTACAGTATGAGTGAATTAAAACACAGGTTGGTTTACAGTATGAGTGAATTAAAACACAGGTTGGTTTACAGTATGAGTGAATTAACACACAGGTTGGTTTACAGTATGAGTGAATTAACACACAGGTTGGTTTACAGTATGAGTGAATTAACACACAGGTTGGTTTACAGTATGAGTGAATTAAAACAGGTTGGTTTACAGTATGAGTGAATTAACACACAGGTTGGTTTACAGTATGAGTGAATTAACACACAGGTTGGTTTACAGTTTGAGTGAATTAACACACAGGTTGGTTTACAGTATGAGTGAATTAACACACAGGTTGGTTTACAGTATGAGTGAATTAAAACACAGGTTGGTATACAGTATGAGTGAATTAACACACAGGTTGGTTTACAGTATGAGTGAATTAACACACAGGTTGGTTTACAGTATGAGTGAATCAATGATGATTAAATAATACATTTCCCATCATGCACTGGGTCAAGCACAGCGTGCACCCGTATGATCGGTATGCCTGCAACTCGTCCAGTGAGAAAAGTTCTGATGTGCAAAAAAAACTAAGTGCAATTAAAATGCGTACATTTTGTGTTTGTGTGTGCGTGCAGTGCGTGCGCACAGTACGTGCATGCAAGCGTGCTTGCGTGCTTGCGTGCGTGCGTGCGTGCGTGACCCACCTCTGGTCCTGGGTATGCGTCTCCTTTTAACCCTTGAGGTCCCACCGGCCCAGGACCGCCTCTGTCCCCCTGCATGGTGGAGGGGAGACACACAGCGCCACACGGTGGTGAGACACCAGAACTACATCGTTGTGTCCATGAGGAGACACACAGCGCCACACGGTGGTGAGACACCAGAACTACATGCAATGTCCAGTGACACGTTACCTTCGGCCCGGCGATCCCAACGCCGTGCTCTCCGACTGGTCCCGCTGGGCCCGCGGCTCCCACGTCTCCCTGGATACACAAATGGGACAGTATGTTTGTAGCAACCAAAGATATGGCTCCCCCATATCTTGCAAGTATGATTGAACCCTACAAACCCTCCCGCGCACTCAGATCAGCCAACGCAGGGAAGCTGGAAGTACCCTCACTAAAAACGCCGGGACAACGCTCCACACGTCCCAAACTCTTCTCCCTTCTGGCTCCAAAACTGTGGAATGCACTTCCCATTGCAGTCAGAACTGCAGCATCACTCCCAATCTTCCGCCGTAGTCTGTAAACCCACCTTTTCAGACTCCATCATGGCCCATAGCACTTACCCTATACCCCCTTAGATAGCATTTCTGTAGACTTAGATAGCATCTGATACAGACTTATAGCATGTTATGTAGACGGCACTATAATTGCATTGTATATAGTCATAGCACGCCATAGTACATGTATAGCATAGTCGTATATATATATAGTTTATATGCATAGTCTCATAATATAGATATTCCACTGTTACTTTCTTAGCTTACGCATGTTTCATGATAAATGTTTTTATGTGATGTATTCCCATGCTTTTTGTTCTTGCTTAATGTAAGTCGCTCTGGATTAAGAGCGTCTGCTAAATGCCTACATTGTAAATTGTAAATTGTAGCCTAGCCTGTTAGCACTAGCGCTAGTGCTTGAAAGATACCACGTTAAAAAAACAAGGGTCTGTTTGGTTTCTACTTTCTACATCAGCGAGCTACGTGGGATAATAATAACGTCTATATCTGAAATAACTGCACTTGTGCTGTTCTGATCGTTTTCTGTGGAAACCTTTAAACTTGTTGCGTGCATGCGTGCGTGTGTGCGTGCGTGTGTAGCCCCACACATACCGTCTGCGAACGCCGCACGTCAAAACAGCCGCCTCCGTAATTTCCAATGAACCTATCCCACACCGCGCGTTCACGCCTCGCCTGACGCTCCGATACACCACCGTTCTATTTTCCAGGCGTTGCCGCGTCGCTGCGCACCCGGTGTGTGTAGGGCTTGAGTGTGTGTGCGTGCGTGCGTGCGTGCGTGCGTGCGTGCGTGTGCGTGTGCGTGTGCGTGTGTGCGTGTGTGCATGCGTGCGTGCGTGTGCGTGTGCGTGTGCGTGTGCGTGCATGCGTGCGTGCGTGCGTGCGTGTGCGTGTGCGTGTGCGTGCGTGCGTGCGTGCGTGTGCGTGCGTGCGTGCGCGTGCGTGCGTGTGTGTGTGCGTGCGTGCGTGCGCGTGCGTGCGTGCGTGCGTGCGTGCGTGCGTGCGTGCGTGCGTGCGCGTGCGTGCGTGCGCGCGCGTGCGTGCGTGCGTGCGTGCGTGCGTGCGTGCGTGTGTGTGCGTGCGTGCGTGCGTGCGTGCGCGCGTGTGTGTGTGTGCGTGCGTGCGTGCCTGCGTACCTTAGGTCCCGGTAGTCCCCGTCCCGGAGGTCCCGGCAGGCCCATCCATCCCAGACTGCCCGGCTCCCCCTAGTGGACACAACAACAACACCACAACGTGACCTTATGACCCCTGATGACATCATGACCAGGGCCCACCAACCAATGTGTCCGTGACACATCTTTAAGGTCCCTTATTGTTTTGATCTGTCTTTATTTGATCTAGCTGTTAGCATAAACCCCATGAGTTCCCAGTGCCAGAAAACACGTTCACTTTAAAATACAGTGTTTGTCATCCCATGGGATTTGCAATGCCATAGTTGGAACGGTGGGGCGTTGCTATAGGAACCGGACCAATGTTAAAGGCTTCCGTAGGAATCAACCATTATATAGACGGAGTATACGTTGGTGTACTCATATATACGGACCTGGGATATGACGCCCCCTAGTGTCGACGTCCGTAAATATATACGGACCTGGGATATGACGCCCCCTAGTGTCGACGTCCGTAAATATACGGACCTGGGATATGACGCCCCCTAGTGTCGACGTCCGTAAATATATACGGACCTGGGATATGACGCCCCCTAGTGTCGACATCCGTAAATATATACGGACCTGGGATATGACGCCCCCTAGTGTCGACGTCCGTAAATATATACGGACCTGGGATATGACGCCCCCTAGTGTCGACGTCCGTAAATATACGGACCTGGGATATGACGCCCCCTAGTGTCGACGTCCGTAAATATATACGGACCTGGGATATGACGCCCCCTAGTGTCCACGTCCGTAAATATATACGGACCTGGGGGAAAAAAAGAGTTAAACAGAACACGTACCTTGGCCCCTGCAGGTCCCACGGGGCCCAGGGCCCCCGGCAAGCCCCTGGGGCCACGGTTCCCCCTGTCCCCCTGGAAACAACACATTGCAACAGTTAGTTCCCCCTGGAAACAACTCATTACAACCATAGACATATATAAAGGCTAGATGGCCCGGTGCACTGTGGGATGTGTAGTTCTATGTGTACTCTAACCAGCCCATAGACGTTATATATAAAGGCTAGATGGCCCAGTGCATTGTGGGATGTGTAGTTCTATGTGTACTCTACCAGCCCATAGACGTTATATATATATAAAGGCTAGATGGCTCAAGGCGGAGTCTCTGATTAAAAGTAAATTAATCCACAAAACTAGCGTCATCTAATTGTATTGTTGACCTATTTCTATAGTGCAACTTTCGTTCAACTTTGACCTCTCTGTCACATGGAACTATTACTTTGCTGTGCTGCTGCTGGCTAAGTCATTGATATTATTGGTAGGGCCGGGACTAATTGCGATTAATTTAGATTAATTAACTACAGAAAAATGTATCACGATTAACTACAGATAAATTAATCGCACCTTTTTTTTCACCGCGGAACGTTTCTCACTGGGCGCTTTTCTATAGTACTGAAAACTGGAAATAATAAAAAGTCACCCCATATTGTGTTGCCTAGAACTGGAGGTCTGACAAAAAACAGTAACAATATGAAGTAAGTACAGCTTTGTGATGTCACTGAGATGTACTTGTTACTGTTACTAATTTTTTTTCAGACCTCCAGTTCTAGGCAACACAGAATGGGGTGACTTTTTATTATTATTTCCACAACAGGTATATTAATGACAGTAAAATGTTGAAAATGAGTGGTATCCTGTAGTCACTATTCGTTGATTCACTGGGATACCAAAAAACATAAAAAAAAAAGGTTTCTCGCTGTTCTCGGGTTGAATATTGATATGCGATTAAAATGCGATTAATCTAGATTAATTAATCGCAAAGCCTCTGATTAATTAGATTAATTTTTTTAATCGAGTCCCAGCTCTAATTATTGGACATAATCAAACATCTGAACTAACCGTCTAGGGCCAAACCTGCCCTGACAGAATGACATACGACACAATTTTAAGGGTGAGACCTTTGAAAGTTACCTTGGGTGGTGTGTGTGCGTGTGCGTGTGCGTGTGCGTGTGCGTGTGCGTGTGCGTGTGCGCGTGCGCGTGTGCGTGTGTGTGTGCGTGTGCGTGTGCGTGCAATGTGTCAGAGGCTGACAGAAGGTGTGTAAACATTGACACTCCCAGTGTTCTTTGAGCTCACGTCGTATTTGCATATATTCATTTCTGTGACTGTTTGTCTTGTCATGAATCCAGGATGTTCCGTTAATATCACATTAAAGCTGTTTGTCTTAATGTCATTAATCCAGGATGTTCCCTTAATATCACATTAAAGCTGCCGTGACTCAAACAAGACATGGAGACAACGTGGAACCTTTGTGTGCATCTGACCTT